>NC_045639.1:25077824-25408896 GCF_009829145.1 Chiroxiphia lanceolata
AAAAATTCATATCACAGTGATGTGTTCTTTATGAGGATTATAGCTCTTTTCAGGTTTAAATTAGAATGTGATGATATCATGTTAAACTGAAAAATACATCGTGTTTACTGAATGAGTTTGTAAACATTTAAAAAAGGAAATCACAGGTTTTAGAGGAAGTTGATTTCAGTTAAACAATAGAGACTGTACTGAGTCTGAGAATATTAATCCAGGTAAAAAGTAGAGAACTGCTTGCAAGACAACAGCAAATGAATGTACAGGTATTTACAGCCTCCAAAGAGACCATCTAAGGAAGAGGCTGAGCTTGTTGGGAGCACTGTACTTCTGACAGCAATAGAGAGGACAGGTAAAAGAGGACTGACACTAACTTACCAGGTATATGGGGCTGTATTTGCTAACCCCAGACTCACATGTTACATGGAAGGTCTCTCTCCCCTACCCCTGTGATGTGCCTAAGCTTTCTTGTAAAAAAAAAAAAAAATCAGAACATCTCATTCTCTGAGTGTTTCTTGAGCCCTATTATTCTCAAGCTCTTCCATAACTCTCTTACAAACCTTGTTTCTTCAGGATTTGAGCAAAGGAAAAGAGCAAAAAAGCACGTGAAATATATTGAAATAAGGTCAACTGTCAAAGTGATTATGTTGGCTTTCTGAAAAACTGTATTTCTCAGTGATGTGCCATCCTTTACTTCTAGACAGCACACTCTAGATGGAACAGTCTTCAAATCTTTAAATCTCCTTATATATTCTTATTAATTATAAAATCCCCTCAATCCTAAGGCACTGTGCTGCCTCAGAAACAATCTGCCCCTGCATGTTGTGGCCCCATCTCTACACAAGGATGTGAGACAGTCCATTACAAATGGTGTCTCCCTCTGTAAAAGTAGAAGACATCCTTATCCAAAGTGGAGCCATTGAACCCTCTTTGTTTTTTCAATGGTCCAGACTATGGATAAAGAGCTCATGAGTTATTTTTAAATTATGTATTCATTTATTTCTGTGCACTTTCTAATTATGATTTGCATCTCTTAAACGCTATATATTATAATGAATAATTCTAATGTGAGGGTTTTGCAGCATTTCACATTTAATTGTCAACGTCAGCAATAATACACACCCTGGGATGTTTTTCCCATATATGCCTACCTAATTTCTATGGAAAAATCTGCTTTATTCTCCATGTTAACAGAAATGTCAATGAGACTATTAGGACTTTAATACCTCTGCAAATAAAACCTGTGAAATTAGGGATGTAATTTCAGACATCGGGGTTTGAAAAAACAAGTAGTTAGCTCATTCCATATAAAAAGCCAGAGTGAAAGCACCGACAGTGACTGATTACTTTGGGGGTTGTTTGTTCATTTCACTGTTGTTGAGTATAGATGCAAAAACATTTAGCTGAAAATACAGCACTCACTTGGAATAATCATACATTCCCTGTGTAACTGTATTTGTTTTTGTAGCATGCCCTGAGAATTGGCGTGACTGCTAATTTATGACTTGTCTCTGTAATTATTTCTAGGCACATTTTTCTTTGTGTCATTAAATCTATGCTGGAAACTGAGCAACAATTCTTTTTTTCCTAATTGAAACAAAGAAGTTTGATGAGGAAAGCCTTGAAAATATTTCTGTAATAAAGAAATACAGCCTTTTCCAAAGGAGATATCATCAGCCAGAAGGGAGGAAAGAAATTAGAACAAAAAAAAAAGGCAATATTTAGGCCATAATTCTGTTTAAAGGTTCTTCATGATCTAGCTAGGTTATTGTAATTAAGAATGATAAATTGTATTGAGAAATACTGACTGCTTTTCCATTCCTAAAATCAGGAATCTTAATGTTGTTTCTGCATCTGCCTTTTATAAATGTGGACATTTCATTAATCCTCTTTGTGTGTAACTTCAGTTTCTATAGAGAAGGAATAGGCTATTTCATTATAACAAGTGTTGAGACCTCACTACATTTGTGAGATGAAGATTTGTATATGTGTGAGCTATTACTACTAAATAGCCTTAGAAATGCAGTGAAAATGTTGGACTGACTCCGTGAGTTTTCTGTTTCAGATGTTGCTGTCTGGGGAGCATTTAAGAGGGTAAGAAAGAAAGAAGTTACTTTATTAGAGAAGACACATCTGCTGAGCTTTAGAGCTCTTAAATATTTTTTCTTTTATTTCACAAAAGTCTGAACAGAGAGAACAACTTTTTAAGGCATTTCTTCCTATTTCCCTGATATGTTTATTATATACATTATGCACTAAAAGTGCATCGTGGCTTGGTGAAGCATTAGGAGATCTCCCAGAGACAACAGTTTATGTTCTGCTTCTCTTTGAGGAGGCTCAACTGAGAATAAATACTGTGGGAGAAGTAGACTTCTTATGGGAGACTTTCTTGGGTTTTTGTTTGGTGACTGTTATCTTTAGCAGTTCTGGACTCTGGGAGCCTAATGAACGTCTTGGAACATTCCTGGCTCCAGAGAATGTGCAGCCTGTATTCCTGGGTTTCGGACAATACACTGTAGTTTGGGATTAAAAAATTTAGTAGAAGCTTTTATATGGAAGATATAGCAGCCATGCTCCAGACATTGTAATCCTACTTTATTTGTGTATTAAATATTGCTGACTTAGGTTGGTCTGTCAGAGCAGTTCATCTTCAGTATAAGCTCTATACTCCTTAGGGACTGGTGTGGAGTGGAAAGTTGTTAAATATGAGGGGAGAGAAAATGGATGAAGCCAGTGAGAGGACGCATGTTTATAAGGATTGGAGGGTTATATTAGATGATTCTATTCCCTTCTTCCACCTACATATCCTTTGCAGTTTAGGTGGGCTTCAGAAGCAATATAAACATGACCTGGAAGTTATTTAAAGGATATAGGTATGACAAGATAAAGATGAATAGTGTATTTATGTGAGCATCTTTGCCAGAAGACAGCAGTGAGGATAATAGAATGAGAGAAATATATGAAAAAATAGAAGATTCAAACTGTTGATAAAAGTTACAGAGAGGATGATTTGGAGAATTGTACAATTATGATGGGTCTAGACAGTTTAAAATGATTGACTCGCCATTGGTTTGAATACTGTTCTGTCCTGAAGACCTCCTGGTGGCTGTTTACAAAATAAATTCCCTAGAAGAACAATTCTTAATATCTAAAAGCTCATATGCTGTTTCTTTTAATACAAGTACTCAAAGAAGAAGTAACGTAGAGAAAAGGAGTGATCTGTCTAGGTATGTTGGAGATGCTTAAAAGATGAAAGAAAAGAGAATCAAATAGTTAATTTTCTAAACAGATATATAGCAATTAAAACTTATTTCCGAAATTATCATTCGTATTTAACAAAAAAAACCCCACAGTGACAGTATCTTTGGAATTATTTCAATGTTCTTAAAACAGAAAGGCACAAATATTTATAGTTATTTTAAGTTCAAAAGCATGCCCCTGTATTTGCTCTAATGTAAATATAGACAGAATATCTTTTTCCATATTTTTAGTTTTCTGAGGTTGTTTTAATTGAATTAATATTTCCCACCAGCCAGTAAACTGAAAATAAGAAAAAGTTGAAGAATAAATATCTGTTTGTTTTTATATACCAGTGAAACAAGACTGAACAGCAAATACTTTCTACAGAGGTTGCATTGGATTAGCTACAGAGGATGACAGTACAGAAACTGATTTTTATAGTGCTGAGCTCACCCTTATAAGTGGCTTAATAGCAGTACTAAAACCACAAGACATTTACAGACCATGCCCTATGTTGTATGGCATCCCTGCTCCACTAACTGAAGAAAGCACCTAATTTTTCATATTCATTCAGTTCCTTAGTGCTTGTCTGCTCTGAATCATAAGCATAAAACTATGATGTATTCTAACCATACTGACTAGACTCTAAGTCCAGATTGTAAATTACCCTGGGTACGCTGAGAATCAGTGCTAGTGAAGTCACTACAGCACTTTTTGTATTATATATATATGTATGTTCACTGACAATAAAGCTTTTATGTGAAATAAAATTTCATTGATAATTAGAAGTAGATTAATTTGGATAAATATAAACCTGACATTCTACCCATACCATTAATGTTCATGAAGTTCATTTCTAAACAAGTCTAACTTGGGGAAAGTTTTTTCTTGGATTTTTTTTTCCCCGTCAAATTTCACTTAAAAGAACCAGGATTATTTCAGTGAGCATGGCAAGATAAGCTTTTGAGCTTCTGGTTAGTCTTGCAAAGAATATTCAGCCATCAGTGTTTATTAGAACTGAGGTTTCTCCATCTGAACTGTCTCTTGTCCTCTTGACTAGAAAACTGGGACGAAATAGAAATATTGAGAGAATCTTGCTTTCAGTCTGATTCAACTGAAAGTAGCAAGAGTTGTTTTGAGAACTGTGACTTCTCATGTCAAAAAATATGTAAAGTAAATCAAACCAACCCATCTTGAGTGTTCCATGTATAGACTATATCCTAAATATATTCACTCTTACTGGCAGAAGGTGATGAGAGTGCTCTCAAATTTTATTTCTACACATGGAAACAAAAGAGGTCAGGAATAGAGCACAAGACAGTTCCAGGGAAGATGCCTTAAGTAGGGATTGGATGCAATATACATTTCTAATTATATTTTACCTGATGGTACTTGAGTCCTTCTTCCGCTGTCTTTTCATATATTCTGATTACCCTGCTTTCAGAAGGACTTTCCCTGATATTGGCTAAGTGAGAAATCCTAAATAAATCAAGAAAAAGTCTGGTCTTAGGTTTGGGGGTTTTTATGTGGTGTTTTTTTAAAGGCAATTGGAGCTTGATTGATCCTATTTATAGCTTTCTTCTATGAGAGAGCTGCAATCAAGGATTTCTTTCAAGATGTTTTTCTTCAACTTCATTCCATTTCTCTCTAAGAAGGTGAGGCACTAGTTCAGGCTTATGTAGAGAGGAACCTGAGAGCACTTCAGCTGGCGCTTTTAAACTGAGGGGATACTGGATTTTCAGAAGAGAAACTGAAAGAAAGGCTGAATCTCTGTCCTCTGCATAGGCTAGATCAAATAATGTTAAAATTTGTCTTGAGTGAAACATCATGAGAAACTTGTGGTAGCTTAGTATATGCTACGAGTGTCATGCTGGTTGCTGAATTCTACTTCTTAGGGGAAAAAAAAAAAAGAGCTACTGAGGCAATAACTCCGATTATTTCCATGTCAGTTGAGTATATGCCTCCAGAGTGAACATATTACCAGCTTACTGGTATCTCAGTAAACTCTTTTTTGATTTTTTTTTTTTTTTTTAACACAAGTCTGACAGTTACAGGAGCTACAAGCTGAAACTTCTGTGACTAAAAATGTGGGGTATTTTCCTCATGTATAAGATATCACTGAGATGTTGAGCTGCTTATTGAAAATTGGAAAAAGGGAGCTGTTCCCCAGGTCGAAAGCCTGCCAGGTAACTTTGTTGACTGCCTTTTGCTAACAGTAAGAATTAAGACAAGAGAATTTAAAATACTTGTTGTCTTGACATTGCAGCTAATCCAAGCGGCGAATCCATTCTCCTCAGAGAATGATATACTGAGCTATGAACAAAATAACTATGTTTACTTGCCCTTTTTTTTTGTCTTGAAAAGATTTCTTTCCAGTTTCATGGAAGTCTCTCATCCTTTTTTGCCTTTTTATAGCTTTTGAATAAATTACAAGGAAAGAGCTTCTGTACTGGATTTATCAATCCAGTACAGAAACACAGTTTCTCAGAATTCTGTGTTTAAAAAAAAAAATGTCATGATGTATCATAGTTTCTGATTGATTGTCAGAGTTTTTTTCAGCTCTAATCTTTTGCAAAAATATTAGTAATATAAATCTTTAATGTTATTTTGTTTATGCACTGATATAATTAATTTTTTACTGACATAAACTTAGCCTGGTGAGGGATGCTTATTGGAAATCGCCGTATTGAAAAAGGACAGTATGTGAGATATATCTTTTTTATTACAGCAGCATCTAGAGGATTCATCTGAAATTTTATTTCCTCTGCTAAACACTGTATGAACACACAGTGATATACAGTACCTTACTCTACCTAGCCTGCCCACCCCCCATGCAAAAAAACCCGAAAAACCAAACAAACCACCAACACCTGAATACAGGCAACATGCTCAAATTAAAATCAACACATTTTGGTGGTGCATAAAAATAAATGTAAGATTTAGAGACAACAACATTTTATTTATAAGAAACATAGAGCCTTTTTCTGAGAAGTATATTCACTACTCAACCAAAGAACCAATGCCAATAGCTGGCTCAGCTGCAAAGTTTTTCAGACAGGGTTTCTGGCTGGTTTACCATTTCCGAATTGCAAGGGCTTTAAGGTTGCTATCCCATACAGAGCACTCTTCTGTGAGCTTTTCATTTGGGTAACAATGTTTTAGTTAACTATTTTTAAGAACCATAATGCTCATGCAAAAAACAACTTTTCCCAACTTTAGGATTTGAGTAAGAGCTTTGTTCCATTATCGGTTGAGATTGCAGGCAGTGACTATTGAGCTGGTAAATTGGATAGATGTGGAAATAATGGTTCACTAGAACTTTTGTCTCTATCAGAGTAATTCATAAGAATCATCTTAAGACATTTGGGAATTAATGTGGAGATTAAGGACAGCTGGTTTCAAAAACTTCTTAGAGAGTGAAACTAAAATTTATCTTTACATTGTAAAAAGAGCTATGGAATTAAATTATGTCATCCACCACTTGAATGGCGGATGAGATTCAAGTTAGTCATGTAGTTGTAAGAGTAGCATAGCTGGGTATTACAGCTGTGCATGCGTGCACATTCAGTGCACCTAAACCATACATTTCTTAGTCATCTGTCTGCAGAGATGAGAAAGTAGACAGATTTGAAAGAACAAACCTAGTTGAGCAATGGGATTGAAAGAACTGGTTAGCATTTGGCTAACTGGTGTAGGAATCTCAAGCTCTCCTGGAGATCCCATAGGCAGCTTCTCCTGTTCTTATGCTGATTTTCCATGCGTCAGTTAAGAACCTGGCAATGTCATGGAAGACTATCCAGGCAGTTCTTGCAGCAGAACTGACCAGGTTGTGCCTACGTAAAATACTTTGAAATAGAAAGGGACGTAAAAACTGTCCCTGCAGGTGTGAAAAGTTGTATAGTGCAGTCTTTTGTACATAGTGAAGACATGAGGGTGGTATTTTGTGCATCATTTATGTTAATCAATAGCAATGGATCATGCATATGCTGGATGCCCATGTAAAGCCATTGGCCAACAGTATTGTAAGATTTCAGCAAAACAAGTTTCCCACTGAAGGTGCTGTTGCAAGTATCCGTACAACAGAGACCTTAGTTGCCAGGCAGAAAGCAGCCATCATGTTTGAGAGATTATATTCCTAAAGTCAAAACTAATAAATTGGTTTTCTTGAACAGTCACTCCCTCTGTTATATGTCTCTGTCCAACAGAATCAAAAAGCTACAACTGGAGTATCTGCTTCAGTGTGAAAGTTGCAACCATTATCCACAGAGGCAAAATAAAAAACTGGGAACAGCACAGAAATAAAATGTTAAATGGATAAAACCCTACAGGAACTACAAGCATTTGTCTTTCTCTAGGTTTCCCAAGAGTAGGTCACAGTGTATAGTTATAGGTAAAGGAGTAGAAGTATGTTTAGAGTGTATAGATTCAATTTGCAAAAATCTCATTATGTATCATCAGAAACGAAATTTTGTTAGTATAAGACTTGAAAGATGTGCAAGGATAGAGATAAGACTTCACACTGTATAGATACCCAACAGGTCGTTGTGAGGGCATCACATGAACAACCAAGATGCTGTAGGTAATCATGTAGATGGATTTTATTTGTGATTGTGATAATGAAAGGAATTACTTCCCAATGTAATTTTAATTTACACATTCAGAAAGAAAAATAGAAACTTAATCATTTTATGTTGCGAGAAACATTACTGTTCAATTGGTAATTGTTCTAATTCTGAAATTAATTTGCATTACCTGGATTTGGTTTTCCAGTTTGATATTGCCTTGAATTGAAAAACCTGGAATTTAAACACACGTTAAAAAAGTCACGCTCTCTAGGTTAACAAAGACTAGGCAGTAATACTGGCCATCAGTTTTTGTGCTGAAAATGGATGTGCCAGAACCTCAGCTACTGTCACATGTATGCAATGGGACTATACCTATTTTATTGACAGAGGGTTTCTCTGACAGTCCAACAAAATTCATGTCACTAAACAATTCCCTTGTTCATCTTAGCGAATATTTAACAAACTGTTTAGTTAATTGATGACATTCACATATTTCCCAAAAAGGACCTCTCTACCAAATTTGCCACAGTATTGATTATTCATAAATAATATTGATTAAAAGCACTTAGTTAAAGCCAGAGTAAAAGAAGTCCTAAGGCAATTTAGTGTTTTACCTGATTAACCTAGTATTAATCAGGATTTATTTTTCATTCTTTTAGCACTTTAGGAGCAGTGTGCTTTTACTGGTTCAAAAAAGCATGTTCCTGATCAATGTGCAAAACATTTGATTTTTCTTTTTTTTCCTTTTTTTAAAAATCTGATTTAATGAGTTTGGGGCATACAAAAAAACTTATAGAGCAGCAACTAACTTCTAACAAGTCTATGTAAATAGCAGCATAAACAGTAAATTAACTAAGTAAGTCACAGACTGATGAAGATCTACAAGGTAATTTTAACCATTTTTTTAAAAATTTACAAATAACAAACCTTACTCTTTAATTATTGGTATAAGTTGAATGCCGAGATCTTCACAGTGAAACCATTTTTCAAAGAGGACATTAGTTGATTCTCCAACATAGTATCTGCCAAAGCAAACACATTAGTCAATCCTTTTATTAACTAACTCATCACGCAGTTTCAGTCTTTTGAAAAAAATAGTTACTTGATGTTGTGTAAGAGCATGGGCTGATAAGAGAGCAAGGTGGCTTATGGACTTGTTTGTGATAAATAGGTGGTTTTCAGCTGCATAGATTTGGGAAGTGTTTTAGCTCAGCCTTCTGAAGAGGAACTTAGTGCTTCACTTGTATTATTTTATGTCTTAACAAATAAAGAAATTGTGGTGAGATCAACAGGTCATCATATGTAATCTATGGCATGACAAATATATAATTTATATTCAGATTTTAAAAAGACTGCATGGGCTGGCAAGGAGTGATGGGCTCCAGTACTGTCACTCACATCATGACTGGTTTTAAAAAGGTCCTCTGTGTCTTTTGGGTTAAAGTTACTGCAATGAGTTTCTGAAGTGGGAAACAAGGCTTATAGAATTATGCTGTGCATATCTGTATGCTCATATGTCTGTCTTATGTATCTGTATGCATATTGTCCAGAAATTCTCAAAGAGTTCCCTGGCTCCTCAAGTTTTGCAAGAACAGGGTATGCTGAAAAGAGTAACATTATCTATGCCTCCAATACGGGGAAAAACTGCTACAAGCACAAATTTTGAACACACAGAGTCTACAGAGAAGGGAGATGCTACAAATGTCTTTTTTGGTAAAAAGCTTTACAGCTAGGAAGGTGCAAAGTATCCAACAACATAAGTAACATCAAACTTAGGGTTTTTTTGTACTTGTTTGCCATGGGATTAAGATTAGCTAAATCATTTTTCTTATAGCACAAGGCATGGAATCATTACTTATGCTGAAACACTGAGGCAGGCTACTTATTCTTTACTTGTATAGTAATCAGCATGCTGGGGGCTCTGATTTATGACTTAGTCTTGAAGCATGATAAATAGTGGAACAGTAACATAATATTAGACCTTGAGTCAGCATACTTCAAAGTTGATTATGACTTCCTCTTGTACAGTCTTAGCTTCAGGTGGCTGGGAGTGAAAAAAGTTTGAGAAGATTAGAGGTTCTAATTGTAAACTCCCATCTCTCTCAGGAGCACACAGAGTCAATGTAGGTTTAAAAGCATAACAAGATCACTTCCAAAACTTCAGGTGTCTTTTTTTCATCATATCAGTGTGAAAACACAGGCCCTGAAACCCTCTAAGTCAGTCTTTTTGCAGGCACATAATTGATATTTTTAATTGAGAATGTGCTTTGTTAATTTCCACCTGCAAACCATATGGTAGCTTTTAGTTTAATATCTCCAGAGGAGCATGCCTATATGGGAGTGTAAATCTCTAGATCTGCCTGGAATCCCTAAAAAGCTATTCAGCATTTCTCTAACTCATACAATTCACAGACCTCATGTACACAGTAGATTGTTTTACTTAAAGTTATTTAAAGCTACTTACATTCCTTTATTACATTAATAATCAACATTGTTATCTGAATCACTGGCCAGCTGTTTCTGGCTCAAAATATCTTTTTATAATCTAAGTCCTCACAATCCACAGATTGCAATGAAAAGAAAAAAGGGACAACTGTATAGATAAACAATGTTTTAAATGAACTGGACTTGTATTTAGCTTGGAATTTAAGAGGGTGGGGTTTTTTTGAATGGTCTCTTTCTTAGTTTCTTATTTCTTTCTGTAACCTTTTTCATTTGAATGAAAAAGTATGTCTTTCTAGTTCTGCATATCTGCAATCTTCCTGCTGTGACACTACCTATGCAATAACCAAAACTGTAAGTGAAATGACAGAAACAGTTCATTACAGGTATCACTGCAGTTTTAAATCTTTACAAATTACATGAACAGCCATAAACTCTACTTGGTCAGTCATATCTGGTTAATACTGAAACAGCTTTTCTAGGTTAGCTAATGTTACTGCTAATGTTACTGCTGTGACTTCCCTTCTTAGATTTGTGAATTCTCTGTGACCAGAATGCTTAATCCTGCTCCTAACTAGAATACAAAGTAACCCACTCACTTACATGAAGATTATGTTCTTGTAAGGCAATAAAAGCTAGGCAGATGTGTGTATAATGTAGAGGGTTTAGTGTTAAGAAAACCGACTTTTGTTTCCAGCTTCCCACACACGTGCCAAGAAAGCTACTCTTCATCTTTTTGCTTTCAGTGCTTGCAAAGTAACTAATATTCTGCTTGCCAGAGTTAATAAAAAAATCTTTTTTCGTTTGGGTTATTAGTGAACTCTGAGATTTTTTTAAAAGTTAAGGTAATAGCAGTAGGCAGTACATAAGTAGATAGCTATAACCAGAACACACAATTAAGACATGTCAACATGTTCCTTGTTTAACTAAATCGAATGCTAAATGAGATCTCTGTTTATGTGTATATAGATAAATAGATGTGTGGATAGAATTAGTATAAAATTGTCGGGGGAATCTGATATATCATCAGGAAAGTAAAAGACAGTATTTTATTGACAGGGGAAATTAGTTTATATTATGAATCCTAACATAGTAGTCAACAGTTTATACTTCACCTTAGCCCATCAATTTCTGTTTTTAGTCTTTCCCTTTCAATCACAAGACCCACAGTGTTTGCGTATCTCTGAGGAGAATGAGGTATCCTGGCAGGTAGGAGGAACATCTGTTCAAAGAAATGGGAAAGAATCAGTACAGGAAGTCTTTGTTTTTCGCATCATCCTTCCCCTGCCCCCAAACCTGCAAAATCTTCTGTCCTTGCCCCACTTCTCCTTCTCCCCTACTCTTTGTTGATCTTGTGTTGCTCCTTTGCAGCTTTACACACTTTGGTACCCAAGCCCTGCAGACACTGTTTCTTGCTTTCTGTATGAATGATGACACAGTGACTCTGCAATCAGCACTGCCTTTATGGCAGTCAAGTTCTCTCCTCCTGGTTTGATCAGCATTCTTAGACATAATTGAAATGAAAATCTAACCAATCAATCATCTGGAATTTATAAATTAGTGCAATTTCTGAGTAACTGAAATGGAAATAAAAAGGAAGGTTTTGTCTAAACTAATAATCCGTGTGTACCCTTCCAACACAGTGAGCACCTGTGACTGCCTGATGAGGAGTGTTATTCTCCCCAGAAATAATTAACAAACATGAGGACTATTTATTATTGCAAGTGACAAAGGGAATAGGCAACATGTGGTTAGAAGTCTATTACTGAGGCTTGAGAAGAAGCCCTTTTTCAGCAGCTGTCTGACTGTGTAGGAAGGTGGTAAGCCTGTATTCTTCAGTGCTACAGATGTCTTTGCCAAGGGTGGGCAAGTCATTACAGTTTCTCTGTCTACAAAACAGAGCTAATGACAGTCCCTCACCAGTACTAGTGTCGTCTTTCCAGTAAAGATACTGTGTGCTCCTTTTCAATAACGCTTATGCTACATGCCAAGGTCTCAGCTGGGTGTGCTTCTTCAGTCTGAAGTATATTACCAGAATCTCACAGTTCGAAAATGTAGTTCTGTTTCTTAATTGAAAAAGTTGTAATACTTTTATGACCTCAAGCTGTTGAGTTTAATACACGTCTTCCATTTTAAGGGCCGTCCTGACTAGAGCTAATAATCCTTTCAAAGACTCAAGTGCAGTTCGAACTTGTGTCAATAGCAATGAGTGGCAGTTGTAGTGTGTCTTACTTGTAGTAACACCAAGAAAAGCATCTACTCATGCTCTCAGTAAAAGCACTACAATCTATGCTTTAGCAAGTTTACTACAAGGAAAAATTGGATACATTTTATCCATAAATGTCTCTTTTAAAACTATTTTCATATTGTGATGGTTGTAAAGGCTAGCTGTGAGGACTAAAGGAGGCTGAAAACAGCTGAACCATTTAAATTTCTAAGTTTAGGCATTTTGCTTACTGGCATGTGGGTGTGTGTGCAATATGTACCTAGCATTGTGTAAATAAAAGACTGATCCGCTTGAATTCACATGGCAGATTACATGGCATGCAGGGGAATAAGAACTCTCAGTATATTCCTGATTATCTGAATAGGTATTCCAGATAGAGATATTTTTATCTGTTATTGAAATAGTGAAATGTTGAACACAGTGTGTTGTAGTTTGCTGTTAATGACATGGAATTTTCTATACGCCATTCAAATTTGTTTTGTTTTGGTTTGGGTTTTTTTTAAATCCTGATGCCATCTCTTGCACTGCAGGGATAAACTGATTTCTAAATACTACATAAAACATTAATTTAGCATACTTATGTATAATTATAATAGAAAGACAATCCTATTTTACCTCCCCTTCTCGGATGACAACATCTTTTTGTTTCCCATTTTCAATTATCTTCAAACACATATCTCCTTGAACCTGGTAAAAAAGCTAAAGGAATAGAAAAATTAATATTAAGGCATCTACTCCAAAACATTCTGTACTTCATATTCTGTAAATAAGGGATACACATATAAATAAATTCAATCTGTAATTGCAAATATTTGCAGATTTTATCTAACAAGAAATAACACACTACCAACATTCGTTACTTTTGCAAACGTTACTAAATATGTATTATGTCTGTTATCTTACTAACAACTGACAATCTATCCAAGAGGTCTGTAGCTGCATGAAGCTACATATAATACTAGGTTCTGTGAACCTAGTGGAATTCCATTGCACTGATTTTACCCTTGGAATTACTTCTTGTAGAGATTGATATTATGGTTCAGGCATTTGCTAATTACACGATACACAAAGCTTCATTTCAGATGTAGCAGGGTCTTCATTTAGTCAAATTAAATGTCACTTTTCCAAATAAGCCCCAGATATGAATGCACAGATTTTTTGGGATGCTTTTTCAATTTTTTTAATGGAACTTTCTCATTTAGGAAGAAGTGCCTATTTGGAAGCTGTTCTGCTTTATTTTTGTGGATAACTTCGAAGCCCAGCAACAGCTGCTACTCTTCCCACTGTGTATGTAAAAGGGTTACATTCAAAGTATGTACAGAACCACTGAACCCATAATTCTGCCTTCAGTGACCTTTCCACAGCTGTTTTCAGATTAAAACCAGCTCTGGTTTGTGGGGGCTCTAAGGTGCTCAGATCTAGCCTCACGTTTCATGACAGAACTGTGCTATGATCTGTAAGTGGGTATCTTTGACCTGAAATAATGGGCACGTTTTCCCTCATTTTTATATAGTACAGAGCAATAATGCTTCCAAAAGTCAACTTTTCTGCCACGTTTCTGTCTGCTTTCCATGTTCCATTTACCGTATCTAGAACCTAAACAGATTAAGTCATATAATTGCTAGTACAGCTGAAAAAGTCTGAAACTTGATTCGAAGTTAGAATTATAATGAGAAAAACCTTATTTATATTAATTCGCTACAATTTTAGCAAAATATAAAATAGATGAGGGAAAGAAGAAATAGCTGAAATATGCAAACACCCAGAACTGAACCTTTTACAACACTAGAAAAGCTTAATTTTTCAATTGCGTTTATTTCTAAAAGAGTTTTGAAATATTAATACATGCCACCTGGAATTGAAGAAACACCTCTGTGAACACGAGAAAGAATGAATATGCTGCCAAAGGAAAGAAACAATAGAGAGAACTGAAGAGCTACTGGAAAAGAGCTCATGCTGAGAGCTTTTACATGAGTGAAAAGTTCACCTTGTGCCAGGGACGGCACCACAGACAAATTACAACTCTTGTCTAGATAGCCACAGTGTCAGGGTTACATATCCTCCTTGCACTCCATTTCTCTGTGTTCTTTTCCTTTCATTTTCTTTGGTGTTACCAAATGACAGTACAAAGTGCTGTAGCAGCCCTTGTTACTGAGCTTTAGAGTGTTACCTTCCCTGTAACAACTGAGGGAGCTATTGCTGAACACGTGTAGGACGCGTAGATGAGGGAAAGGACAACAGAAGCAGAGTCTGTCCTGCTTGTGACATAAATCATGCAGCTGAGCAACTTTTCTGGAAAGGAAAGATTTGAGAGGGGATAGGGGCTGTCCAGTTCAGAGATCAAGCATCACAGTTATAAGGAAATATTACGAACACTAAATTTTGGATTAAAATAAATGTTTTGCAGCAGAAAAAGAGGAATGATGTGGGCTACACATTTTCAATGAAAGTGTTTTTCTGACTGAATTTAAATACTACCTTTCACTGTAAATTATGGTCTATTCTTCAAAACATTTTTTTTTTAAATTGCCTGAGTGCTTCAGTCATCCATAAATCATGCGATGTAACTGTGATTAATACAAGTGGCAATAATTACTGAATATGTTGCTTATAATATAATCTGAACATTTTATCAAGAAAACTATCAACTACACAATATCTCAGTGAGTTACAGTCCATGCCCATTTCACAGGACAGTTCGGCAATACAGTACTGTCTTTTTGCTGGAAAGTTACGTTTTCTAAATACTGACTGAGCTTTGTCTTTTGGGCAAATCTAATGTTTTCCTAAGTCTCTCCTGGAAAAAAGTCAAAGCCTGAGTAAAAAATTTCTCTTGTATATGTATGTATATACACAAATATATATGTCTATATAGATAGGATAGTAAATCAATAGGTTTATGCCACCTGAAAATATAAGCTTTTCCAGTTGTTCTGTTCTTATGGGAATCACGTAGTATCCACTCTCTGCAGTAGTATCAAAAAGTGAGAAAAAGTGCAATATTTCCACTCCATAAGCACCTTATTAATGACAAGATCTCTTGTAACATGAAATATATTAATATCCTCATAGAAAAACCCAGATTTGTATATTGCTACTGCACAATGGGTCATAATCGGGCATGTATTTGTCTTTCTGAGTGAAAAATGTATTTTAAGAGAGAAACAAAGATTGTTCACTAGTCTTTTTATCCTTTTTATTACTAACTGTGCTTATTTATTATTACATCTTCTTCCTTTCTTCCTTTTATTTTCCAAGTCTTTTGCCTTTTGTTTAGTTTTCCTGCTTATTATGTGGCACCTTCTCATTAAGATTACACCAAAAACACCTCCTCTTAATAATTCTCACCTTACCTCCAGAAGTTATGAGCTACCTTGATGTGCTTAACTGTAAATGTAACGTTATTTAATAGTATTCCTCAATATGATTATTAAAGCTGCAGATATACCTATGAAAACTAAACTGAAAACACCTTAAGACTGAGAGTTTGTTTTTAGACTTATTTAATTTTCCTTAAATTCTCTTCCTTAGTCTGCTTCACCCTTCTTGATCATGCTTCAAACCTGCTAATATTGTGTTAAGCTTGCAGGTGAAGGCAGCGTGACCAGGGCTGAATCACTCTCAAGTCTGTACAGGGATATTTCATTCAATTATGAATACTCATAAAATAAATTATGCTGGCATTTCTGGAGACATCAGGGGGAGATGTACAAAGGTGAGAGTTCACTGTTGGCTTCACTGAACCTGCTTGTCTTGGTAGGAATTAATTTCAGCAGTATGGTAAAATGTGTATATTACCTTAAAATGAGCACTATCATCCCCACCATAGTAATGTGGTGAGAATTGCTCCTTCATCCAGATATGTGTGTCCTAGCAGAGTAAAGAAGGAAGCATCTAGTAGGGAAAGAATACAGTATTTATGATTGATCTGTGTTTGCTAATTAAAAAAAACAAACAAACCACAAACCCAAGTCTTTTTTTATGTACAGTAATGTATGCAATTTAATTTAGCTCCACCTTTGATAACCAACTCTGCCTAAGCACAGGAGCCCAGAGCTATGTGAAGGTTTTTGTAGCTGACAGCTTATTTACAGACCTCTAAAGAGACCTGTAATTTACAGTGTACTTTGAGTACTGACTTCTGAAAGTGGACTTTGGGATTGCTCAGCCACTTCTGGGATTAGGCTCTGACTTGGCATATCCTGGCTTATATTGCTTGTCATATTGCTAAGTACTAAATTAATTCGCAGAGCAAATCAAATTCTGATGTGGGAGTAGAGCCTGAGTGTTCTCCAGACTTCAGTGGTGACTGATCTATTTAAGCACAGAAAAACAATTTGCTCCCTCTCTCATCACAAGGGTTTTTCAGCCATCAGAAGTCTGGAAGGCAAACAGATGAGGAAGGTAGAGAAAACTATTTTGGTGTGGGTTTTTTTCCCCTCTGCTAATTTACATGTCATCTGTGAAACCTGAATACTAGCCAAACCTCATCTCAACAATCTTACGCAGCAGACTTATTTTTGGAGACAAAATCTCCTTCTGATGCAAAAGGATGATCACTCTTACTACCTTGTAATAGGTTCTCATTCAAATAGTCCAAGAGTCTTCACCAGATAAATGTGGGATTTTGTAAGGTAAAGAAGCAAAAATATTTTTCTTGTTTTGTTGTGACTTATGTTTCAGATTTATTTGGGATATAATCACCACAAAACTACCTACTGGAATGCTCACCTAGACCCTCTTTCCCCTTGTTTTCAGACCTCCACTATCCTCATAAAATGCAAAGGGTGGATTGATCTAATAGGGAAGAGTTTCTCAGAAGCATTCTGATTAGAAAGCAGCATACACTAGAAGGGGTCAGGCTTCATTTAAGCAGATAATTTGTCAGAAACTGGAGCCAAGTCTTACTTGTGGTGTGAGAGGGAGAAAAGGAGAAATCAAAACTCAGGTTAGAAAACTCAGATGAGCTGTGGCAGATGTGACCTCAAATCTGTATCATTTTTCAGAGCATAATGCTATACTGTGTCTCAATCAGACCATGTAAATTATGCTAAGAGAAGCTGAAGAGATATTTCTGTTCTGACAGTCCTCTTCAGGACTGCAGTGTAACGGCTCTGATCTGTGGGGTTGTGTCAATACTTAGGTGGTTCTATCAATAGGAAACAACCTAGATGCTGAGAGCAGAAACTCGGGGTAAAATACAGCACAGTGATAAGCAGGACTTTTAAAACCAATATGTGCACAATGCAATTGTGTTGCAGGCAGTAGATGAAAGGGTGATTTTAATTTCTCTGCATGGAGCTGCACTGTTTTATATAGACTCAACATCAGAACATAAATTGTTAAGAAATCAGTCAGCTACTTGAGATTGTGTTTAAGTGGTGGACTGAAGCGGGTAAAGAGACAGAAGCCTAACTACTTTTGTGATCCTATGTTTAGCTGTTAGCATATCTCACTTTCCCCCAGAGCAGCCCACATGATGCAGTAAATAAAATCTTAAATTCTTTTACTATAGCTAGGCTTTGTTATGATTGTGGGGTTTGTCTGTCATTAACTTCCTGCAAAATATATGGTCCCCTTCTGTTTTCACTTTCTTTATTTCTTTGGAAGCTATATGATGAGCTTAAAAGTTCAGAAAGGTTTTGTTCCACCCTCAGGTTTTACAAGTAAGGAAAATGCAGTAAATACACCATGAAGTCTGTGAGCTGTGTTAACACCAAAACTCTTCTTGTCATAAATCCTACTGTATTTATGAAAATTCAAGAGACAAAGAAAAGTATGTTGAGAACTGTTCTCTGGTACCTGGAATGCATCTGCTACCCCATAGCTGTGAGGGGTCGAGCACAAGAGGACATAGCCTCAAATTGTGCCACGGGAGGCTCAAGTTGGACATCTGTCAGAATTTCTTCATGGAAAGGGTTGTCAAGCATTGAAATAGGCTGCCCAGGGAGGTGGTGGAGTCACTATCCCTGTTCAGAAAAAACAGACATGGCACTTAGTGCCATGGTCTAGCTGACAAGGTGGTGATTGGTCAAAGGCTGGACTCAATGATCTTGGAGGTCTTTTTCAACATAATGATTCTGTTATTCTGTGATCATGTCAGGCTGCCACAGAAGGTTTTGGTGGCCTCGTCAAGTTGACTACACAAGAATTGTAGTTACTAGTCCATGTAATCCAAAATTCTCTTAACAAGTGAGGAATAATAATTCATTCGAAAACCTCACACCACTAGCGGTATAGAAAAACCACGAAAGTTTTGTCTGTATGAGCTATATAGGTGCATTCTCACAGCAGTTTTTTTCCCTGTTTCAACATAAGATGCATTTCCTAAAGCCACTCAGTTTCATTTTGAATGAGTCTGATTTAAAGGCAGAGAATGTCCAAGTAGATGTTTGCTGACTCTATCTCTGTTCTGATGGAAAAGGGAGCAAAAGAGAACTTAACACTTACAAATAAGAAAAGGAATGAATATGACCTAGTAGTAAAGTCCAGCCAAAGACTGAATGGTTTACCTCTTGTAAGGTGCAGCTTGATTTGGCTCTTTATGAAACCTGACCAATGGAAAACAATCTCAGGTATGAGACAGTACTTTTGTGCAGAAAGGTGGCAAAGAAGTAGCATAGAGAAATTTAAGAAGAAAGTGAAACAGTATAGAGAAAACTAAGAAGGAAGAAAAGAGAACAGTTACTTATTTAGGAAATGCCTGCTTGTTGAGAGGAGGAAAAAAATTTGTGCTAGACTAGCTGTCATTTTAGCCTAAATGACTGTTCAGAAGACAATTCTAAAAGGCTTTGAAGAAAGTCCAAATCAAGCCTCCATTTTTTCTCCTAATTAGTCAGTCAGAACTAATCTTCCTGCTACACCTGCATGTTAACAGCACCAGCAGAGAACAGCTCAGGAGCAGGAGGATGCTCCTCAGCCCTTATCTCTGCATGTGAGCCCCTTGCTGCTATGAACTGCAGGCTAACAAGCACAAGCTGTGCCACAGGATGCACCATAAACTCTGGGATAACAGGCATAAGATATCAAGTGGACAGATAAAAACAATCCTAAATTTAACTTTCTCTCCAAAGCAACCCTTCTTTGCTATCAGAATACTACTACAGAATAGCATCAGCTAAATTGGCCTAAAGGGTTTGTGGGGTTTCACATTCATGATAGGCCTGTTGACAATATGCCTGTATAATCTGTCTTCGAATTATCACACACAACTATAAATGACCTTTTTCTGCCAAAATAATGAGCTGAACATGGTTCTGAATGGTGGGTTTTTTAAAATCCAAAGTCTAATTTAGGAATATGCCCTTTTACTAGGATACTCTCTACCTCACAATTCTTCTCTAATGAGAAACACAGTTCTAAATTAGATCACAGGAAGGTGTAAATGTGTCTGATAAAAACCTATGGTAAAATACAATGAATGAATATAATGTACCTCCATAAAAGTGAACAAAATTGGCCCATATGTTAAACTGCTATGGAACTGATAATGCTTCTGATGTGTGTATTGCCAATTTTCCTATGTAATAGGAATTTTATGTTTCCATTTTTGCTTGCTGAGTAATTGTGAAAAGTTTTCTATGTAAATAAGGATGTATTGATACCTAAAAAAATCTTATTTCCAGTTGGATTAGCAGTAATATATCAGTATACAACAGTATAATAAAAATTATGCCTTTATAGATATGGCTAAATTTTCATATTATTGTAAAGTCGTATAAAGGGTTTATTAAAGGTAGGCCAAGTTATTTTCAAACAGAGGAACATCTTGCAACATAAAAAAATGAGGTAAGTTAAATTAATCTAACTTCCTTTTTAAGGGAAGGAGAGGAGGAGATAAAGTAAAAAAAAAAATAAAAATGAAACAGCACAGGAATGGGTGGGGAACCAAGGATAATTTAGTATGAACTGGAAGGTGCAGGGAGAGACAAGACTGTAAATAACAGGACAAAAAAATAAAGTTTAATATTGTAGGACAAACTGTTGCACCAGTTAAACTTCAGCTCATTTTTGTGTATTCCTCTCTTAGTGTATAGCTCTAATGTATTATTCAAAGCAAGAAAATGAACTGATTGTATAAAACCAAAACAGTTAAGTTACGTGAAAAAAAAAATTGATATCATTAACCTTCACATGGTACCTTCACATACGTTCATTTTATACTTTTCCAAACCTTGGTAACAAATTTCACTGATTCTTTTTTAATCCAACATATAACACTTAACGATATACAGTAACAGCAGGATACAGATTAGATATTCTCCTTGGTGCTTTCTTAGCAGTCATGCTACAGCTGCGATGCTCCTTTCCCAGGGATGTAATTCTGTTGACGAAGCCAGATTTTTTTTTCCCACAGCTAAGTATCTCTGTAATTTCCTTGTAAATATAGGATGGATACATGGACTGCCCTGAGACCTGGCTTGCTTCCTCACCAGCCCAAGCAACCTGACAGCGTGATCCTGGGTCTTGCCAGAGCTCCCCCTGCCCAGCCCATTAGAAGGGACATAATGGGTGACCTGGTATGTGACAGACATGCCTGTGCCCACAGCCACATGTGGGCTGTGGGACCGTGGTGGCAATGCAAAGCAGGCAGGAGTCAGACAGTGGTAACTTGGCACCTGGTCTTTTAGAGCCTTATGGTTATAATGACTACAAACACCTGCACAGCACAATTATAACAGAAAATTAATGAAGGCTGTTGTGAAATGCTTGGGGGCTGGTTTTTGGAGAAATGATTCAATGATAAGTAAACTAATTTTTCTTTCTGTTTTTACAGATTTTTTGAATTTGACCCACTTTTACCTTGAACTATGCAGATGCATAGGTTTGGGTTTCCAAAGGTACTTAAAATTAGGTGGCCAAATTTTATTGGAATTACATGAAAATAAATTTTTCTGCCAGGAAGCAAGGGAAGTTGTTCCCCATCATGACATCCTTACTGCTTGACCTCTAGTGATCATTTTCCCTTAGGGTTCTTTCCGAGCCAACTGTGGATTCAGAGAAGTCCTCAGGCCAAACAGACAATTCCAAAAAAAAAGGCAGTAAACAGCGTAGGTGTAAATTGTTACAATTTTGATAGGATTCAACTCTTTTTTTCCTGTATTCTGCATTTGGCACAATGGCTACTCCCAATTCAAAGCAGTGGGATGGCTTAGTCTTGATACAGAAGATGTGCAGCAAAGGGGACTTATTTGAAAAATATTTAAAGATTCTAACTTTCCAAGCCTGAATGAAAGCTGAAATGCTGATAATTTTCACGAAGTCTAGAAAAAATATAATTTCTAGTGAATTAAAATATTTAATTTTGATTTTTGAATGTCAAACTTACTTTTGAAATATAGATCGACCTTCTGCAACAAAATATCACTTTAAAAATATCAATACCTTTCCAAAGTTTTGTTCCAAAATGTTGATGTGAGACATTTTGATGTGTCAGAATACTTTCTCTAATTTCCTGTTGGAAATGAATTATAGCAAAACAGATCTGATCTCATGTGCTTGTTTCAAAGGAAATGCACAGATGGTGTATGGTTCTGGTGAATGATTCTGTTGAAGTCTATGAATAGATCTAATAAATACAACATCACTGAGTCTGGCATTGCTAACTTGGAGCTGTACCTTCAAAAGTAGATGCATTGTAGTCATTACAGATCAATTAAATCAGAAAAATATAAACAACCTATATGTTACCTCTTCTCCTTCTTCAATATGATAATCCTTCCTTTCATTTGGCCCTCCAACAAACATCACATTTAATTGATAGCGATGCCTAGAAAAGAAAGTGACATTTTAAAGCTACCTCTACTCATGATGTTATTTTTTTAACTTATTTTTAAAAATTCTATTAGGACAGTGAGTCAAGGAAACAATGTTGAAAAACAACATCCAGAATGAGAATTCAAAACAGCTTGGATGCATCTCTCTGCTCTGTCACTGTCCTGTTGGGTGATCTGAGGCCAACTACCTCCCTGCTGGTGTTTCAGTGCCTCCAGATATGAAAAGAGGACAACAACAGCTACCAACTGTGGAAAGGACTTTGAAAAGTAAAGATAAAGAATGCTACCTAAGAGACAGGAAAGAGGAAAATGGATCTTTGCCTTGAGCTGATTATGTAAAGACAAAACTCTTTTAAAAGTTAATAAAGTAAAACCACATTTTTCCCTCATAGTGGTAGAATTACCAGAGAGACTGATGGTAGTAATTATCAGCTAATTTCTCTTCTATTTATACTGATTTTGCTAACCTAGAACAATGTTACAATAGTTTCAGTGAGGTTGTGGCTAATTCAGAAAGGAGATTCCAGGCCCCTTAACTCTACCTCTTTAAGAGCCCCAGTGAGCCTTTCTCTCAGCTGTCACAAAGAATAGCTATCACCCCAATTACCTATCAGACCATTTACACTAATAAAGAGGTAAGGTAACAGGTTTTCCTTTGCTAAAAAAACCTCTAAATCAGGACTATTAGCTTCAAAATCAGGACTATAGGATTCAAAATTTGTTCTTATGTCTCATTATGGTAAGCATCATACTCTGAATTCAGAAGAAGAGCTTTAGAAATACCTGTAAAAATCAACTATGTCAAAAGTTTTGATTTTACACTAACTTCTCTTTGTTGAGGTTAAAAAGCATTTAAACTTGTAAGATTAGTACAAATAATTAAAATACAATGTAAGAACTGCAATTTAATTAGATGTATCCTTTTCTTGACTTTGGTAAAACTCTAAACAGGTAGTGCTTCAGGAATTGAAGGGTTTTTTTGAAAACCCAAATAAGCGTTCAAAAATTTTGATTTTCTCGAGTGTATGGAACATGACTTAATAAAAGCTTGAAAGCCATAATAACTTTAGACACTCAACTTTAGACACAGTAGTCATTTGCTGTGAGACCTAGTTTTTAACTTTTAATTCTTTCTTAAAACATAGGATTTTAAGTTACTTAAACGTTTTGAGGTGGTTGCCTTCCAGTGAGGCAGTAGGTGGCAGCGAGAAGGTTGCCTTGCAAATCTTTACTCAGCACATAAAGGATGAAGCCTTTAAATAAATGTTGGAAATCTATTAACTGCTTCTTGGAAAATTGCCAAAACTTTTTGGAAAATGCTCAAAACATTTAGGTAGCACCAGAACCAGGTGATGAGAGACTCAGAATCCATGCAGTAGATGGTTTTTCTCTCCTCCTATATAGGCTAAGGTTATATTGGAAAAATGGATTTTTTTTTTTAAAGCTATGCAATTTTTATCACAAAAAATGTTTCTTGTTTCACTGTGGCTTCTTGCAGTGCTTCTGGGGAAGGCTATTGATAGATGTCACATTCCAAAGCTACTTAAGGATTACAAAGAACTTCTGGTAAGTGCTACAGTGCAGTAATAACAAAAAAGGTTCAACTTACTGATAAAGAAAGAAATTAAAATACTAAAATTTTACCGTTGTCATTGGTAAGCTTTAGAAATGGATATGCTTTACAAAATCCTTCTAATCCATTTTGAAAATGAAAGGAATGAAAACACCCATAACAAGAAGATAATTTCCTCATTCTCTCGAATTGTGAAACTATTGCAGTGATTCAAGTTTCACAATTTTTCAGTTCAACATACAGCTGTAGTCTCAACACAGACATGGCAGTAGAGATGTGCCCTGTACCTTTTCTTTGCCTTGCAACCATTGCTTTGAAAAGTAACCCTTGCACCTGTGAATGGAAATTAATATCATGGCTACAGAATTACCCATTCAGCTTTTCATTAAAGATAGCACTTCAAGGTAGGGCAAGAGGTATATTCTTAGATATTTCTTTAATGATTAAAATTATAAAGCAAGATTATTATTTTAATTAGAATTAAGAAAAATGCTTTTTAATTTCTTTATAAAACCTGAGTCTATATTACTCTTTAGAGAGGATACTTTCTAATGAAGTCTCTTGTATACAGAGTTTTAGACAAAAGATGTTGTCCTCAGCTTCATTAGCAAAAGAAATCCTTGCTAATGTTTTGACTAGAAGGTGCAATACATTGGACAATTTACTCTGGAATTTATGCACAAGCTTTGACACTGAGAATATGCATAGTGTACAAGTGTGTAATGCCCACACTTTTTCTCTTATATTACCTGTCGCATTCAGAATACAGTCCATAGCTTTTAAACTGCCTCTTCAGCCTCCCCTACCCTCCTGACAGCACTGGAAATGCCTTGGAAACCTGTTCCTCCAGTGCCCTTACTGTTCCCTTCTCCTTGTTTTCAGCGATATACCAATGGTTATGATTGCACCTGCAGCTTTGGCTCCTCTGTGATGTTGGAATAATTCTCAGCAGCTCTATCAAGTTATAATTCAGTAGCACTAATCTGTTAGCTATATCTTATTGTTTGTGGATGTGATGCCATCTCCTCTGATTTCTAGGAGTTTACTGTTGCAGAGCCTGACACAAATCCTCTTAACTCAGTCTCGCTGCCTACGAGAGACTTCAAGTTGAGGCAAGTATCTTGTATTGAAGTTGATCTTTGCAGCTTCTGCTGAGTCACTACAAAACAGATTTCAGCCACTATGAGTTCTTCAAAACAGCATTCTGACTGCAGTCTGATGAGGAACTACGGTTCCTTAATAATCTTTACCATGTTATGCATTTTTGCCGCTTCCTCTTATAGTTAGAAATATTTATATATCTAATAACTTAGTAAAAGAAGTCTTCATTTACTTACATAAGCTTATTGCAAACAGGCGGCAAAAAGGCAGTTTTGTTTTCTTCTATCCATTTGTTCACGTTCACAAGAAGCTCCATGGTCCACCAGCTATGAAACTTTTGACTGAGATATCAGAGTTTGCAGAATGCTCCTCCTGTGAGCAAACAGCACGTGATTCCACCCCCAGTGCTTAGGGGGTGGCTGGCAGTAGAGGTGTCTTCAGGCTTCAGTGTCAAAGGGGACAGGTCCATCAGCCAAAGGTTATTTTGTAGAGGACTAATGCTCCAGCAGCTTAGCTAATAATTGACTAGTGTTTCTAAAATATATATTTTCACTGGAGACTGTTTTTTACCCACAGGAGGTTTCTTGATTCTCTTTACTGCATCAGCTGGGGTGTGTATGTTACTTGTCTACAAAAATTGCCTTGTTACGAGTGAGAAAAATGTGCAAAGCTTGGACCTCCCTGGGATCTTCTGCCAAGTAACCAAAGTACAGATGTCTCCTGCATTTTTAAGACCAAAGGCGGCTGTACATAAATGCTCATTTTAATTTGATCACTCTGTGCCAATGTTGTAGCAGGACTTGTTGGAGAGCTGAACCTGGTTCTGTGATGCCCTTTGAAAGTGCAGCATATCGCCATCAAATTGTCAGGCAAACAAGAAACTGAGAAGTACTGGGCATCCCATATCTGTATTAAGTCTTTATGCCCTCACTAGTTTCTGTTCAACGCCTACACAGTTGCTACAGGACTGCTCACTGTGTTCCCCACCACCCTCAATTTTTTAAGTAAGCAAATGTATAAACACTTTTTTTTCAAACTCCAAACATGGGAAATGGGTGGTGAACAAAAAACCCCAAGATATTTCAATATTTTAGCACTTTGGTCTTGACATAGCTTAGTCTTCTGCTTATATCTACACTGTGCTTAGTGGATGAATGTGTCTGGGTATATGGCTGTAATAAGATTTGGTTAAAAGTGAGCGGTGTATCCTCCGTGGTTTGCACATATGGGCAGTACAGCTATAGGACTGAAGAGTCAGCATGCTGAACAGTACAAATCTGGGAGATCTTTACCTTATACCATAGTAATTTTGCAAGGGAAAAAAGCAAGGGAGTATAAATTTGAATTCATATTATGCACTTATTCAAGTATGTGATTCTGTTTTACCTTCATCTCTACCAATTCTTTGCAGGTTAGTTTAAACTCATCTTGTAACTGATAAAAAAAATACATTAATTTTGGGATAAAAAGATCCACATGTGGATTACAGTTCAACTGTATTAGTACAATCACATTGGGACTGGCAATAATTTCCTCTGAAATAAGCTCAAAGTAATTATTATTTCATTCAATTATAAAACACCACCACCACATTATTTATTTAACACAAGAAATTTCTACCGACAGAATGGCTGTGGTGAGACACCAGCACAGAACAAACTCATTAGGCCTGTTTCTGGACTTACAGACAGGTACATTTTGATATTTTTTGTTCTGTAGGCTGCTGGTAAACTATTTAGCTGTGACAGAGAGCTTATATTTAAAATGCACTTAAGGGATTATGACCCAGCCTCAAGGGACTGGAGAACTGAAGACACTCTATTGTAACGATCACAGTTTTCTAAGGTTTTACCTCATCATTAGTAACGGGTATCACAGAGCAGGACTTCATTTGTTGGGCATGAAAGCCAAGGTACTGTACAAAGTCACAATATGAAAAACTACAGATCCTGGAACTGATTGAGCTAATCCTTTATCACCACACTATTAATGTGCCAGTTTTAACGGTGGGCTATTTTCCACAACCCCTACTTTAATCCCTAGTCTCCACTTTTTTTCCACCAGGCAGAATACAAGCTACTATTACCTGCAGAGAGAACTTTCTCAGTCACAGGCTGATAAATCCATTTTGTGGCTGGAGTGAGGTAGGAAAACCTAGACCTACTCAGGAAGGAAACAACATGCACTTACAAAATTCACCATTAGCATGATGCTGAGGCTATTATTACAGGGTAGTATTTTCTGCAACCTTCTGAAATCAATAGGTTTTGAAAAACGCAGTTAATGGCCTCTTCATGCATGTAACAGTGGGGCTAAGAAATTATCTGCATGGCAGGAAAGTACTGGGCCATGAAATGCTACTTCTGTGAAGTGTACTGGAGAGCCAAAGAAAAGAACCAGTGTTGCAGTCTCTGTGAGACCCAGGTAAATACATACACCTCATACACTGCATGAACTGACTGGGGCCTGGATTTTTCTTGCTAGCCTGCTTCACAATGACTCTTCACATCCATCAAAGCCTGTTTCAGCCGCTGAGGTTTCTGTTCTACTGTTTGGCTCAGATCCTTCCCATTCTGTAAAGGTAAGGACTCTATTTGTCAGCTTTCACTGCCAGAGAATTGCAACAGTACTGAAGCACAAAATTGCTACATCAAAATAATCCATCTTTTGCATTGAGGGTGCAGGAAAGAAATGTTAAGTGAAAAAAACCTGAGTTTAGGACAACATCTACTTTATTTTTCTACTTTCCTCAACCACCAGACCTACTAGAGACTTAAATTTACAAGTTGGTGTCCAGCAAGCAGGATATGTTAATAAAAAGCAAAGGTAAATACTGTGTTTCTAGTTAGAAGGAAAATTAAGGCCAGGGATCATTGGCCAGGATTTTTATCTGTATTAAAGTGGTATCTGGTAATATACTTTTTTTAACTATACTCCCTATACTAATTTTTTTTTGTTCACCTAAAGAAGATACTAAAGACCTAGAATTGTTTAGAGCCCCTGGGAACAGGAGAGGGAAACAGACCATAAAGCCAGCAAGTGTGGATACTGCCTCCTCCACTCAGCCCATTCTACTCTTGAGCAAACAGCATTGCGAAAATTGGCTCTTAAACCTTGGTTTTTTTCACACTTAGTGCAAAGAAGTATTCTGAAAAATCTTCACCAGGGGAGGTTTGCATTTGCCAGCAATTTGAAGATAAAAATCCTTTCAGTATCGTTTCAACTTGGCTGTTCTGTCCCTGTGCAATACCAAGACTGATTTATCTATGCTGGTGTTAAAAAAATGGAGCTACACTGAAGCGATAATCTGGACATTCTGCAAGTAATAGGGAGCAAGTAACTTTCTTCACCATTAAGACAGCTTTAACTTCTGGTTTTTATTTTTTCTTTATTTTTTTTCCCCTTCTGTTAGTTTTGCAAAGAAATGAAAAAGGAAGACATTTATATGACTAAATAATTAATTTCAGCCAGTTGAATACACTTCCTATTTTTGGTCAATTCTGTGCTTTTTTTGTTTGATCTTTGAGAACAAACACTAATTAAGTACTTAAAAAATAAAATTATTTATATTAAAAAAATCCTATATAGTTGCGAAAAACAAAAATTCCAGTCAATAACAAATTTATTACTTGAACCCCTGTCCAGTTATGTTCCCACAAAGTGATACGGCCAAATTTCACTGCTATGTTCGTAAACATACTACCAACAGAATAATTAAAGATCCCACTAAAACTACTAGGATCTTCACCATTATCACTGTTACTTTTATGGGAAAGCTGATTAGTATACAACAAGCAATGATTATCATCTCTATAAATACTAAAATTAGAGTCTTTCTTGCCTAAGGTTAAATCTGCAATAAAGAGCTTCTCTGTATGTTCACAGCTTCAGCTTTGAGTCTTTCTGGCATTCTTGTATTTGCCAAAAAAGCCCTTGTTTGGATGAAATTATGTTCACAGCAATCTTTGTGTGGTATAGAACATTTTTTTAGTATAGTGATGCACTGTTAAGGGCAATGAAGGCTGCTGCAGTTTTTGGGTATGCCAACTAAATGTGATGATGGAAAATGTCTTTAAGAAATGAACTGTCGGTTTTCTCTTTTCTCCATGCCAGCCACCTTCATCAAGGGCCAGATACAGCAATTGCATGCTACTTCACCCGTCATTGGTGTATACCACCAAAATATTATAAATATATTTTAGGTAATGCCCACAGTAATACCAACAGCAGAAGAACTTTCTTGACAAGTGAGATACAACTGCTCTCCATTCAAAGCAGTCTTAAAAAAGTGTCAGCTCATTTATGGATTGTGGAGGGGAGGAGTTAATAGAGTCACACAAAACTACTCAGTCTGCCAAAAGTACCTGGGAGATCCATGAGATTTACTTAAACTGGCTGAGTGCCTGTCACCTGCTGCTGGGCCACCAATAGTTCATTTTTAGAAGCCATGGAAATCCAAGCCCTGTGTAGCACTTTCTACAACCATCCATCCTGTAATGAAATTCCCAGAGCTTGTTCCTTTGCCCACGGTAAAGTCACTGCAGAAAGGAAAACACTATGTAGTGCTTAAGTCAGTAACACAACAGAGCAGTCTAGGGAAGTAAATATGGCAGCAATGTAAATGTTTCCACGAGTGGAAAGAAAAATATGTCTGTCTCAACTGTGTAAGTGTTGGAGCATTGCTTGGATTTAATCATCTTCTGGTGCAAATTATGTTTACCATATAAAGCTAAAACAGATCTGACTGGAAAATAAATTCATGTTATATGTATACTTTGACAATAAACGTGTAGCGTTGAATAAACACTTGTTTTGGAAGTGCCAGGCATCCCTGGTGCCGCACAGAGCACGCAGGCTGCAGAGCCCCGGGGCGCGCAGGCAGCGATGCTACAGACATCGTCATTTAGCTCCCTGGCAGTAGCCGGATGTTTTCCTCAGCTGCCCAGGCCTCAGCACGACAGACGGTGCATTTTCTCCCCACGGCTGCAGATGAGTGTGAGGCTGAACGGGGCTGACCCAGCGGCCAATGCCTTTTGCCCAAGGGCGTCAGGCGGCTCGGACTCGCACGACCCGGGGCAGCGACCTGTCTGCCTCGCCTCCGGAGCGCAGCACTGCGTGGGCCGCTCCAGCAGCCAGCAGCCAGCAGCCAGCAGTCCGGGGCTGGCAGGGGCCGGCCACGTCACTGCCGCTGCCCACCCGACACCTGCTGCCGCCGCCACGGCCGCGACACCCCCGCGGGAGGCGACCGCGCTCCCCGCCCCGCCCCGCTCGGCGGCCCCGCCCGCGCGGCGCAGGGGCCGGGCTGTGCCCGCCGGCCCTGAGGCCGCCCTGTCAGCCCAGCGGGGAGCTTGGAGGCGGTGGGGTTTTTCCGGAGCTGCAGCTTGTCTCCTCCCTGTCGTGCTCGGGGGCGCCGCCTGCCCCGAGAGGCGCAGGGGCCTTCAGCTCCTTCCCCGGCTTTCCCCGCCGCTGTACGGCCCCGAAGGACAGGAGCGCAGCCCGGGCAGGGCGGAGGGGTGGCCCAATGCCGCCCCCCAGAACAGGGTGCAGGCGCGTGTGCGCCCTTCCCCCGCCGGGGCCCAGGGAGCCCTTGATAAAGCGTTCGGGAGGCGATGGTGTCAGGGCTCCAGTGGCGCAATCGGTTAGCGCGCGGTACTTATACAGCAGTACAAAGCCGAGCAATGCCGAGGTTGTGAGTTCGAGCCTCACCTGGAGCACACAGCTTTTTGGGAGGGAAAGCGGGCTTTTTTGGGGCTTGGCGGCGCTCCGGAGGGAGGAAGACAAAAGCGAAGGGAAAAATTATGCAGCCGTGGCGGCAGCGTGGGCCCGCTGGAGAGGGGCACTCAGCGCCCTGGGAAGTGGCTGGGGCTGGTCCCGCCGCGAGCGACGGCGGGGGGCGCGCAGTGGCAGCTTGGGCCACGGGTGTGTTTGGCTTCAGGGACACGGCCCCACTGAGGCTCGTAGGTTTGGCATGTTCAGAGCAGCGTGACAGGGCGCGGTAAAAAACGTGTTCCTGGTAAGAGCTGCTTGGGAGTGAGAACTCGCAGGAAATAGGGGTTATTTTATACGGTGTTGTTTAATACGGAGCGCAAGTAAACACTTGACTGGTGCGATCACTGCAGCTGAAGGGTGACAACACCTCCCCCTTTTGCCTGCTCTGTCGGTGACAGATCTTTTCTCATTACCTCAGTAATGCTTTACAAATGTGTGGGCAACAACAGGAAGGAAAATAATTAAAATAATTTCTGATTTCACCATATAAGAAAGGCAGCAGGGCCGTGGGAGAAAGGGCAGCTTCCTGACAGAGGTTGGGGAACGCTGCCTGAATGTTGAGACCCAGATCTTGTTAAGTCATCTCTATGTTAACATCTGGTATGCCGCTTTCGCAGTGCAATTTATATGAAAAAGTTCAGTGAGGTCCTCAAGATCATGCAGCCAGAGGTGCCTTGACTGCCCAAATCAGCCCTTTAGCATCTGTACTGCAGGCGTTAAGTCCCTGAAGTGCCACTTTCACGTTTTTAACTACCACTTCTCTGTTCTAGTTACGGTTTTATCCCTTTTGAATTTTGCATTAACTTCTCTGATTTCAGTGCTGGTGCAGTGATGCCTGAAGCGTGCACCATATCAGGATAAGGAAGTCTAAGTCAACAACAGAGATCTGTAATGTATCAAAGGGTGAATAAAGTCCATCTTCTGCTTGCAGAGTTTCGCATTTTCTCTATCCTGCAGGATATCCATTTCCCATTGCTGAGGACTACAGACAGTACAGAGGAGTATTTGCAGAGGTACTGGAAGTACTAGAAAATGAAAATGCTGCTTCTGTTTACTTGGAGGAAAAAATCAACAAAACCCTTAGTAGAGGGAAATAGATTCCATTCCTTGGACAGAGACCTCTCAGGAAACTTGAGTAGGGACAGTGCTGCTTGCTTTCCCTCTTCCCTGTTGTGTCTCCAGGAACACACAGCAGCTCCTGCACTCTCTCACCAAGGAGGAACTGCAAGTTTAGCATTTGGGGTCTTGCTGTGGCATGCTAGGTGGGTGATTGTTCAATCTTTGCCACATTCAAGGTGCATGAAGCAGATGTTACCTGTTCCCTCCACAGCTGTTTTGCAGCGGGCCTCTGCAGTGCCAGAGAGCAGCCCGGACATGCAGTGGGAGCACATGGTGCTATGGCTTTCTCCACAAGATCTCCTTCATCACTCTGGTCCTTACCTAGGCTTTTATCTGCCTTTTATCATCTGCCTGCAAGATGATTTTTGTCTTAACTCTGGAAAAAAAGTAAAAAGGGACAAAAATCCCTATGTGAGGTGCCACTTGTTTGCATTCCTGCCCCTACTGATGGTCTACTGTGCCTGACACCTGAGGGAAACATTTCAAGATAGGCATTTCACACTGGAAATCATGCTAAATCAGAGCAATTTATGGGGATTTACAAGAAATCCCTGTAAAATGAGAATGTTATTTACCTAATAGGTGTTTACAATATGAAGTGAATCGACGCTAAAGCACGAGGAATTTGTGAGGGAGGTGGGGCTGTCAAGTAAGATGAGATAAGCCCTGTTGGAGTGGCACAGCTGGCGGTGGGTGCCTGGGCAGGGGTGTGCTGGGGTCTCCTCCTGCCCCAGCACATGGCAGTGCTGCTGTGGGGCTGGTGATGGGGAGGCCCCACTGATCCTGGGGAGCAAGGGTGCTGTGCTGGGTTGAGGTCAATGACTGCCTCTTTTGCTTGGGAGCTGCTGCGGGGAGGAGGAGAATGTGAGCTCAGGTGCCCCTATGAGAGCAGCTGGGCTCAGGGAGGGCATGAGGCTTAGGCCTGGGCAGGATTTCTTCAGGGTGTGTGGGAAGCCTGTCCTTGTGCGGTGCTGAGCTGGGCAGCCATGGTGCCGCTGGCATAACCTGAGCAGCTCTGATCGGGTGAAATGTGGAGTGACTGGGCCTGTTACTTGCATTTGCAACTTTTTCTCAAAAATTAGGCATCTTACAGGCTTATGGAAAGAAAGTTTATGTCTTTATTATGCTAAATTGACTTTTTTATTGGGCTTTTTGGTCTTGAATTGTTGGTTATTGCTTTAATGCTAGTTGGTAGTGGCTTATATACAAATGTATATGTGTATACAAATGTGTGTGTATGTACGTATATCAAATACATGTATGCATAAAGAGACACTTATACAGCATTATGGGAGAGCTCTCAATTGTCTGTGTGTTAGTACTCTCTTACTTTCTAAATCTTTAATGGAGGCACATAGATTTGGAAAACACCTGTGTGTGAGGGATGCAAAGTGCCAGCTGCACTAATGTGATCTACTGAGAAGTAATCTCTCCTTCCTCCTCTCTCATCTTCCCCAGATAGTAAAATTGTTCACCTGTGCCTCGTTTTAGCCAACTGCCAGAGCTTGTTCTCCCTGTGAGTCACTTCCCAGTGTTTATCACTATCCTTGTAGATGGTAGCTGGGGGAGATGTGGCTTCAGTCTGAGGACTGCTGTTGACTGGCAAGGGGCTTGGATAGGCTGTGGCTGCTCCTGGAAGTGCATTCAGAAGGAAGGGTTTCCCCATGGTGAGTCTTCCATGCTGCTTGATTTATATAGGGGCCTGCTTCTTCTAACCTATGCCATGGTCTCTATTTCTGTGTTAATTTGACTGGTGTGGATGGCATGCCCAAAGGCCTTCCTAACTCCGCTGGAATCCCTCCAGGGTCCTTTTTAAAAAGTACCCTCTTCTTAAAATTTGTGTTGCTCTTCCTTTAATGTTGAACATGGACCATGTCTACTCTATAGGCTTCTTCTGGCTGCTCTGAGTTCCCACTGACTCTGGAAAGAAAGCGGGCCTGCTTGTAGACATAGAGAAACTTGACGAGCGCTGCTTATTGATGGAAAGAGAATTTACAAAGATGTAGCTATTGCCTGATCTTGGAGAATTAATAACAATCAGGTTAGGTAGCAGGGTTTGTGTTTATCCCTATATGATCTTGCTAAAACAGGGAGTCCCACTGGGTTGGGAGATATAGGAAAAGGAAAGACAGGCTCATACAGCATAGACCTTCGACTTTTGTTTCTAGGAGTGGTAACTTCTGTTCTGGCATGTTAATACAGTTTTGGTGTTTGTGAGGCCCTTAGGGGTTTGCTTAACTTAAGTTTCTTTGACTGTAACAGTCTAGAACTTTCCATAATGTTTGGGCTTGCATATCCTAACAAATGTCTATAAAAACCTACAATAAGGACTTAGACCACCTAACTGTTACAAAACCGAAGTAATAAATTCTTCTAGTCTTCGCAAATAGTAAACAGCCCAAAAGAGCCTGCTCTTAACAGCTTTTTCCAATAGATGGCACTGTGGTCCCACAGAGCGAGAAAGAAAACTCAAAGCAAAACATTCCCAGACATCCTAAAAATAGAAACCACTTGCCAAATGCTCCGTTGTGCACAGAGCGAAGCAGAGAACAGCACAGAACAATAGGCCAAAATTCCAAGGGTTGCTTAGAAATCAAAGCACACTGGAGGTATAGATTCATTTTAGTTTTGTTTTGGGTTCCACCATCACCTCTGTATGCAACATCTTGAGGACCTTTCTAAAGTTAAAGTCTGTTGATATTGCTTGGAATACCAGAGGTGAATGGCTTGTCATGTGTTTTAAGTCTGTACGAATTCAGTAGTGTGTCAAAGTGCCAGTGTAGCAGGCCTGACTTAGGTTCTCTTAAATTAATTTTTTGAAGAATAGCTGGTGTTAAAGGCTTTCGTGCAGGTTTGCCTAAAGTTCAGGTGGCTGCTTTCCACTGCGGGTGCCCCTGCTATGGAGGTATTAGGCTTGGAAACAGTAGCTGGCAGGAGAGGAATGAAGTGTAGGTGTTTGCAAATTGTGTGGAAGAGCACTTTGAAGCCAAACAGAAATACACTACTTCTGTGAGGAGAAAGATAAGATAAGAATGGGGAGGAAAGGAAAAAAAAAAAGTCAGATGTTCATATGGAAACCTCCTTGGGGAAGAGAAGGGCTGAGAGATAAAGGGGACAGTGGGGCTGATATAGGCTGACTGAAGGAGGACAAGTGGGAAGAACTTGTAAGAGGAGTAGAAAAGCAAGCTCACAAAAAGAAAGTAAAGGAGGGGATAGAGAGGGAGACAGCTAGAAAAACATAGCTAAGGAAGCTTTAAAAAAAATTTAAAGAATCGTTCTGTCTGGTTGTAGCTCTATGAATGTGCTGCTTATGAGTAAGTGAAAAATAAATAAGTATTAGCTAGTCAAGCCATCCTAAGATGAAGTTGCTGTAGAAAGCAAATTGGCCTTTATGTTTTGCTTGAGCAAAGAGAGATCTCAAGGGGCGGGTTTTTCTTCTGTGTGTTTTGAGTGGTTACTTTAGTGTGGCAATATAAGAGACCCCTTGGTCTCTCTAGGGTTTGAAGCTGGTGTTGGGAGGGTTAGAGAGCTCAGCTTTCTGGTTTGGAAAAGGAAGGAAATGGACAATCAGTACTGCATTTTATGCCTATTTAATTTTCTTGCTTATGCTGAGTTTGCTGTGTTAGTCTCTGCTTTTAAGGTGGAAAAAGACTCTTGGTTTCTTGAAATAGTTTTGGTACAGCCTAAATATTTGAAACCTTGGAAAAGTCTCAAAATACAGCAAAACAAACTAAACCAAACCCAGAGGAAGAACAAGCTGGGGAAGTGGTTGAAATGGAAGGGGATAGTCAGAGAGTCTGTAATTACAAATTTTGAGGAAGAGATGCTCACTTGAAGTAGGCAATTGAGCCTGTAGCGACTACTTTAGTTCAGAGATCTCTATACATGGGGTAGCAGATTTATGGTATTGTGAAGAAATACTTCTACTACTTTTACTATGTGTATAATAATATATACATATGAAGACTGTGGAAGAGGATAAAGCAGTAGCTTTAAAATGTTTGTCTTCTGAAAATTTGGTGTCAAATTTTTAAGGGGCAGTTGTGCTGGAGGTCGTGTGGCTGTATGGTGTAACTTAGAAACTTAGGTGGTTTTCTGGTTTTGTGAAGGAAGGCTGTCAATCCATAAACATGAACATTCAAAATCACTTGCGAGGTTTCAGAGTCAGTTGACTTCACTGCTTGCATTTATTTTCCATTTATCCTACCTATTGAAATAGGGGTGAAAGTTGGTTAGCTGTACATCTTAAGTTTAGGCACTTTTAAACATGCTGATGAAAAGAAAAGTTTAAAGAAGGATATACATTATCTTTACGGAAAGTCACATCATACTTATACCAGTACATTTAAAAGCTATTTAATATTAAAAAGTTGTTAATAATGAAAGTTTATGTAGCTTTGTCAGTGAGCTATAATTTTTTTCTTTTGTACATTGTTGCATCACATGGAAGTTAAAATATGTCCATCTCAGGCTTTAGGGGAGTTTTGAGGGTGCTTTCAGCCAAGGTGAGGTAGAGGGTGTCTGTACTAAGTACCTGGATCCAGGGTTGGGAAGTTAATCTCTTGTGTGCTCTGGGCTGCTCTGCGTCTCTTTCTACTGACCTTGCTTCTGCCCCACCTTCCACCTCAAAAGATATCTCAAAAGATAAAGGGTTGCCTTGAAGCTGGCACCGTTTTAGGGAAGGTGGGAAGAACCCATTCAGATGCTTCCCACCCCACCTGCATTTCCACATACTCCCAGCTGCCTCCTGAGGGGTTCAGCTTGTCTCCACTTTGGTCAAGTGGTGCTAAGGGTTTTACACTGCAACACAAGGTCCACACCAGTCACCTTGTCTCAATGCAGTTGTGACTGTGCTCCTGTAAATCCCTGCTGAGTGGCAGGAGGTTGTTGCACTTCCTGGGGTGACTCAGGAGGGACTGTGTGGACCAGAATGGCTGTTGGGTGGTAGTGGCTTGGGCCAACTCAGTGGCCAAATCGTTTCTTGGCCCTAACCCCCTTGTTCCTATGTGAGACCTGTGAAGTCAGTTAAGCTTGGTGGCTGTGTCCCATTGAAATCGGTGCCATAAAATTTACCTACATTCAGACCTGTTGACATTTATAGGTGCTTGTATATGTATTTAATATTCTAATAGCTTTTAAAATATGACTCCTAGTACTGAACTCTTTGCAAGGCCTACAGTAGCCTAAATATATTTAAAATACTGCTGTGACTGATGTGTGTATCTGATTGTGTGTGTCATTGTCATTTAACTGTTCTACACTTGCAGTGTAACCTAGCCAAAAAAAAAAATGCTTACTGCTATTTATTATAATAAAGGAAATGCTTGATGTGGTTGTATAGTTATTTCTCAAATTCTTAACATATAGTATCTTTGAAAATCCATTTTTTTTTTGGAGTGCTATGGTATGTCTTTGTGTTTGAAGACAAATTTCTCTAAGAGAAAAATAGGGTATTTTCCCCATTGTCTGTAGGTTCCTAGTAACCTTAGCCCTTTGACAGGATTCTTACAACACTTGGACAAATTTTTAGAGCTGTTTAGGGATGCCTGCCTGATGCTGATGTTTTGCTGCCTGGTTCTAAGCATCTGGCTGTTGTAAGGGATATCTAGCAAACAGACCTCCTATTGCAAATGTAATGTATTTGAAGTATTCTTGTAGGAGCTCCTCTGTAATCTGATTACCTCTGAAAGTAGATGCCAAACTGTCAACGAAGCTAAATTGAGGTGACTGTTTTTCAAGTGTAGTATTAACGTATAATACAAGTGGGTGCATTTTCACTGATGTCAGTGAATTTGCTTCATGTTCCGTAAGAGGATAAAGATTGGCACAAAGTAATGGGAAGCTTATGTCTGGCTGCAAGGAAACCAGGAAATTCATGGGGCTTTAAAGTATGACCCACGGCAATATTCAGTATGTGTGATTTTTGGCGTGATTCAGCAGTAAATACTAGTTGAAAACAGAAGCTCAAATTATAGGGTAAATAATTCAGACCAAAATGGGGCCTGCTTATGCATACATGATAAAGGAGATGGAAGTAGAGCCACAATATACAATTGCTGGGAAGAACAGCAACAGTTTGGAACAGTCACTGTTAAAACTGTGGAAATGATCCTCCTGGATGACACCTGAATTCGGAAGGGCATAATGATCTCCTTTGTATATGTATCTCTGTACGCTGACTAGTAAATCATGTGAAGACTGATGGCCTGACAGGCATAATTTTAGAGGGGCCTTTATGTTCTGTGGTCCCTGGGTAGGAGGATATAATCAGTATAATGCTCCACTAAAAACGTCTGTGACTTGACTTTTAAAAACTTTTTTTTTTTTGGTTGTTGGTAGGGACATCGCACACTGGAAGAAAAGTTTGTGCTTAATTGTTTTTCTCATCTTTCACTTTGCATTTTATTTATTATTTAAATAGATAGCTTTGACTGCTCATATAAGGCAGTACTTGTCTCCTACTCTAAACATAGAGAGCCACCTAAGCAATGTTCTTACATGCCATTTCATATGATAACATTTTACCTTCTGGAAAAAAAATGTAGGCAAGGTAGTCCCAACAGATGTGTTTTGCTGGCACTGTGGGTGAGTGATCTGGCTTCCATTTGCTTTATTTAGAATGAGGAATACCTTCAGAAGTCAAACAGATCCTTTCCACAAGTGAGATGCAAATAAAGGTAAATAGCAGAATGAACCATTAGCACAGTAAATTTCATTGCTTGGGCATCTTCAGATTACTCTTAGAGCATATATTGCCTTGGCTTATTGTATACCAGGCTTTTTGGTATTACTGTTGTGTGACCTCTGTAGAGCCAGGAGCTGAGGAGGACAGCCAGCAGCACTGATCAGGTGTAACCCATGGGGAGCTGTTGCTTCAAAATTGCTTCCTTCTGTAGTGGGATAATTAGAAAAGTACAATTCCTTGATGTCTCCAGTGAATACTGGTTTGAAATACTCATTGGACTGTCTTTAATTTTTATATGGAATATTTCTGTTCATTAAGTTGTTTGTTTTCTCTGGAAGCTAATTCATGGGATAATGGGGTGAAAATTCCTGTAACTTACTCCATTAAATGACTGCTGGACAATATAAGAAAGTGGGGTTTAAGGGTCAGTTTGGAAAGTAACTTAGACCAGAAGTTTCCAATAACAATTGTGGCTTGGATACAGCTGAAGTAAGAACAACACATCTAAATTCAATCATACTTGCATTGGGTAAGTAATAATTGCAGCGTAGATGTGAACAATATGCATTGGAGACTAACAAGTCATATTCTGAAAGAAAATTATAACTGATACAGACAAACTAGGTAAAAAACTGGTAGTGATCACAAAATATGAAAGTGCTGGTCTTAGCTGTCTCACTCAATAAATAATCCTGAAGGGGTATTAGCAGCATTAGTAGTAGCAGCATTTTAGCCATCTGGCTCAGCTTCTGTGGGAGGTTTAATAAAAATAAAATACCACTATTAGTGGAACTGCATCTATTGAAATCATAGGAGAACTTGGCCCTGCCTTTTCACGTTCCCATTCATTGTGTGCTGTACGTCCTGTGCTTGGATCTTTTGTCGTCATTTGATTGGACAGATGTTTCCTTGATGTTCATGGACCACCAAAGGCCTGTGAAGTCCTGCTCTGTGGTCAGTTCAAGTAACCATGCATCAGTCTAACCATGCTGGCAGTTTACAAGAAGCCTTTAGGTGACCTCAGACCTACAAACCTTTGTCCTGTAGTACTGGTGGCTGCAGCTTCAAGCTCGTGTTGCCCATTGCACTGTGCACAAAAAAAAAAAAAAAGGCTGTTTCTGTCTCTTGTGTAATCAAGTCTTCTGACTTTACTGTTCCTTGGCTTGGAATTGTAAACATGAGTGTTGATCTGGCAAAAATGCTTTTTGCTCATTCCTTACTGAGTGGGTATTTATGAGCTACTCGGACTAAATGAGTCTTTGCTGTAGCTGTGTCCCTGGGACTGTGTTTCCCACGCATGCTGTTTGTGTCTTGTTTTACTGATAAACTCTACTCATCTTGTGTTGGTGTAAAATTCACAAATTTTCAACTAAAATGTAAAAGGTCAGCGTACTACATCTAATTTTTTTGGCTGACATTCCTAAAATTTTACTTTCTTCATCCTATAAGAAAATGAAGCTAAAGATGAATGTTTCATTCTCCTAGAAAGGCTTTTTTGCCTCTTCTTAGTGCTATTGCTAGAACTAAAACTGTCTTGAAATATGTAGTTGAAAGTATTTCTTGGTATGTGATTCATACCATAATCAAACTGACAGACATCAATGGAGCACTTACAAGTTTATGCTTGAATTAAGTCCAGTAAAATGCTTCTGGAATCTCCTGGTAATTTTCTTTTATCAATGTAAGTGATGCAGCATGCATTCATCATAATTACTGTGGAGCTGCACCAAATTAGATGGTGTGATTGAAGCTGAATTTGTCCAGTGGATTTTTTTAAGAAATGAGAGATAACAAAGAGGGAGTCTGTGTAGCATTCATCATTTGATGAGTTTGTTTATCCTCTTGTATATAGAAGAGACTTATTTATTCTGTACAGTGTTCCCCATTAGATGGCTTATAATCTTTTCAGAATGATTATGAACCCCCGTTCTAACAGAGTAGTGATATAATTCTGTTCTTGCTCCAGTACCAGGCATAGACAAATCAGTCTTGTACTGTTAAGCATCTGTATCTGGTAAAGCCATGGGAGTCTGAATTTGGTGGGCTGGCTCACATACTTGATTTGTTTACACTGATGGAAATTGAGATCAGTGTCCACTCAGCTAAGCAGAATTATTTCAGATTTATACTGGTGAAATGGGAACAAAAATATCTGGCATGCACTTTAAAGAGCTTATCCTACTACAACACTTTGGCTTGTTTACCTGAGAAGTGCTAATCAAACAGCAGAGCACAGGGCATGAATGTCAAACTGCTTCCTGGGTAACAGTTGTGCAAGACAGACTGTGCTACGTGAGAGCTCTGTACACCTACCTAAATTTAGTTACCACAGCTAATCTAGGTCACAGTGAAAATGACATTGTGGTACATTCACATGAGTTCTTGTGGTTTTGGTTTTTTTTTTCTGTTCAGTAACTTTTGCTAGGCGAACAACTTTGGTTTGGCCCACAGACGAAAAATCTTGTCTCTTGGCAAACTGGATATGAATTTTGGCAGTTACAGCAGGCCATATGCATCACTTCGGAGAGAGGACAACTTTTTATTCTGGGACTAGATGTTGAGAAATAAAAAAAAATTAAAAATGTGGACTCCAGAGTTTTCCTGCAAGTCTACCACCTGTGATTGCAGCCCTGGAACACCACCCCAACCTGCTGAAGGGAATGGTGTCCACCCTGATGTGCAACTTTCCTTTGTGCATAACCAGAGGAACCTGCAGGCTTGGATGTCCTATTTGAGAGTTGTTGCTATGCATTAAACATTACTTTTGGGGCCTGCTGTTGAGAGGGGCAATATTCTGCAAAGCTACGGTGCTGCATTGTGCACAACACGTGGAAACATCGATTTATTACCTAGGGCTGGATGGCCAGCCCTTTAGAGGGAAATATAGCTACTGTACTTGAATACAGTTGATCTTGTATCTGTATGCACAAATGCTTGATTCAAAAATATTGGTCACTCGTCCTCAAATTGGTCAGATTAAACACATCTAAATAGCTTTTTCGTGCTCGAAAGCCTATATGTAAGTCAATCTTTGGAAATAGCGGTTAGACCATTAAGACAAGCAACTTTCAGCAGATGGCAGCATTGCACTCTGTAACTTCATTTTTGCGGCAGTGGTTTTGCAGCTCCTTACTACTTGGGCTGGTTGGAGGCTACCAGCTGAGTAGTAATACAAAACCACTTCTAAAATATTTTGAAATACAAGTTTTTGTAGATTATGATAAACGAGTATTGTTTCATATGGAAAATACCATTGTGCTGCATAAGAAAATATTATAGTAAAAAGCAATGCAAGCACACCTAAATAACTTCCGTTAACTCTTTAAATAACTACTTTGAGACAGAGGAAGGATGTTTGATAGAAGTATTCTTATTTGTAAAAATTTTAACAAATCCCTTAAGGGTGCAGGAGTTCAAAGTGGAACCATGAGTGGTGAGCTTGTGAATGACTTCCTGCATATTGTCTTTAAAACTACAACAGTCTTCCTCATTCCTTCTTTAGAAAAAAACATGCTGACTTTCCTAATACTTTTTGTACTGTACCTTTTAAACTACATGCAGCCTGATCATGAGTCCTTAACTAGACAGTAGATATACTCTCGTTAGAAGTTATCAACTCTTTGGCAGTGTTCAAGGTTCAGATGCAATAGCTAATTTTTGTCTGTGATTACTTAGTTAAGAATATTGCATTGTGTACAAAGCACATGTTTGTACATTCAGTCTGGTTGATTGGAGACTTTGTTTCCGCCTGCCTCATCTTCCCTGTTGATTCACGGGAGTTCCAGTGAAACTGTGGAGGAAGTTAAAGCTGTTCCTTCTGTGAAAGGAGAGGGCTGTGTTCAGAGACCTCTTCAGAAAAAAATCTTCTAATTCAAGATAGCTGTCTGTCTGTGATGTGCTGCTCTATACATAATCATAAACTGCATAAGAGATTTATTTTGTGTGTGTATTCTCTTAGGGAGAATATAATGCTATTCTTAGATTTGGCACAAGATTCAGTTTGAGAGTGCTGCATTGCAACCAGCTAGCACTGATGTAAAGGGCAACACTAAACACAAAGCTATAATAAATAGAAACTAGGTCAACCACTGACCATTCAGAAAGAGGTTAAAAAACATACTTCTCTTGCCCCTGGAACTGTTGTGTGGACAAAAGTATATTGATATCAATTAAGTTAGTAGTCTCTTCAGGAAACTTTATGCACCTACTTCAGAGTTTGGCTTCAGGGTAAATGAAGAGACCTTTGTATTTTCTTTCTCCTTTCTTTTTTTTTCCCCTGTAGAACAAAATAATAGTATAAGGAAGCAGAAGTTCAAATTGGCTCATTTGGGTTACACTCCAATAGAGTTCTGCCTTTTGTCATACTAGTTAACCACAATGAAGATCTTGAATTATTCTGCCTTTTTTTTTTTTTTTTTTTTTTTTTTTTTTTTTTTTTTAGTTAAAGTAGAGTACTACAGGTACCAGAGTATTTTGCCAAGTTTTTTCAGCTGTGTGCTGTCTGGATGTGACTATCTCAGTATTCTGGAAGAAATTAAGCATATGCACATATGCAAATCTCGCTTGGGAGAACAGCATCGTGGGAACTGGTATTTTGAAGTTAGGGGGCTCCTCATACTAATCACATTCTCAAAACATGATCTGGTGATCAGAATCAGCCTAATGTACACTTGTTTTTTCCCCTCAAACAACATAAAGGCATTAGTGAACAAAGGTTTTATGTTATGTCCTAGAAATATTTGGCAGGGGACTTTTTGGCCTACCTGGACTCCTGTTGCAACTTAAGCAGAGTAATAAGAGTTGGATTTAGTTTCCTGTGTTCATCAACAGTTAAGTGGAGCTTGCACAAGCCTGTTTAAAACAAAAAGTAAAACAAACAAACAAAAACTATTAGTAAATGTAATATTTTATCTTTTAAGGTGCATTGAGATAGTGGGATTCATTGCCATCTATGTATATGCCATGAAAGGGTATCACTAGTTACCTTTCATCTCGGTCACATTTTAAAGCTTTGGCATGACAATTTGGGATACTTTGAATAGTCATGCATTACTTTCTACCCTCTACAGTTAAAGACATAGAATTGTGGTATTCTAGTGCAAGGGAGCAATGTGTGCTTTGTAAAAAGCAGTTAGTATTGTTTCTCTGGTGTAGTAACATCCCCCTCTCCAAAATGGGGAGGGAAGAGAGGTTCTCGACTATATCTACCCTTCCAAAGGTCTTGCAGAAAGCCAAATAAATGTCAGGAGTTTTTTGGGTCTTGGTATTAAATCAGACAATCTGTCTCCTACATCTCTCTGGATATTAAGTTTGTGAGATAAGTCACTCTAAGACAGCATTCACAGGTCACTTAAGAGTGTTGTATAATATTTTTTTTTTTTTAAATGAGCCACAAACACTTAAAAAACCAAACAAAATGGCAAACTTTGCTAGCCACAGAAGTGAGGTCTCACTTTGACAGGATTGTCCTTCCAGCTGTGTGTTGCTGTGTTAGGACGAGCAGTTCTGGGGAAGGCAGCTACTTTGGGTGGTTTCTACTCCTGGAATTTTATCTGTAAGAATGTCTTTCACTGTATGTTGCTCTGGTTTTGCAACAGCATTTTATGTCAGGAAAAGTTGCACCACAATAAGAGTGGGCTTAATGTGCATTAATTTCTGGTATCTCTTCAGTTACGCTATAGAGCTTATCCTGAATTTGAGATAAAAGCTTAAAGGTTAAAATAATCTTCCTCATCTCTAATATGTACTTATATGTGCTTTTTCAGGATTGAATGACCATATTTTCATATTTTAAGGAAACGCTAGATTTTGTGACTCTGGTCTTAGAGAGGTTATTATAAATGGCTTAAATAATCTTGTTTGTCCTTGAGATAGTATGCAACACTGACTGTGCAAATGAATGGAATGTGTAGATATCGAGAAGTTGATGTGGTTGATGTAGTAATCAAGGACTTGTCCAGGTGATTTAGATGATATTTATCGTACCATGGTGGAAGTTCTGGGTGTGTAACTGAATGGAGAACTTGAATTCTGTGTGGAATGCTCAGCATTCAGGCATTATATGCTCTCAGTATGTCTGGAGGTGCCACCAGTTTCCTTCTAAATAGTCCTAATGAATTAATTTGTGGTCTTGGTGCCTGCAATATTTTAGGTAATGAATTTGCTGTTTGTTTGCCAAATACCTTATTTCTTAGTTGATTCTGTCATTGTCGCCTGCATTTCTTTAATACAAAGTAAGTGTTTTTCATTTACATGTTCGGCCAAACAGAATAAAAGATGGTTTTCCGTGTGTTACAGCTCTGTAATAGTTATTTGCATATTGTATATTGTATACTTTGCATATTGTATATTTTAGAAGCAACCTATTCAAATAGCTATCTAAACAATTCAGAAAGATTCTTTTGGGTTCTGTTTGCTTTTATATGCGGATAATTTAGGAATTGTTTCTTTTTAAAGGATTAACATCTTTAAATACATGCTTTCTAAAGAGTTGCTTTTGTTTTCAAAGTGGGACAAAGTCGACTGGCAGAACAGGCTTTCAAAGCATCTCAGTTCTGGTGTACTTTGGAACATGCCTAAAGAAATGATTTCCTGACCTGTATAGCCAACATTTCTTCAAAATAAGACTTTTAAAAGCCTGCTGGGAAAACTCTCTCCAGTGTTTGGAAAAAGGAGAGAGCTTTATAGCTGCTAAAAGAGAGAACTGGGCTGGTAACTTTAAATATGATTAACATGCAGAAATTGGACAAAGTATCACAAAACTTAGAATGTGTTTTATCTTTCCAGAGAGAGTAAATCATAGTATTCTGGGTTTCTTTTTTTTTGTTGTGTATTTGTGTGCTGGTTTTGGCTGGGTTAATTGTCTTCACAGTGGCTGGTATGGGGCTATGCTTTGCTTTGGAAAAAATTAACAATTTAATTAATTTAACAAAAAAATATGTTTTGGGTAAAATAAACAGATTTTTTGCAAAAAGTGTTTAAGGACACAAGGAGGAAAAACAAGGTTTGTGGACAGAGGTTATATCCCAATAGTTGAATTGGTACAGCTGGTAAAAGCAGCCGAGTTTTCAGGTGCACAAGGCTGAGCATCCCACACCTGCATGTGTGTGAGAAGTGTAGTGTTACTAAGATAAATAGAAGGGGGAAGATGACTGGTTAGATCTTCTCTATAAGGGGACCATCTCATAGATCTGGAGCAGGAATGACATTTGAGATAGAGTGGTGGCAGTGGGGTAGCTCTTTTGGTGTGGGAAAGTGTTCCAACACATGGAAAGGTGTTCGGTTTCTGTTTGTGAATGGGGCTGTAAAGCTGAGGAGACATACAGCACCTTAATTGAGTGGGATGTGTAGTATCCAGTCCAGCTGTGACTTTCACTTTCCAGGATTGCTGTTCAGTGGAATCACATGAAATTGTGATGTAATATAATATATGAATCAATGTTATTTATATATTACAGAATGAGGAAATCTAAAGGTTTTTAAAAACATCTATATTCTACTCAGGTCTGATGGAATCAAGGAAATGACTTATTCTGTTTCATCTGCACCAAGAAAACTATAATAATCGCTGATGGACAGGTCTCGTTGGGACTCTGGCACCATGTACAGGAATGATTTCTGTTTCACTCTCAATGAGAGATGAAGTATAGGAGTGTTTCATTTTTCAAATAGGAAAAACGATAACCACATGGAGAGGATCAACCTTCAAGTGTTAGCTTTCAGCTGAAGCTGTAGGTCAAGCTTTTTTCTGTAGTCCTTCTCATCTTATCTGCAGACATTTTGTGTGTGTTGGCTGTGTTAGCTCTCTGCTATAACATCCCGCAAATATTTCACAGATTTAGCTTATAGCATCCCTTCAAAATAATGGCATAATATTCCTTTCTTGCTGATGTGGGTGAAAAAGCAAAGGGATCTTTGTTTCTTTGGAGCCAGATATTTAGCATAATAAACTCTTCTTGTTAAGAACAGAAAAAGCATAAAACACAATATTTGCCTTAATGCAGGATTTTTTTTTAATTACAGTTTAAAAATCAGTTTTGTTATGCTGTAGTCTGCACTTATAAATAAAAGTTGCAGTGGGAATAACAAGAGTAGATTTTATCATATTAGAAATATAGGTTTTTAAAGTTGTACTTGGACAACTGTTTGTATCTTCTGAAAAATACTGGTTACCTGCAGGAAAGCATCTTTATGGCAAAGACTCAGCTTCTCAATGAGAAAATGGAACACTCTGCTATCTCAGTTGTGTAGTATGAAAGAAAGGAGCATGCATTTAAAGTGAGTTGCTATGGAATCTGTTTAGGCCTGTATTTTAATGTGGTGTTTTTAATATCTAGACTATTTGTTTTAAAGTCTTAATAAAGCCACATGTCTCATATCTAAATTCAGGCAATCTGAAACTCTTATCATTAGGACTCTGTGGAAATATGAGGCGATGCTGACACTGTTATCCTTTCAGGATATGAGAAATCAAAAGCTTAATAGTGAAATTGTAAATTGGGATAATGAATTTTTAATATAAGATACTAGTATGTGGCTGATTTTTCTTTTTATTTTTTTCCTTTCACTCCATTTTGGAGTTGCATCAAAGTAAATTGTTGCATATAGAACCTTATTATTATTATTGTACTACTTGCAATCCTCATTGCAGTTCAAACCTGTATTCCTTTGTCACTGAAATTTTAAGCTGTGGCCATCTGATCTTGAGGTAGGACCAATTTTACCCTTTCCTTTAACTGAAAACAACAAACCCCCTCCATAAAGCTCAAGGAGTATGTTTCCTGACAGACAAAAGAGCATTATGCTGCCCCCATGACTGTCTTAATGTTTAACTCTGACATTTAATTCAGGAAGGGATGAGGGGAAGTGCTACTATGGAAAGTTATGCAGATCCGAAGACCCAACAAATCTTGTGGCTGCCCACAACTGCAGAGCCAAGGGTTTCTTGGAAATAAGAGTGGGGACTCTCTTCTGTTTAATAAACCTGGTGGATTCAGCTGGCCTTTGGGGAATCTGTGGATTTGTTCTGTTCTGTGTTTCGCTCTTTTCTCCCTCCCTGCAGTTAGAAATCAAAGTGAACACAACAGTGATTGCTGTGTGATTTCTGCATTTGCCACAGGCCTCTGCTGTAGATGGGGGAATGTATATAGGGACTAACCTACTTTTTTACTTTACAATATGGCTTCAGGAAGAAAATTAGATCTTTATATTTGACTGGCATTATTGTTATGGTTTTTTTTTTTCCCAATAGAACTAAAGCAACAACCCAAGATTCCATTATTCTCTTGTTTCCAATTCATGTTTTTCCCTTCTTCTAGTAGAGAAAACAGAAAAGAGCCCTTTTTATACTGTTAGTGCAGCTACTGGATGTGTCAAATCACGTGTTCTGCAACCTGGTGCATGGTGGTCTTAAGCCATGTCTCTTGGCTTTGTGCTTGCTTTGTTTTTTGGCCTTTTATTGTTAGTAATCCAATTCAGGTATACTGATACATGGTTTGAAAATTCAGAAAATTCATGGAGCTGATAATTTAAATTCTATCATCCCGTTTAATTTTAGTCTAAATCAGTAGGGGTGCAATATATATTTAATTAATATAGATTTCTGGGGGTGTGTGTGTGCCAGTCACCTTAGCAAAGAGCAGAATCCAACGGAAAAGTGAAACTCAATATTATACAGTTTTATTATTCTCAGTAACCCATAATATAGCTTTAGTAAATCTAATAGTTGCTCATCTGTTCTATGAGCAGTGGTACTCATTGCAATACTTATTGCTCTACAATATTTAGTTTTATATTGAGATTTCATCAGTGTAAAAAGCTCTTAAAAAGCTAATAAATCATGATTTGAGGTAATGGTCTGTCCAAAAGATTAGAAGCGAAGTTCTCTGAGAACTGATAACCATTTATTTGATGCTATCTTGTATGCACTAGAAGATAATCTTTCAAAGGTCAGTTATCCTCTGGCAGAGGAGTTGATAAGATATAAAAATAGGCTAACATAAGCCAGAGCTGGCAGTAATTTAGGCTTGTGGTAGGTAATATTTATGAGAGTTCACAAATGTCTAAGCACCCCTGCCAACATATTACTTATCCTTTCAGTCTTTGCAAAATTAAAGTTGTTTCTTCAATGTTCTGGCATTTATGGCCTATACTGAAATGTTCATTTCTGTTTATTTTTTCAGAAAGCAATTTCTCTTGCTTCTATGAGAGGGTGATCATGATGGGATTAGAATTTCTTTTCCAAATTGTTTTCTTTCCAAAATCCTCCAGTTACAATTACAGAATGTCCTGGTTTTTAGTCTTTTGGTTCCTCCCCCCCCCCTTCCCTTATATGACTCCAAGAAAAACTTATTTTTGCACTTCTGTTTCATGGTAATACCAATACTGTAAAGTCTTTCTGGCGAGTATCTTTTCAGTAATGAGCCTAGTGATGTCTAAACCCAAATTCATGGAAAATTCTACTGGAAAGCCTGAGAAAGGTCATGTTTCTGCTTTCTGCATCCACTGGAGATATTCTGTGGAAAGCTCGGCAGAGCATCTAAGCAGCTGCTTTTCTGAGATGAAGTAGAGGTAATAGGATGTTGGCCTTGCTAATAACAGTGTTTTCTTTATTTCCCTAAGTTATTAATTTGGATTTTATAAACTCTGCAAGCTAGTTAATGGTCCTGTGTTGAAGGCCTAAAGGTTGGCAAGAACTGCCACATGGCCACTTACACTGGCTTTGTGTTTCAATCCCCAGTCTTCCTACAAAACTGGTTTCCCTAGTATTTTATGTTGCAACAGCAGGGTAAGTGTAACATACTGATGTTGTGCTGGTGGGTCAGTGACCCGCCAGTCAGATAGCCTTAGGCTGAGACCCAGTGGCTTAGGTGAATGCATATGGTTAACATTCTCAGCCACCAGCTGGCTGCAAAGGGTGCTCCTTTGATTTGTATTCTCCCTCTAGCATAGTCAAAGAGCAGTGGCACACCTGGCGCAAGTCACCTCCCCAGACATAAGACGCTAGATCTTGCAAGTGAACCATCTTGTAGAGAATGGTCTGATACTGTGTTTTGATGCAATAAGGTAGTGAGTAACACCTCTGTATTTATTAAATACTTGTGTGTGCGTGTGTATAAAAATAAAACCTGTAATGGTACAGGCAAGAAAGAACTTTCTAACTTGAAGTGTTTCTCACCGTGTTAGCTGTGTGTTGGATTAAGTTTCCAGTAATGCTGTACTGTATCTTTCTAGGGCTGGGAAGATATGGAAGTGATGGTCTTTACAGACAACTTGGTCTAACCAAAAGAGAACAAGCTGTTTTAAGTTTAAGTTTTACTTCCTTATCTTCTTTCAGGGCATCATGTTCTGAAATAGACTCTGTATTTGTGCAAAACTGGTGCTTCTCTTTCTCTGGCAAAATCCCAATGAACATAATGCAGTTATCCCAGAGAAATTATGGACAATGCAGACTCTAACTCAGTCAGACTTACTGCTAATCTTGATGGAAAACAGAAGAACAGACAATAAGCCCTTTCTTGGCCTATAAGTTTAATTTTTGTATGCGTTTCAAAATAAAGAAAAGCTCTTCATTGGAGTGACTGACTTTGCTACAAGAGTCAGACAAATTTGCAGTTATGTCTCTGCTTTACTTTAGAAAGTGTTAAAAATAAAGTTTTGCATTAATTTATGTCACAAGCACTACGTAAGTTTCTTTTGTAACATTTCTCTATATTGCAAGCAGACCATAAAAGAGGAAGCAAAGTAGGGATCAAATATTTTAGCAACTTAGACATAGGATTGATGCAAGGAGGAGACTGGTCTAAGGTATTAGACCTGTGGGAATTAAAAGAAATAAAGTGACATCTAGTCAAAACTAAATGCTCAGATTAACTCCAGTGTTTGTTGTGATCAAACCAAAGGGAAATAATACAGGTATTTCTCAAGTCTTAGGCAAAGGGAGAAAACCCAGAATGTGTTATTGGATTCTTCATTTACCATGTGTACACACGCAAATGTCTCCTTAAATTTATTTCTGTTATGCAGGAGAGTCACGAGTGGCACTTGAGCTGGATAGGAAGCAGTTTTCCTACTTCATGAAATTTTGAATCTGTAAATATTTAAATGTTTTGGTCTACTTCACTTACTCCCAAGTCCTTCTGTTTCAGTTAGTGATTTTTATCACTTAGATGTGTAAACTTAGAAGTTGTGTAAATGAGGATTTGAAGATTACATCAATTGCCAGAATTTTTTCCCAGTTTGATATGGGAAACTTTTCATGTGCAGACTCTCTGGATGAAAATGATTTTATTCTACTTTGTAATAAATCAGCAGTTTGGGGAAGCTGAGAAAGAACCTTATCCTTATATTCACCTTAAACTATTAGATCTAATTTGGATAGCAGAGAACATTATTTAACACATCTTTGAATTACATGTTTCATTAGATTCCTTTTTTTTTTTTTCTTTCTTCCTTCTTGGCTGTAAAGTCATAATGACAAACAGTGTTATTTCCCTTCTCGGCATATGCCACATGCTGCTGGAAAATATGCAACAAAATGTAACATTAACCTTTTCCTGAGACTTCTAAAATTAAACAAAACCTTCAGGGAAAGGAAGTTTCATGTTAATTTATGTATTCCTCAGCTCTCAGGCTAGGGAGTGAGGGTGGACACCACCCATGGCCACTTAAGCCAAAGTTATTTCTAGTTTACAGGTACAAAGTCAAATCTCGTGAGCAGGAGACTTGAATGGTGATTTTTAAAATGTGATGGGCATGCATTTGTCTCCATGTATTGACTGTGTTCTGCAGGATTCTGTACTTTTAATATAATGAGCTTCTCAAATTAGTGCTTTAAATCTATGGATTATGAAGCATAAATCTCATCTGTGCTTCCTCATGGGAATAACTGCCAGTGACTTTCTGGATACTCCTCAGCTACCTAGGCAACTTAAAGTTTCTAATTTTCTTTGTTCAGTTGGGGTGACTGTTTTGTATTTCCTCAGCCTTGGAGAATGGAATTCCAGGTTTGCATCCTGCAGAGACATATAGTGGGACAGCTTGAAAGGAAAGTAGCCAGGAGAAAGTCTCAGAGCATTTTGATCAGTGGTGTCTTTTTTTTTTTTTTTTAGTTTTGTTGGTTGTTTTGGGTTTTTGTTTTGGTTTTGTTTCAGGGGTTTTTTTGTGGGTTTTTTGCTTGTTTGTTTTTCCTGGGGTTTTTGTTTGGTTTGGTTTGGTTTAGTTTTTTGGGAGTTTTGTTTGTTTGTTTTTTTGCTTGTTGGGTTTTGGTTTTGGGTTCGTTTATTTTTTTTTGGTGGATGTTGTCCATTGCTGGAGTAGGTCTGTCCAGAAAGTGATCTGCAGTTCATTTTGTACTTAGACCTTTTTACATGTTTGGACCAAAGGCACAACAGAGCTGAAGCTTTGCTTTCAAGATACTAGATAGGTGGAGAAAAGTAGTCATATGACATAATAAATGTATGATTAGACTAATGGTAAACCCTTGGCTTTCATGTTTCACTCTGAGAAATATGCTGCTGTTTCAGTCCTTTGTACCAACCTCTAGTGACATACATTCATTTCAAATGAAATTTAATGTTTTCGTGTGTCTTTTACATTAGCTGAAGATAGACTGGTGCATGAGCAAAGGTCAGGCTATAGCAGAATGCTGTTAATGAATGTTCTTTTGTGATCTCTCCAGTTGAGGCCCGCTCTATCTTGTGGTCTCAAACAGTGACGTAATGGTGGTTGCAAGGTTTTCCAAAGAAGTGGTACTTCTCACTAGAATAGAACAAATATATCTTCCCCCGCCCCTCCAGTAGCGTGTAGCAGCAAGAAACTAGGCTGTCTTGAGGGTAGAGAGGCTATCCCCTGGATATACAGACCAGTCACCATGGCAGAGTACAGGAATTTATAGACTTTGAGCAGCCCAGTTATTTGAAGTACTTCCAGATTTTACTCCTGTGAAATCTGTTAGCCTAAATGTTCTCTATAAGGAAAAAACTCCATGCTGCATACATTTCTTTGAGAACTTGGCACAAAATTCCTCTGAGGATTTTACTACCATGTGCAGTAACATGACATCTGTATTCCCATTCTCTGACTTCTAATCCCCTTTCCAATGATTTTTTCCCTTTTTTTGATGTTGTGGTAGTCTTTAAATATACACTGCATGAAGGTAAGGTCTAAAATATTTATTTTTACTTCTCATGGCCAAACACATTTAGAAGGACCACCTTGAACTTCAAGTTTGTTCATGTCTGCAGAGACATTCAAGGTAGTTTATGTCACAGGTACTATTCATGTTTCATCTTTTCCTGCAGAATAAATTTAGTTTAGGCTGCACGTGTGTCTAGCATACTCTCCTTTAGGCATGGATTTCTTTGAAGATACAATCAGAAGGTTTTGGGTACTCTTTATGTAGAGATCATACCTAGTTGATTAGACGTTTAAATCTTCTGTGTTCTTCATAGTACATGAAGGGAACCTTTGGCTTGTGAGGTGGATAACCTAATGGTATATTTTGTGTCCTTAATTTCAGTTTTTCTATAGAGACTTATGATTCTTGGCTATTTCATAGCTTGTTCATTAACTCATTCATAAATTACCGCAGAGGAATCACAGAGCATCGTGGTACATCAAACTAATTTTCAGTCAACTGTCTCTTAGCACAGGTAATAATGGGTGTTTCCAGAATACTTTGTTCTAAATTTAGGGATATATTCTGTAATTGGTGTATGTGGAAATTTTTCATGTAATTTCTGTTAATGTTAACAGATGTCATGTGGGGACCAGTAATTCCATGGCACAGCTAAGAAAGAATAGATCCTTTTCAGTTTCCTTACTTGGATTTTAGCAATAGTCATTGCACACAGTGTCAGGCAGTTTCAGTGCCAATGTCACAGGTTTTCAGCCAAAGAGGTAGCCTTGAAGATGACTATTCTGAAGTTCAAAGCTCCAGAAGTGTTAAAAGCAACTTTCCAAGCAAGTTATATGGTAATGGCAGCATTCCACTGTCTCTTGTGTCATTTGCTAGTTATCTAAATGAAAGAGGAAGAGGGTGGCATAGAGACAGCCATAGTCCCATTGCAGCACATGATGTGTCTTCCTATAACTTTCCCATCCTGAGTGGGAGTTTGCAACATGCTAACAGTATGTGCTTCTGGCCTGGCATGCTTCATGAAGGGATGTGGCAGACGACCTCAGGGGAAGATTATTCTTTCTGCTAGAACTATTTGTGCCTTATGGGCTGCCAGGGAAACAACTTGTGAAAGCAAGCCTCTGGTGAATGGGTATTGAGTCACGTAATGGCAGAATGCTCATGTGCCTCATGATTCAGGTGTTTCAGGCAGACACGGGGAATGTCTGCCTGGCTCACTGAAATATGTTAGCGATATGTGACAATCCAGGTACAGAGGTATTCACATTTGGGAAAATTAGGGTTTGTGATGTTTAATATATTTAGGCAGTTTTCTAACATAAATGTGGTGCTTTTAGCTGTTCCATATCTCAGGAAGAGCGGTAGCATCTGTGAATTTCCTCTATATCCAGACCAGCAGTGCTGCTAAGGCTGTAAGAGCTCGCCAAGTGCCATCACCATGGAATAAAACCACCAGAACAGTATATATGCTTGGAGAGGGACTTTCTGTTCTGTTTGTGAAAACCAGGCCCCTGTCCTCCCTATGCTGCATAAATGTGAACCTTTGAAGACAAGAATTAGGAAATGAATTCTAGAGAAGAAGGGAGACAGTAGTCAATGACTAAATTAACATATGCTTCAGGGCTGTAAGAGATAGCATATGGAAAATCTGCCCATCAACTTTGCAAGAGCAAGCATAATTAAAAGGAGAGCGTTTGGTATGTTACCCAAGCTTGATAAAAAACTTTGGAAGAGGCTGCTAGTGAATAGGGTGGATAGAGCACTTAAGTCTACATGTAGTAGTAATTTTTTAACATATAATTCTGCAATTTACAGTGCAGATGTTCAATGTATTCAATTAAAGGATGAAGAAGAGGGTTAGTAGAACCAAATGAACGGGAGGAGCTTTGAAACAATTTCTGCAAAACATGCAAATAGCTTAAAAAATGAAGCACACAATCATGATGAAACATCTTCAGAATGTAGCCAACACATCTTTAAGTCTTGGCATAAATACAAGATTTGTAACTGTAAATTTGCATAAATTGTATTATTTTAAAAGTGTTTACAGGCTGTCTGTGGCTCTAATTATTAACTTCAGTGTGAAATTAGCTTGTTTTTAATACTATATCATGGTCTAGACTAGGTCTTATATCAGCACACAGCAAATACTGTGGAGATCTTGATAAAACGGACCTTCAAAGTTACTCAGGTATTATAATATTCATTTATGTCTACAAATGAAAACTGAGTTTGGCTTGTGCAAGATTTGCTGAAGGCTTCAATGTTGGCACTCTCTCAGTACATTAACGTAAATACGTTTGCTGCCGTATTTTCAGTGTAAGATTACGGTTGCACAAATTATTTACAGACTCTGTGTCTACTGCAGGCGATGTGTACATGAAAACCAGCAGTTGACAGTTTCAGTGTTCTTGCTCATGAGGCTTCATGTCATCAAGAGTATGATTTAATATGACTCCCACTGTAGCAATGTAAAATAAGATTAGAGACCCACACAAAACATGCTCAACATTATTGTTTTCACTTGAAAAGATGTTTTCCATGAGCTTGATCGTACTTGTATGCAAAGTAATGAAGATGTTTATGTTTTGTACCTGTGACCAATGCTTGGATTTCAGGGACTGCTTTGAGTTTTAAAATTAGTTAAAATTTAAATTAAATATTGACAGTGAAGGGAAGAATGACCTTTTATTAATGTAACTTCACTGACTTTAGGTCAGTCTCTTAGGAAATCTCCTATTCCTGCTGAAGTAATTACAATTTTGTTGGATAGATTTTTTGTTTCATATAAACCTATTAATAAGTCCCCTTGCTCACTCCACCTCCTGGAAACAAAGCACAGCTCAAACTGTAAGGCACACAATGAGCACCTGAGTTGAATCTAATTCTTTACTGAGTTGAATCTAATGTGGTTTTCAGTCTGGTTTTTTGCCAGTGTGCGCGTGAGACAAGGACTTGACCAAAAAGCCACTCTACAATAGGAGACTTTCAATAAAAATGTTTGATTGCTGAAAGCAATGTAGTATTTAGAGATGCTGGTGAATAGGGAGGTGAGAGAAATGCTGAAAAAAGGTTACAAAAGGGAGACAAAAATTTGATGTGATGATGAAATCCTAGATGCAGTCTTCAGTGGCTTCAACTGGGAAGGAGCACATTCAAATCTGACAGGTTAGGAAACTTGAAGGCTTCCAATGCTCATAGCATAGCTTTCCACCCTTCCTCTTCCATTTCTAAGCCCTTTTCAATTCTACAGAAGGAAATTTCAAATGAGAGCACAAGGAATATTTTGCTCTGAAGCATGGTTGGGTTAGAGATTTCCATCTTAAACATGTCTTATGAGGAACAGCTGAGGAAGCTGAGTTTGTTTAGTCTAGAGAAGAGGAGGCTGGGGGGGGGAACCTCATTGCTCTCTACAGCTACCTGAAAGCAGGTTGAAGTGACGAGGGGGCTGGTCTCTTCTGCCGTGCCTGCAGTGAGAGTACAAAATTAAATGACCTTAATCTGAGGCAGGGGAGATTCAGATTAGATATTAGAATTTTTTTTTCCACTCTTAGTGTGACCAGGCATTGGGATAAGCTGCCCAGGGAGGTGGTGATATGTTGCCACCCCTGGAAGTGTTTAAGATGTGTTTGTATCTGGTGCTGGGTGATGTGGTTTAGGGGTTACAGTGGTAGTGCTGGGTGGACAGTTGGACTGGATGATCTTGTAGGTCTCTTCCAACCTTGATGATTCTGTGATCTTGTAGATCTTTTTGTGGAACTTGAATGGACATTTCTTTCCCAGCTTGTCTGATCAAACTGAGAAGTTTTGTTTAGCTGAGGAATAGTTTTGGAGCAATTATAAAATAATATTCTTTTTAAATGCAATAAGGAATTGTTTTGTTTGTTTTGGTTTGTTTTGGGTTTTTTTCTGTGTAGTTTTCCATAAGAATGGCAGCTGGATTGTAGGGGGCATGTGGTTGGATTTAAGCAAGAGAAAAATCTGTATTTACCTGAGTACTTTGTGTTCATAAAGGCATATTTACCACACTTGAATTTTTTCATAGAGAGTGAACCAAGTACACAGATCAAACACTAATACTTAGGGGTGACCTGCAACACTATCTGCATCTTCCATCTAACAATGAAAAGAGGTGAATGTGAAGTGTATAGGCATACCATGATTATAAGTAGGTTTAAGAATGAACTTAGTGGAAGCTGTGCAAATACATAACTGTATGATAGGTTTTTTTCTATTAAAAAAAAAAATCAACTTACTGCTGTGTATTTAACCAAGGTTCAATAGGATTTGTAAAGGTACTTAACACTATAAAATCAGCAGCCTTTATATTTAGGGTCCTTAAAATGAAGTTGTTAATTCCTTTAGTTAATCTTCAATAGCATGAAATCTTTTGATGCTTGAAGGCATCCATCATCATGTTAGAGAAAAAATGGAAAGAAGTTGTTGTTTGTGAAATGTCCAACAAATCACTGCATTTGGAACTGATGGAGAAGGATAAATTTTAGGGTTTGAATTCTGACTGGGTTGTGTGCAATCTAAATCTCTGGGTATGGCTAGAATGGGATCAAATCTCTAGTTTTATACCTCTTCTACTGGAAATATTTAGAAAAGGCATATGCTGCAAATTCATGACAGTTTAAAACCAAAGAAGCCTACTTATTATAGCTGTCTGAGTCATGTAATATTTGCAGAATATTTGGGTTATGCTGAGAATTTTTAAAAAGGAAAAAAAATAAAAAATATTTACCACCTTTTTTGATCAGAATTAAATTCCTGAGCTATCCTTGTGCACCAGGAAGTGTTATAAATCTTCCACTGATTGCTGACCAGTGTATCAAAGTTCTGCTTCTTTGGTAATAAATTACTTGCAAATATTTGTCTCGTATCAGTCTTTTTTGAGAGCAGGAGTGTTTTAAGGACTCTTTTAATAGCTGTGTTTCAGTTTGGATTGTGTGGTTCTAATATAGCAGACCTTTAAATCTAAATATAAGAAAAGCTGAAATGGAAACAGACTCCTCTACCTTTGCACCTCTTCTGTTGGAAATGTTTGAGATGCACTCCCCACCTTTTTTTTTTTCCCCTTGGCTAAAATTAGTCATGATAGTTGTACTTCACTTTTTCAACTCCTGTAACAAGGGAGATGTAGTAAAAAGATGGTGTAGTAGAGTAGGGAATTGATACAATAAATTTCTTTTAAAATAAAGTTTGGAAAAAGTATTCTTCCTAATTCATTGGGTAGAAACTGGTAAATAGTGATGATACTTGGTTTTGTTTCCCTCTTTATTCTGAACAAGTGCACTTTGCAGAGTTCTTTGCGTCTTTCTAATTCTATTCCAAAGTCCATCTAATGATTTCTTGCCAATATGGAAGCAAAACAGCAGCTTTCAGTTTTGTTTCTTATGTTGAGTCCCAGTAACATAGGATTTTTAGAAACAATAGGGGAAAGGCAAACACAGAGAGAAAGGAGTGCTGAACATGTGCTGAACTGTTCAGCAGGGAGTTACTTTGCTGTACAGACAGCGTGGCGCATCAGATGCACTATATGTGCCATCTAGGCTTGGTTTGCACATTTACTGATGACTAACATGCACAATGAAATCTGTACGAAGCCTAACTGGAAGGAGCATATGGTGGGCACTCCCTGGCTGGCACCTTGTTTGTGACCTCTGCCCGGTCATGTATTTTATTTGGAGGAAAGTGCTCTCTCTCTTTCTCTCCTCTTTCACTGTGGCCCTGAATCAGTTAATTATCCACTGAGAGAAACAACCTAAGAAACTGAGATAAGAAGGCATTCCAGGGAGTACCCTAGAGCAGCTGCTGAATACTGCCATTTTTATTCTAATTTGCAGAATATGTAGAACCATTTCTGGCTTTCTCCCAATGGCCAGTGACTTGTTCTGGCCCAATTTAAAGTGCTTGTTAGCAAATTAGCCTGTATTAAGAATTTTCTTAAATTTGTTGAAGAGGGAGAAATGGCTCTGATTGTCACTTCTTAAGATGACAAAAGATGAATTGAAAGTTGTACTTGGATTCTGAAGACTAACAAGATTATATAGGGGGAAGGTGGCTCTCAGTTTCACAGTCCTGTAAAGACATAATGCAGTATGTTAGTAAGGCAAAGGTTTCTTAGCATCCTTGGAAAAAAGCACACCCATCTGTTATACGCGCATTAATAGGTCTTGCTTGTGTGTAGAAGTAGGATGTTTTACAACTGATTTTAAATTGCAGTAATCGGCAGAGATCTGACTCTGTGGTAGGAAAGGTATCTAAGATGACAAAATTTTTATGCTAGGTGAGAGAATTCAGTGATTGCTGAGAAACTCCCATGCCAAAAAAGAGAGTGAAACAGGAACAAAAAAATCCTCTTGGCATAATGAAATCTGTATTCTAAACACAGCTGAAACTAATTAAATAAAAAACGAGCTAGGCAAGATTGATCAAGTTGGTCTGGAAAAGCTGTTACCTGTTTTATTGCAGGCTGTGATTCCCTAGAAGATTAAAATAGCAATAAAGTTTGAGGTGATAGATGAATTTTGTTTTCATTTTCTAGAGAAAAATTATTAAATTACTCTTAACTTTTTTTAACATTTGGAAATTACTAGTTCTGTGCTCAGTGTAGTCACCCACACAAGAATATAAAGATATATCATGAAATATATATATGCTTTTAAATATGTTTTAAAAACTACTTTATAAAGGAACAATTTGAGAACATTCCAAACACAACTTGTAACTAGTACACTACTTAAATTAGAAAGTAGACCAGACTTCATTTTTTTTTTTTTTAAATTTTATGTTTCTAGATACATCAAGAGTGCTAGAGAAATTTCCCAGGTCATGGGCTTCCCCAATTTTTGTCTGTACATTATGGTATTAAAAACGAGTCAATTGCTGTGGAAAGGCACCATGCCTTGAATTCGATATGGGGATGGGAGTTTGAACAGTGGAGAAACAAAACACAATTACTTTTCATTTGGTATGAAGTTTAGGAGGAGGAGCCCTTATGCTTTTATGAGCAAGATGGAAATTCCCTTGATGTAAGAGTGTTATTGTTCAAATAAAAACCACTATTTCAGACCAAGTCATGTCAATATCACCACCCACTGTAGAGCATCTCGATTGAGAATTCATGAGTCTGCCACTCTCATAGCATGAACACACTGATTTCATAAGATTTTTCTGATCTGTGGATTAATTGTGAACTCTTATCATTTTGAGTCATTTGAGTCTTCCTTCCTTTGAAGGAAGGAAGAGGTCAGTTCCCCATGTTGAAAATGCTAATTTATCACAAAGTGTCCCCAACCCTCTGACATCTGAAGCATGGACAGGCATACAGAATGGCCCATGCTTTCTGGCAGGGGTTAAGGACCCTGTAATACGTCATTGTTCTTCATCTACTGAAATGATAGAACCAAGCTCCTAATCATTTTTGCTGGTCTTTTAATAAGCATGTTAAAGAACCGAGTTCTGAAGAAAACAGCATTCCCTTCTAAATGTATTTATGTGTCTGTCTTTTTACATCTTCATTTCTTGTACTGGAATAAAGCTGTGACTGGGAATAGAGTTTAGATTGCAGAGTGTTGCAAGTATGCATATAATATATTCTTTTGAGTTGAAACCAAACTAGAAGGTCTTTTCTGTCTGCACAGATTGGGTATATGGGGGTCCAGATGCATGGAATCCAAACAAGTGAAGTCCTGCAGCTTATGCTAAAAGTATTCACAAAGACAAGTTACTGATTTGATTTAACAATCTGAGAAGGCTGCTTACACTGTTAAAGGAGCCAAACGACATGGCAGCCTCATACTTGCTATCAAATGAAGGTCTTCTAGCAGCAGTTCTGCTGGTTTTAACATGTCTATAGTTTCACCTTTTATTTTTACTCTCACCTCCTGTTGTCCTTGCCCCTTGCCAAATCCTCTTCTGAACCTTCTGTCTCAGGAATAGACAGTTTTTAATTGTTCCCATTTCTGATTGTCCACTCAGGTCTTCAACACCTGGGCTTCCCAGAAAATCAACTGAAGGCACTGAGGAGATGACACTGCTGCTCATCAGCTTGTGCCATGAGAGGGACTGGAGCTGCTCTGGATAGGGTAGTGCAGGAGCAAGATCAGGAGGCTACCAATCTCACTGGTACTCTGGGGTGTGAGGAGAGCAGCAATCAGTGTGCATGATATTCAAGATGATGAACAGTATCTCCTTGAAGACCCAGAAACTGGGGAACACTCAGAAACTGTGTCCTCAGTGTAAAGATCCCAAACAAATCCTTGAACAACCATACTTAAGGCTCCAGAGATATAGCATGTATGAGTGTGGAAAAGAGTGCGGGCTCAGCTGTGTTCCGGGACTCCTGTTCTTGAAGAAAGATACTAAGGAGGCCACACTGACATCCAAGGATACCTATATTCAGTCTGAAAAAGCGTAGTGGTGAGCACATTACAGTTACGCCTTCCCTGGTGTTTTTGTTTTGTATGGCTGATAATTGAGCTCAGTACTGGAGTGAGATTCAGTGTGGCATCAGTGCTTGATGTGCTGACACACAAGATGGTGTCACTCCTGAGTGAACAGGAGCAGAAATATGGTTTCCTTCCATAAAGGAAAGCAGTAATGTGCTGCGGGTTTTTTGCACGTGACAGCTGCCAAGATACTGTGACACTGCAGAGTGCTCTGCTGAGGTTCTGGTAAAGCAGACAGCAAAGGCTTTTTGGATAGCTTTCCTTCAGACAGATTCAAAATGCAAATGCAGTCAGGATGTTTGGTTCAAGGAATCAAAATAAACCAAAATAGAAATCCAGGAAGCGTGTACAGTACAACATAGCCTACAGAACCAGTTGCTCTAAGCTGCTGATCTGCTACAGGGTGGTACCAGACCAAAATTGCTGTTTCTCCCTGAAAATGAATGTGCTGAATTTGTGCTTGAACTGTGTAAGAGTGTTTCTCTATCTCTTGGGGTTTTTCATTTAACAGATTTTTTTGGCAAGTAAAGCTATTGTGCTTTTCAGAATAGTAGTCTGTCAGTTTGGTTTTCAAGTAATTAATTTTATAATCAATGACAAAAGGGATAGGGGAGCCTGAGGGAAGGGCTACAACTGTAACTGATGGGCAAGGATTTTTATCCTTACCTGGCATTCCAACAAACTCCTTATATTGGAAATGATTTTACATGGAAGGAGAACTGGGTTCCTAAGGACCTAACCAAGGCTGTACTTCTATAGGTTACCTTGTGATATGTAGGTAACTCATAACACTTCAAGGTATGGTGCCTGGCTAGCGGAAAATTGGGCAAATATCTGAGAAGATCCTTTACCCAAAACAATAGTTAACTTCACAGTTACAAAAAGGTTGCATATAAGTGCCTGCTGTTGTAACAGAAAAATTGTTCAGCAGCAGCTGCTGGTTTCTATAAATTCCAAAATACGCGGAGCTGGATCTTTAGGGCTGAATATCTCTGTGGTTTGTTTTTCTTTGTGTGTGAGATAAGGTTTCATTATTCATTTTCTTTAAATGTTTATCCAATATTATAACTCGTTCAAGTATTTTAGGGAATCTTGTAAACCGATGGTTTGTTTCATTGATTAAGTAAGAGTTCTGTGTAGGAAAGACTTTGTCATGACAATTGAAACTATACACATAATTGCATAGTTTCCACTCTATAAAAAGTGATCTGCAAAGCTGGAAGATATCATTAGACTTGTGTTTATAACTCAGGATGGCCTCATTTCACCAGCTTTTCTTGCAAATTAGTTCCCAGATGTCAGATATATTGTCTGGTTGCCAGCTATTGCGTAAACTTCTGAAGTGTGAGATATGACTTACTGCTCTTGCACTGACCTCAACTGTCAACAGGAAAATAAATGATCATGAAATAGATTGGATGAAGCAAGATTCAGAAAAGCAAACTTAATATCTAATTTTAAGTGGCCTTTGATTGCACAACTATCACAATTGTATCTGAAATACAAAATTTTAACATTTCTCAACTATGTTAGCAAAAAGCCTTGTATTCTTGGATTACCAGAAAACCTTTATATTGGTTGGCAGCTGTGTTTAAATCTCTAGCTATCTGTCTTCTGGCAGCATTTCTGTGTAATGCAGAAATGAAACCCAATACTTTTAAAGTTACCCTTGGGTGGAGAACTGGTTCCTAAGCCTGTGTCCCAGCTTGTTTATGTTGTCTTTCTAAAATCACATGCTTCAGTTTGTGCCCTATGTGTTTTCTTACAGTGTTATAGAGTACAAACTGTCTCAATGTCACAAGTAGCATCTCTGCCCCACGTTGCGTGGCAGTGTGAGTCTCCAGAAATGACCTCTTGGAAAGGTCAGCTCCTCATAGCTGGACTTCCTTGGGACCTTGCTGGATTCAAGAAAATTGGGCTGCTCTTTATGATACTAGTTTTCTGTTGGCCCTGGAGATACGGATGTTCAAGTGTAGATCCTGTCGTATAGTGACCGCCCTCCTCGTTCCCAGAGTAGCCCAGAAATCTCTTGGATTAAACCATATCTGGGGAAGGCCTTCACATCTTGAAGAAGCGAGATTCTTATAATATCTCATGTTTCTAGAAACATAAATGCACGATATAACGAACTTGAAGGTAGTATCATTTATGCTTGCTGTGTAATAACTCCCTTGCTTATTCCATGTGTTTGTAAATCTGAAGGTTGTTCATAGCTAACTGTAGCTGTCCTACAGTTTGGCACCTGTGGTACTTGTGACTATCTGTGGTTGTCCATACACACATGGATGAAGTTATGGCTGATTAATCAGCTGGTGAGATAAGCAACATATTTATAAAGACATAAAATAACCCCCAAACAAACAAAACCAAACCCTTTCTGCACTGACTGGACTTGAAAACTAGTCAGATGGACTCAGTCTTGTGCCTTTGGCTGTGACTTTGTTTTCAGCTAGCAAGGTCATTTTCCTAAATAAGAGTGCCTTGCTGTGTTACATGGGAAAAATGCAAGGGAGTCAACTGTAGCTTGCTACAGCATTGCCTTATTCCAAATTTGCAGACTAAAATGATTAATATTGGGCAGATGGCAGACAGTTTACTATAAATCGTGCAGGGTTGTCAACTCACCAGTCATTGAATCTAAGCTCTAAAAAGTGACACTGGGTTAATGATCTAATTCAGTATGGAGAGAATTGCATTCACAAAGTAATTTTTCACTCAAATAGGTTTCTAAAATGACTTCACTGTACACTTTCTTAGGCTATTGTTATTTCTTCATTTAACTGAATTTGTTTGCTCTGTGCAGAGTCATTAGATGGCTTCGTAATCAAATTGCAAGGTTGGCCATGATTATGCAGTCAAAAGTGGCTAATGGATCAATTCAACTGTAAGTTCTAGCTGAAAGACCAGGGAGAGGGTAATTCCGGAGAGTTTTTTTTAAAGAAAATTAGCTTAAATTGATTTTTTTCAGTTCAGAACTAAAAAGATGTGTTCTAATAAGAACTTAAGTCGCTGTGCTCCTTTTAAAAATTGCAAATGTTACTAGAGTTGTAATGCTAAAATGGTGTATATATAAGCTACTTACTGTGTTTTCATTTTAACAAAAAAATTCCATAGCTCAGTGCACCAATTCTTAGTGGCTTTTTAACCCAGATGCACAAATAAATCTAAACATTGGTTGGTAGTTTACACTGACCTGGTGTCTTTTTGTGTCGTTCAGACTCATCTGATTTGGGCAGAGGAAGGGATGTTCTTAGTTTCTTTCAGTGAACCTGTTAGCATATCTAATCTGAAATGCTTGTATTTTGCAAAAATGCCATAGTGACTTCCTCTGAAACTCTTCCAGAAAATGCCAAATGTGTAGATTCCCTCTGCCAGTCAGTTGAAGAATAATAAATGTTTCCTATGTGGGTAGGAGAATCATTTTGGTATATTTCTTTAGAAAAATTAGGAGTTTAAATGAAATCACAATTATTTTGTTTTGACTTCATTTACTGGGCTAGTACCTAGAAAAAACACACTTAAAATTGAAATATTCTTTCTTCTACATGGCATGCTCTAGTTCATGAAATACCTTAAGATCTGTTGTTGATGTTTTGAATATATAAAATGCTTATTTATTTATGTATGGATTCATGTATAAACAGCTTTGAAAATTTTGTAGATATATGCTCTAAAGCTTGATTAAAAAAAAGTTTTTCTTAAACACAGAAATGCTCTGCTGGGAAAAGTTGCCCTTCTAAAACAGATTTTTGTTCTCATGAAAGGCAGTCACTTTCATAAACAATAAGAGAGAGAACATGAAAAGTTAAGCTTCACTTCTGAATGACTACAACTCAAGTAGGGGATTTCTTTCAAGTTATAAGGAATTTTTTCTGTCCTTTGAATTATTTTTATATCTGGAACATTTGAGGTCATTCCTTCATAAAACTTTGCTTGCACTGACTTTTCAGCTATGATTAAATTATTTTCCTAAGCGTTAAGGTAGGTTGTGCATGTAGTGACATTTTGACAGAATAGGTAATGATGATGAAAGATGCCTCAAAGGATGCTCAAGATGGAGTTCCCACTGTCTGCATTTAAATTCCAAAACAGGCACAGAGCTGGCCTCTTTTCCTTCTGTCTTTGTTAGTATAACAGGCCTTGAAAAAGGAGAGACTTGCATTCTTTTTGTTAATGCCCAGTACTCTCCTCCCCCACTTTCCCTTAAATAGCACCCATTTGAAGTGTGCCAGTACTCTTTGATCACTCTGCTTTTACTCTGTCTAGTCCAGGAGGAGTGGAAAATGCCTGCTAGAGGTGCACTTTGGCAGCAGCCTCACAAACTCATTGGTTTACAGCAGAATGAGATTAATAGAAACAAGAACAACAGGTCATGAAGAAATTGAGCTACTTTGTGGGGTTAGGGCCATGGAGAAGTTATTTTAAGCAAGAAAATAGTCTTAATATTTCTGTGATAATACCTATATAGCTAAGTGGGCTTTGTCCTAAATCAGAATTTCCTAAGAATGGGTTATTGGGAAGCATTAGGTGATCCAGCTGGCTTAAAGAGCAGGGAGACTACAGGATGTTGATTCTGCCACAGTTTCCTGCACGAAGGTTTCATGAAACTGCTTAAAACATTTAATGGATCTTCCTAATTTCACATTTCCTATAAGCAGTTTGTGTGGCTATCATAAAAATGCTCGTGGGCAATAGGAAAAGTACAGTTCTATGTCTTGCAGTGATGACAGATTCTGTGTAAACTCTTTTGAGGATGCTTCTCTGAAGGGGTTTGTACTTTGGCAGTCAGATACTTACGTGAGAATGTTTTAGGCATTTGTTGAAAATTGCTGTGAAGAGAAACTAGAAGAAACCTGTAATCTAAGCACTTTTCAATGTATTGAAGATTCTAATATAAGAGAAAGATATTCAGTTATCACAGATTCCAGTACAGAAGGCTAAACTGGAAGACAAGTGTGAGGAACTATAATTAAATGTAAGGTGGCTCTGTCTGCAGTTTAATGATGGTATGATTTGATGCAGAAAAACTTCTAGGTTTATGCCAAAACACACTGTGACTGGTGAGGGCTTTGGTGTTTGAGTTTTTTTCTAATTTTTTGTCGGCCTCACCAATTAGAATTTTAAAGTTCTTTTTTAAAATCTCTATCTATATGTGCCTTAAACCATGTCAGAGACATTTGACTTATTAAGGAAATAATTGTAAGTCTGTAGGAGTTTGGTGTCAGTTGTGCCCTCACATTCCCTGTATAGTATAGTATTCTAGCAGAATTTATGGGCCTTGCTGGACCTTTCTTTGTACAAATAACTTAATACCACATTTACATTTAATCTATTACTTCATTTTTAGTAAAAAACCAATCCTAATAAGGAGCACTATTCTTAAGAGGCTGAACATCTTGGAACTGTTGAATGTTCTCACAAAAAGATGAGACTCTGATCATTCTTCTAAGATGATTTTTCTCTTTCAGTTGTATTCTAAGTCTTCACCCAAAAATGTGAGTGTGGAGGTGTGCCTTTGTTGCACCTTTAAAAACATCTTTTAATTAAAATCTATTTTAAAAAATGTTTGATTTCTAAATATATTTGGATGGCCCAGTTGAGACCTAGAGCTGCTTACTGATGTCACTGTAGCCTCAAAAATCATCTCCATGCTCTCAGTACTTTTATACTTTTGCTATGAGGCACTTGTGTACATTTACATCTGAAAGAAGAATGTTAGGTTTTGCTCTGATTTCTTTGTACTTACAGGTAACATTTTCTAAAGTCACCTCCAAATGAATTGTAAGTAAACATTATGAAATGACAGACTCTGTAATTATTCTGTCTTGAAGAAGTTGATATGACATAAAAGAAGACACATTTCCTGCATTAAAATTTTTGGTTGTATAATATCAATAGGAAAATTTGAGAACCCTCCATTTATCTTCAGGGTCTCAAGAATAATAGGAAAATTTTACTTTTGCCTTTACAATTACCACTTAAAGAAATTTCAGTGATAAGAGACCATAAAATGCAATGATGAACAGAAACTTCAACAGTAGGGTCTGTCTAGTTCAGTATAAAGACTAACTTATATTCATGATGAAGAGTTAAAGTTATATTTATGGTGGAATACCACTTCCTATGTAACATTTATCCTGCACCATCATATTCTTTTTCTCTTTTTTTTTTTTTTTTTGTTTTAATCCCCCCACTCTTGTTTGGTTTTGGGTTTTGGTTTTTTTTTTTTTTGAAAGAATGTGTTTTTCTATTTCTCTGTGAAAGATGGTGGGCAAAGAAGATGACGAAGAGTATTACCAAGAGCATCAGACGCTTGGACTCAGAGATTAATTGTTAACCCTGGAGAGTGTATATTTGAATAGTAATATGTTCATACTCTCTGTAGGCTTCAAAATGAACACAGGAGAGCTGGAAAGAAAGTAAAAGTGCATCTTGTGGATTTTCTGTGCATTACATCAAGAAAGAAGAAGAATGAAACTGGCTGTTGTGAGGCCGAATGTGACTTTTAAAAGGCTTTTAAAGCATAGTCATGGATATGCAGTAGTACCTTGGGGAAGAGTGCACATACATTGCAAGCACCCATGCAAGGCACTGTGACTTAGTTGTTTTGGGAGTCAAAAGTGCCTAAAATTCCAAGGGCTGCTCATAGGACTTCCCTAAACTTCTGGTTTTTTTCTGTCAGAATTGTTTTTCAGCATAAATGGCTACACTTTCAGTTAGAGAGCTTGGTGTTGCTGAACGTTTTTGGATGACATGGCCTCTAAATCCATACTGTTAATGTTAGCTCCTGTAGTCCAAGTGGTTGGTGACTTCCTGGTGTCTACACTAGATAACTATGTACCATGAGCACCAGGTTGGTTTGCTGCTGTCTGGATGAATCAAGTTGGTTGTGACTTCTCAGAAAGGGATGGTTGAAGAAATTATCCTTCTTCCCTGCCTTATTGTTCAGTAGTACATCACTATTAAAATATCACTATTGTTACACTTAAAACTACAATGTAGTTATTTAGCACTACTAATCTCAAACTGATAGAGCTAATGATGCATCACTAAGGTCATATTTGAACAACTTTAGCCATGCCACTTGTTAATATAATTATTGGCCTCAAACTAAATTTACTTCAGCAGTAACTTTACCAGATATAGTAGAACTACAATGTAAGTTACTTTCATCCTTTATTAAACATTCTTGAATGGTGTCTGTGTTTATATATATCTCTGTCCAGTATTGTGTTTACCTTTTGTAAAACTTACCTGCCTTGGAGACTTCACTTGTATTTCTAAAACTTTAGTTTGCATTTAAAAAAAGAAAAAAACCCCCATCAATAAATATCTAAACCATCAATCTATTTAAGTTACACTTGCTGACTCCACATTGGCTGTAGTTACATGCAGAACAAACTGCTTCACTTTGTTATTGTAATTGTATTGGATTGTAATTTTGCAATATGTAGCTGCAACAAGAAAATAAAATAACTTTTTTATTTCAATAATAAATGTGGTCAAAAGCAGATGTAAATATCTTTGAAATCAGCTTTCTGCAACTGGGCTTATTCCCCTTGCGACTGAGCCTGGAAAATGCTAGCGTTGATTTTACATTACTTTTATACCTTGGTTTTTATCTATGTGATGAAAAGTGACAGTAGTTTTGTGTTTTCCCTCTTCTTTAGTAGGAACTCAGTGATTTCTATTTTCTGCTCTTAATCTTACCTAACTGACCTGATTGTGCCTGCCACAACTGAAACAGGTGCTGAAGACAAATAACAGAGGAAGCTCACTGTGGTTGTATCTCATGGGAAGAGAATTTTCTTTGTAAGGGTTAAGTTCAGACAGAGCAGTGTTAGTTAACTGGTTTCTTAAGTATCCACAACTGTGTACTTTTATAAGATATTTTACAGTTGTTTAATTTTATAGTTTGCACTGCACTATTGTTTAGTTTTGAAAAAGCAGCGCTATTTTTCTTCAAATGTTTGCATAGTGGGTCACAGGAGTTGCTTCTGCTAAGTCAAGAGAGCATTTCTCTGAGAAATTACTTTCTCTGTACCTCTGGTTCTTCGGCCTCTTGCTTGGTAGCGTTGGTTTGGCTGCTTGTTTGGCTGGGAGCTGGAGAGGAAGAGATAAGGAGTCTAAGGGAAGAGAGTACAACTAACTTTTAAGCCCTCTGAATAACAGGCTAGACATAAAAACAGTGCTTCAAAGTATCAGTTAAATCTATATGCTCATCTGGGCTAGAGATTTATAGATTTTTGATGATTAGTCCCTTGTTTTCTGGGCTTCATGGGGATCTCTACAGAAGGCAGACTCAGAGAATGAGACCGTGATACTCTGCTTTGTGAAGAGTAACTTACTTCTCTTAAATTCTCTGCATCAAAGTAAATGTAGCTAATTACACACAGTGTAAGCTTATCCAGATCTAATATATCAAAAGTAAGGCCCTCAGATGCTTCTGTTGAACAGAAAAGCTGCTACCTTGTGACTCACTGCCCTCTTACTGCAGGGTGCCCGGGAGCAGGGACTGGAGCATAGGGTCAGGCTCAGCCAGGAGCTGCTTAGAGACATCTCAGACAATGCCAGAGTTGCTCAAAATCTTCCACTAATATTCTCTGAGGTAATTTCTGTGATAGTGTTATTAACCCACAGTATGCTCTATAACTCAAGTAAGAACAACAGCAAAAAACAAGTAGAGTGTCATATGTCCAGTCAAAAGTACAGTGTAAATACGATGAGTATAAAATTGCCTCCTGTGGACTGCAGAGCCAAGAACACAGTAGTAATCTTCCAGGATAATTATAATTCTCACACTGACTTATTCTTTACAAGATACTTGTGGTGTATTTTGAGAAGAGAAAAATGCATAGTTCAATTGAACAAACCAACATCAATTTTCCTTCCCAAGCTGAGTGTTCCGTGTGATTCCTTAGTTCATCTTCTTCCAAGTTTTGATTTATCAATGGTCTTTGTCACTGAAAAGAAACCTCCTGTAGCTTCTGCATTCCAACTTACCTTATTTCCTATTGTACTTATTGTCCCCTCCATTTCTCTCCCTGAGATCCAGGGTTCTTTATTTGAAGAAAAAAAAAAAAGTATGGTATTCTTCTCAAGCTCTTGGTACCCTCTTTCAGCATCTTAAACTTTTCATGGGTAGATGAAGATAGTTCAAATTCCAGATGCCCCCCAAAGTTTAAATCTCTTGAGTAGTTTGCTTTGATCCTAACAAATACCTGAGGGGGAACAAGGTTTTGCTTACATAAGTACCTATTGGGAGGAATGGAACAGTAGAAACTTCTTGTCTCCCCAATTTTGCCTCTCGAAGGTGGATGGACATAGATGGTTATGTGACGTGCACGCATTGTAGGTGCTGGGAAACTGAGAGAAGGCTGGGGTTGCTGGAGGTGTGATGCTTTTGGAGGAGACTGGGCAGGAATACTTTATCTCCATCACTTTGTACAAATACTTGGGTAAACTCAAGTTTGGTAATAGGAGAAATCATTTGCTGCATGTGTTGTGTGTCTCCCCCTCCCTCCCCTCTGCCTTACTTTTTGGTCTAGTATTTTACATAAAACTTGAAAGCCTGTGTTATGCAAACTCTAGCCTTTTTGAAATGGTAACAATATCTTTGACAGACACATCCCGCTTCAGTATTTTATGCTTATGCTGGGACAATTCCTAGTGCATGTTCAATGAAACATAGATTTGCAGCAGTAATTCTCTGTAAGAAGGCTATTTGGCCTGCAACCTTGAAAATAGAAATTGAAGGTAAACAACAGAAGTGAAATATTAAGATTTTATAGCCTGTGCATGTTGGATTGAGTAGTACTGGAACAGTGGAGCACCCATGAAATGGAAATCTTCAGTAGATATCCTCTCTTGTTCTCTGATGCTATGTACTGTAAAGCAGTTACAGATCACTTTGGAAATGACAGAGTTTCAGTGATGAGCGTAAAATTTCTAATAAATTCTACCGTGTCTGTTCTCTAGAATTTTTAAGGAAAAAGTTTACTTTTTCTTTTAAAAGTCTCTTATGACAGGAGGTGACTCAGTTGTGACTATAACATCATAGAAGGCAGCTTTCTTATGTCTGTTTTTTGTGCTAAAAGCATGTTATGCTCTTGCTTATAAACAAGTCTCCCAGGATAAGGATGGAAGACAATAAGGTTCTTTTGTGCATAACAGCTTCAACAGCAGGACAGTTTTCTCTTTGAGACACTTATTTAACTGTTGATCACGATGACACTGTAATCCCAAGTGATGTATCAGCACTGCCACAATACAAAATGTGTACTTTTAATCTCACCATATTTTTCTACTTCTTCCTGATTTCTGCCTACCCAGCCTCCCAAGTCATCAAAAACACCAGAAGTAAGCTACATTGCTCAAATGAATGTTTCTTTTCCCCTCCTGTGTTTGCATACAAAGTCTGGAAAGAGGTTGTATTTCTTGACACAAATTTTATCTTTAAGCTTTCCAAATATGAAACATAAAAGAAATAGATACCATTAATCTTCTAACAATTGGTTTTATAATTTGCAAATTGCATGACTATATATATCATATATATATTGCATGACTATATGCTTAGTAAGGCTATGTTTTTATCATGTATATTTTCATCTACGTTGGCACAGTATCTTGTGACTTGCCTTGCTGAAATTTCTTTTTAGCTTTTTATAGGGACATTCACTCCCCCAGCCCCTTCCTTTTATTTTTTTAGCTATATATTTTCTCTCCATTTCTTTAATATTGTTAGACTACCATATGCATGTCAGAGCAAAAGACTATTAGTCAAACATGTTTTCCTAAGCTAGTATTTACTCATTCTGTGATCTGGAGCATTCAACGGGAAGTTGCCTGAGTAATTTCAGTCACAAAAGAAAAAAATTCTTGTGTGGGCCTTATTTTAACTGAAAACATTGGGATTCCTAATGAAGTGTCATTTCAAATTTCCACATCATAGGCTTGGAAGTCAACCATGCAATATATCTGACAGAAAGGAAACTGGAATCAGGAGTTTGGTGCCACCTCCTCTTAATGCCAGTGGTAGTTGTAAAATAAATTAATATACACATGTAACTATCTTTGCAGTGGTTTCACTTTTAATGAGAACAGAAGGCACTTGTTGCTTGGCAGACATCATGTCCTGTGATGCCGCAGAATTGCCTAGGATGCTCTTCCCCTTCATCAGCTCTGATGCTTGGTGCTTCTGCACTAAGGGAGAAACTGGATTTCTAGTACTGATAGAAGGGGAGACATAGCAAAAAAAAAAAAAGTTTCTAGTGTCTTTCATGTCTGCCTGTCCAAATAAGACTGTTTATCCATCTGTTTAATTTGCATGGCATATCCATGCTCAAGCCATTAGAAATGGTTCAAGCTTGTGTGTTTCAAACACTAGCTTTGATAACATGCGACCTCACAAAATACAAGTACTGAACAGACCCTTTCCAGCCTGGAGCCAGAGCAAGAGCGGAGTGGTCTGTCTGATGCCCATGACCCAGAACTCCCTGTCCCCTAACAAACCAAAGGCTGGATGGTTTCGCTTTTCCAGCACAGGAACTTGGTAGGCTTTCTCCAGTTTCATCTAAGCTGGCCATTTCTGGTTCTGCTCTTATCACCACTGTCTACTGTGCCTCTAGTACAGTCGCACTGCCTGTTCAGTCTCTTCAGCAGAACTGCATCATTGTCATCTCTGGCTGCAAAAGGTCAGATCTGGAAAGGAGTAATAGAGATGTGTTAGTATGTCTGGTAAAAGAAAACTGAGTCCTATTAAATTGCTGGTGATCTTCTAAATGTGCAAAAATTTATGACTGAATAACTCAGTCTCAAACCTCATCAGTATGCTGCCTGCAAGAATGGCCAAGTAATTTTTTTAAACATTTGCAACTGGTTTCTCTTATTCATGTGCAACTATGTTAATTTTAACACAACCCCACAATCTGCACTCTTGAAAAAACTGAAGTACCAGGGTACAGCTGATTTGCTGTTAGCTGTGGATGTAGTAGAGACAGGCATCTCACTCGTTATCGTTATCTGTGATATGACAGTTTTGAATGGCAGACTATGAGTTGCAAGTCATTTGGGTGCACATGTATAGCCTTGTAACGATCATTACTTCCAGCTGGAGCCAGGATTACAGTCTATCCTTGTCCTTTTCCCCCACTCCCTTTCGGTAAACAATCAAAGCTTAGATTGCTTCAAATAGTGTCAATATCCAGTGTACTGAGCTTTTTCAGTAACTTACCTATGATATAATTTCATTCATATCAAAGTAGGAGGTGAGCTGTTGTTTTTCCTGGTGGATTCTATTTACGGACACCTAAATTGAATGCAGCACCAACAGCAACCGTGGCAGTGGAGGGCTACACATTGGATAACTTCCCTGAGAATATTATTCCAAGTTGCTCCTGATTCCTTGAGCCCAATGCTACAGGTTTCAAATGAATACTTTGTTCCTTGCTTCTCAATAACAGTGTTGGCATTAGTGTACATGGATAAGATGGAAATCCTTTGATGAAAATATCACATCTATGTATCATAAAACCAGACAGACTTCTGGAAGGCTGCTCTCCCTTTCTCAGAAAGAATATTTACTCATATTAGGTATCTTTTGTGGGGGTACAGTTCCCATCCTTTTCAGCATACTGAGACTTGATGTTTTCAGATTGAATTGTGTGAATGGATAATTTGAGATCTGTGGCAAGCACCTGATTATTTTTTTTTACTTCTCTGTTGAAAATTAGGATAGGGTACAGTTAAGGCTTTGGATGTTCCTATTATGTCTTTGCCTTCTCACATTGTTGCCTCCTTTTCACATAGTTGCCTCCTTTGTTTAGAGTGAATTGCTACTGATTTTGTTGTAGCTTTTGTGAACTTTGGGCACCTGCAGAAATTTTACACAAATCCCATTCTCATATGAATTCTATGTGGTCAAACCTGTTTTCCGTAAAAGCTTAAAAGAGGGCTTTTCCCCCTCCCCTCCCAACACTCATTTTTTCTGTCTTAAGGGATTTGGATTTGTGTGTGATGATTGAAGACAGTGGCAAATAAGTTCCAAGTCTCTAATGGTTATCTCTGGGTTTGCTTATGATAAAATTTTTCCTTTTTAATAAGGAACAGACTCAAAATAAGGGAAAGGCTGTGTTTGACCATAGCCTCCCTACAGTACCATGCCTCTTAGTACATTACATGGTATAGAGGTGGAGAGTGGTATTTGACACTTGTGTTCCACTTCTGCATTAATAATGTATTGAGCTAATAAATAGGCCTACTCATAATTTTGGTAAGGCAGATCTAATAAGGGTATCATATCATCTTTGGCCTGACAAGCTTAGCAAAACCTGGCATATTTCATGAAAGCCTAAACTTTGCAGAAATGTAAAAGTTACTCTTCCGAGGGCCAAACCAATTTGGTGTCTCCTTTAGATGGGTGGTAAAGCTATGGAGGAGGTTGAATGTTATGCTCTGAAATTCATCTCTTTGAAATCCTTAATGATCATATAAAAATTCATCTTCCACAATTGAACGTGACTATAATGTCTGGGATAGGTGGTTTCCTTTGTTGATCAAGAAGTTCTTCCCACAATGTCATGACTTGTCCTTTCAGCTCTTGTGTCCTGACACAGCTCTTGTGTGGTGCAGAATGCATCACCACAGCCTTTTGTTTTCAGGATGGTGATTGCAAACAACTGCAGGAGATAACTGACATTTAAGTCCTTCTCCCTCTATGTCTTGCTGGATGTTTTGGTAACTGAGTGGAGGCGGTGAGTTGGAAGATGGGCATGCAGCCATGTCACTTCTGTGTCAAAGCACATGTGTTCTGTAAGCAGTAATAACTGGAGATGTCCAGGAGTCACCTTGTTGCTTCCTTTTAGATGCCAGGAGGATTTCCAAATAATTGCAAACTTGTAATGCAACTATGTGTATTTCTTAGGCCATACAATGGAATAATCAGCCTGAAAACTGTGTCCAGTTGTGTACATCCCTTTTGTATTAAATGATAAGCTTATACTCTAATACTTATTAAAAAGTTTTGCTGCTTTATTAGCTTATCTAAACACTATACGTTTACTTTGATATTGGGGTCAATTCTGCATGCGGTTTAGGGCACATGAAATCAAAACCTGGCTTTTGTGTTAAATTATTTCCTCTTTTCTAGTTCTCCAAAGAATTTTTCTTGAAATTACTACAAGTTTGTCTTTGTTTACAGGATTTTTTTATTTGTTTTTTTTTTTTTAAATTATTTCACTCTTTGAGCTTTTAGAGTCTTTTCAAGTCTGTTAGTATTTATCATAAGCTTCTGCCAAGTCTTTTAGTGTCTTTACTTCCTACTAGGTGCTTGAAGTGCTGAACAAAAGATACCAAACAGAACTGCCAAGACAAACCGCTTAGGAACCATTATCTTTTCCTTAACTTAACTGGAACCCCTCAGGGAGCACACTGCCTTATGCTGTGTGTGCAACATTTTCATTTTATAGATAATAGAAAAATAGCGTAGGAATAAGAGATAATCTTTCCATTCAGAAGACACAAGCCAATCAAGCAACTGGTGGTGCTTTGAAAGCTGCCATTGTTTCCGGGCTGCCCTTGCATTGTTGCATCCTGTTTTTGTTGCCAGTTCCACACTGGAGGTTCTACCAGGTTTTTATTTCTGCTCTTCCCCTGCTGTACTGCTGCCTTTTGAGGAACAAGCTTGAATATAAGAAATAAGCATGAATTGCAAATGCATACTGCAGTTCAAAGTCGACTAATGTGGCAGAACTCCTCTGCAGTTTTGTCCTTTTGAAGCCCGGTTACTTAAATTTTGTTGAATGTGCAATTGTATTTTTAAATAGCATTTTAAAATTTAAATTTCTATTTGAAGAAATGGGACCATTTCTGCAGGTTACTTAAGAGCTTTAACCTGGTAACCTGCTGTAAGGCAATAAAATTACTGATTTTTAAAGCCAATTCAAGTATTTATTTCATAATGTATCTCGGAATAGATTGAAGCCTGTGTTAATCCTAAGTAATTACTGCAACACTTTGCACAATTAGCTTCAAACTTTCAGGTCAACAAAATAATTACATAAAAAGATGAACCTGTTTCTCTTCCAACACCTATATAAGTAGAAGAAAAAATTAGATTAAACAGATGCCATAGATTTTATTTGATTGAGAGAAGATTTATGGCCTAATATTTTGTTAAATCACAATTTCATGTGCACCAGTTTTAAAAGAATGCAGAGGTTGATTTGTAGTTTTTTTGCACCAACTTTTAGCAAATGATTACATTAAAAAAAAAAAGCCACTTGAAATCCAGAAAATATAAGCTCAAATCTGTATGGCCAGACAGAACGGTATTGAAATGGAAGACAGAGAACATCCTTCTATTCCATAGCGGGAGATGCTTTGTTAAATTGTGCTTGAGTTTAAAATTTTTATTTTTTTAAAACTCTAATTTTTTGTTTAGACTTGTGTTTCTTTCAAAAGTGAGGATGTGTGGTGTTATGGGTGGGGTTTTTTTGTGGAGAGGGGGTGGGACTAGTGGTTCTGCTTGAAAAAGTCCCTCTCCGTCCTTCTTGTAGGCTCCCTTCAGGTAGTGGAAGGATTGCAATTAGCTTATCCTGAAGCCTTCTCTTTTCTAGGCTGAACAATCCCAATTCTCTTAGCCTTTGTCTGTGCGAGGGGTACTCCATCCCTCTAATCATCTTGGTAGCCTCCTATGGACTTGCTCCAACAGATTGATGTGCTTCTTGTGCTGGGGACCCCAGAGCTGGATGTAGCACTCCAGATGGGCTCTCACCAGAGCAGAGTAGAGGGGTAAAATCAATTCCCTTGACCTGTTGGCCACGCTACTTTTGATCCAGCCCAGGATACAATTGGCTTTCTGGGCTGCCAGAGCACATTGTTGGGTTATGTCCAGCCTCTCATTCGCCAGCACCCCCAAGTTCTTCTTGGTAGGGCTGTTCTTGATCTGTTCATCCTCCAACCTGTATTGGTATCAGGGGTTGCCCTGACCCAGGTACAGCAGCTTGCACTTGGTCTTATTAAACTTCATGAGATTCTCAGCTTGGTGTCATCTGCAAAGTTGCCGAGGGTGCACTTGATCCCTTCATCTTTGTCATTAATGAAGATATTAAATAATAGTAGTCTCAATACAGGCCCCTGAGGGACACCACTTTTCACTGATGTCCATTGGGAGTCTGAGCCATTGACCACTACCCTCTGGTTGTGACTGTCCAAACAGTTTCTTATCCATCAAATCCATTCATCAAATCCATCTCTCTCCAATTTAGGGAGAAGGGTGCTGTTGGGGACCATGTCAAAGGCTTTACAGAAGACCAGATAAATGACATCTGTAGCCCTCCCCTTGTCCACTGATGTAGTCACCCCACCACAGAAGGCCACTAGGTTGGTCAGACAGGACTTGCCTTTGGTGAAGCCATGCTGGCTGTCTTGAATCACTTCCCTGATCTCCATGTGCCTTGGCATATCTTCTAGGAGGATCTGTTCCATGATCTTTCCTCTTTCTCACAGAGGTGAAGTTAACATGTCAGTTGTTCCCAGGGTCTTCCTTTCTCCCCTTTATAAAGATGGGTACAGTGTTACCCATCATAGAAACATTTAGATTGAAAGGAAACTTTAAGATCATCAAGTTCAACTGTAAAAAGAAAGTCCAGTGTTGCCCATTCTTTGCTTTATTCTTACAGAGGAATTTTTCTTGATCCATTTTAGCGTATCCACCTTCACTAATTTCAACCTTCTTCCCTTACTTCAAGAAACAATGTGGAACTACATTGTAGTTATATGTTAACACACTGAGAATTGTTTCTTTCCAGTGGTTAGAATCTGCTCCTGGTAGTGCAGAATTAGCTAATGAATTTCTAATGGCACCAAGGCTAGTACTATGAGAAGAATCATTTCATGTTATTTTCTCTAAACACATTTAGCACTGGAATTAAAAAAATTACATTCCTATGGAAAGACCCCTAAATCTTCCCAATGACTGCCACATATGAGCAGAATGAAGGCCAAACCTTCACTGTCTTTGAAGGTTTGACAGAAATCTTTCAGGTTGCTTTCACAGACCTTTTAATTTGGTGGTTTGGTATATTAAATGCCAGCTTTACACATTTTAAAGTTAGGAAAAGCATCTGGTTCAGTATATTGGGTTGATTCAGCCTGGACACACCTTTGTTTGGTCAGGTGCTGGTAGACTAATTAAATTAAAGCTTATATGCATCTTGCCAGCACTGTCTGACATCATTAGAAATGCCTTCACATCGCCTCTGGTAATCTAGAGTAGAACTACATATTTAAAAAGCTATTACCAAATACAGTACTTTGTAGTTTATTGTAATGGGATGCTGGTGCTTCCCTATAAAATCTCATCTTTGCAAATTTCTGGGCAGTCAGTGCCAGGTGCAGCAACAGTAAATATTTTCTGAGTACAGTTAACCATCAGACCTTTACGTCTATTTTAGTGCTAGTAAACCCAGTTCTTCATTTATTTTCAGAAGTATTTATAGGTGTTAAAAGACTTTGCTTACTTATTTTCCCTGCCATAGAAAACCCTATGTGGAGAACAAGAATAGTGTTTATACTGCATTTAGAGAAGAATTTCCTGCTTTAGTGGTTGCATGGGATGTGCTAGATAGCTGTTAATGTATTAAAAAATACTGCTAATTCTACTGCAGCTCTTTTTAAAAGTTAATTTATGTAATCCTGATCAGAACTATCCAGAAAATTGAAAGTACAAACAGACTTCTTGATTATTTATTGTTTTCCCTCCCCTAACTACTGCTAGCTATTCTGGTAGTCAGTTCACTACTTTTCACTTGTAAGATCGTTAGGGCATTTGCTACATGATGTATATGCTAATGTTTTGATTCTTTCTTTTCTTAATGAAAAGAACTGAAAGTTTGTTAGAGGAAAGTTTGTTATAGAGAAAAAACAGTGCCCTAAGAATGCAATTAGAGTTCAGGTATGAATGACAGGAAAATACCTTACAATGTTTTCTCCTGCTTTCTTAAATTCCTGTGCTGCCTGCATATGTAAACTTAAGGTATCAACATGATGGATGCACTTATAATTAAAACCTTTTTCATTTGACTTTTTTTAGTATAAGAATTTCCTTCCTACGTTGTTGGCTTAGCTCATAATACAAATATTGTACTATACAAATAGTGTATTAGTTTTTACATATTTTCACAATTACTTCATCTGAGAGGCAGCATGCTTTCTTTTCTTGAAAGGGTGTGATTTACAAAATATACTTAGTACCTGTGAGTCTAATCCCTGACAGCACCGATATTTCTGTCTTCTATCTGTCTTCCTCCAGATGATTTGCTTCAGCCCCTGCCACTCTCAGTTCAGCTATTTCTGTAGCTGTGCCACTGAACTTGTTTGGGTTAAAAAGAAAGCAAAAGCAATGAGCCAGCAGGGCTAGGTCTTCCTGCATTGGCTCTGATGCCAGTTCAAACATTTTGGGAACTGAGGATGTTGAATAACAGACCTCCAGGAGCCTCTCTTTCTGAGTGCTGCTGGAGTGGGATTCGTTTGACGATGGTAATTAATGGACTGTTGGGAATGGGTCAGCTTTCACAGTTTGAAGTGTGGAGCCACAAAGGTGGAAGCAGAGGAAGTGTGTGCTTGCTCTTAAGAAACCAAAACCTTTTCTGGTGGTTAAGCGGAACAGTTTACCTTATGCTTCTGTTCCTTCTTTTCTCTTCTTGAAGAACATTTCTTCTTACTTTGCTGTAACTGCTGATTGTGGAATTTTACTAAAACAATATAGGTAATCAACCTTTTCTAAGGGAGCTTACAACAGTTACTGAGGAGATAAGTATACTAGTGAAATCAAACTGGTCAAGGAGCCTGCATTTGACTATCTGAAGTGCAAAACCAAAAGAGGAAGAAATAAAATAAATAAGACACTGAAGTGCTTGATTTCAAGCCCCACTGGTGTTTCTCATTGAAAAACCCTGCTTCGTTGTGTACTTTTAGTACTTTAGAGAAGAAAACCAAGCAAACCTTTCTTCACCTTTATCATGCCCATTTGCAAGTTAACACTTGTACTGTAATCCCAGGCGGTTTGGTTTGTCTGCAGTTTGCAATCATGCCTTGCATGAGATCCTGCCTGTGTCAAAAACCAAAACAGAGTCCTGTTGGAAAGGGAAGCTCCTCACCAAGCTCCAACTTGTACAACTGCCATGATCACCTGGCATTGGAGTGAGACAGAGCCTGGGAGTAGCACATTACAAGGGTTGATTTTGTAAAAACAACACCACAGTTGCTAAGGAGAGGATAATTAAATCAGTCTATTAATCTTGAAGTGCCTACAGCTAGATCTGTTCAAAGGCAGTAGCCTTTTGAAGTTGGTACTTCAAATTGCATTGCAAAGGTGGGCAATTGGAAGTCACATGTGACCAAAGCTGCTCTCACCCCTTGTCTTGGGGCTGTTATTCTGCAAAAAAGTTGTTTGTCTCACTGTCTAGGGCAAATGTGAAGAGTCATCCTTAAACCAAGGTGAGTGATGGTAGGAAGATAGCAGCAACAGTGCCGTGCTAAACTTCAAACTATGTGATTGAGAATATACGTGAAAAAATAGTTGAAATGTACTGTCTGTATTTCTTAAGTCCAAGTAATAGTGAACCACCTAGCAGTACAGGTTTAGTGTGACTGGGCTTGAGCATGCAATTAATTCTTATCAAATTAGCCACAGGAAACAAAATTAGTTTTATATAAATGTCATTGCTTTTTTTTTGTTAGTTATGAGAAGAAACATAATATCTAATCTCACTAACTTTTTAACATCAATAAGACCTAGTCTCTCTTTTCATTACTGCACTGAGTTCATGTAAACATGGTGTAATTGGGATGTCTTTTACTGGAATACCTTTTACCAGAATCTCTACAATCCATCTTTTTTTTTGCTAAACCATGGCTTTCCTGTATTTTCCCGCTTCGTATAACTTGTGGCAAGGAAGGACTCTTGTGGTGCTGTTAGTCTGGGTTTAAGGAGCTGTTTATCAACATACTGTGACAATTGCTTAAGTATGTCTGTGTGTTAAAATACTATCAGCCAGAAGAGCTGATTTCATTAGCCTGGGGGCTATCTATGTAGTAGATCAGTGATGCAAGACTGATCACAATCTAATCACACTGGCTGTGGGATCATTTGATGATAGAGAATGAAGGTTGTGTTTAAAAATAATAAATAAATAAATCCCTGGAAACCATATATAAAGAGTCTTTAAAGAAAACTACATATAATAAAGTCGTTCTGTATGACATGTTACTTTGATATTTGGTCAATTTAATATGCCTGATTCAGAAAATGCTCTACTATTAAGGAAAGTAAAGAAAAAAAAATTATAGACTGGGTTAAAAAAAATTCCATTTCTGGAAATTAGTCACACCAAGAACTCCTTTTAGTCACCATGTCTTTGGAGAGGTAGACTTCAGTTTTGATTTTCTGCTGGTGGAGTGTTAAGATAGTGCTTAAGGAAAGTATTCAAGTAATTGTGAACCCTAAATCAGCAGCAGTTGCTTTGTCCCACTTCAGCTAAGAAGTAAAAAATCTTCTCCTCTTCCCTCTCCCCCATTGGCAAAAACTTAAGAGCATAGGGCCATGCAGTGGGAACAGAGCATGGTAGTCTGGCAACCTTGAGGAGGGGTAGTTGAGTAAAATAATGTAAGTTTTTCAAAGCCTGAGACCTAAGTCCATAAATAGTATAGCTTCTTGGTTTGTGTCATGTGCAGTCTGATGTTTTTTTTCTTTCAAAATGAGGAAATGCATAAATTAAGGTTACTAGGACTTATGTATTAGAAATCTGTACCTATGAACAAATAACATGTCCTGCCACTGGAAGTCAAGCCCCTATCCAACAGTTTATAAAAAATAATGTTTGGATCAACTCAGTCAATTACCTCAAACAAATAAGTGAGGGGAAAATTATATAGAGTTGATGGCATTTACCCTTCAAAGATCATATTCAAAGCAGTAGATTATATTTCTAAAAAAATTTTTGCATGTATTTGTGTTAGCCTGTTGTGACTTAGGAATGTTACTCCCCAGTTTAATGCTCCCACTCTCTCTCTCTAAACTGTCTGCTGTTGTCTCACTCCCCTGTCCTCCTCTCAGTGGGATGGAGAGAATAATTGGACACACAAAAGGTAAAATTCACAGGTCGAGATAAGAAAAAAATTTACTGGAAACAGCAACGAGGTAAGAAAATGAACAGTAACAACAACAATACTAATGACAGAGGGTAAAAGAAAGGAACGATTTGCACACGAGTTCTCACTGATGCCAATACCGAACTGCTCCCTCTGCCAGGCTACCAGACCCAGAAACGACCCCTTCCCCCATCCCTGGAAAATGAGGTGAGGTGGCATAGAATAACTTCCAGGTCCTAGCCATGCCCCCTCCTGGCTACTGCAAAAATTACCCCTGTCCTGGCTGGAACCAGAACATAGCCTTATTATTTGTTCAAAACAATCACCATTGTCTGTATTCCCAATGCCCCATGAAGCAGACACTTATTCCAAGTACAGTGCAGTTATTTTCTGTTGCTTCTGAATACCCTATAAGACATCTATACATATAAGTAGATGTCTCATAGATGTGAGACAAATATGTCTGGAAGCCCTGAGTCATTTTCAGATAAACACAGGGGAAGAAAGAACAATACTCTATGAAAATGTAAGTTGTAACTTATATTCGTATGTAGTAATAAGTGTGGTGCTGTAGCAAGCATGAAGTGAGAATTGCAGCTGATTTCATGGAGGGTGTGAAATCATCCATTTTCTGTCTGTTTATAATTGCTAGTTGGAACTATCGCTGCACTGATTTTTAGCTCAGTCTTACTGTAGTGAGTGAACCTACAAAACAGAACAAACACTCCTTTGTGGCATTAAATAAAATAAATCAGTAATTGCATCTGATTTTTTTTCTTGTTTTCAATCTCGCCTCCTGTGCAAGTAATGAATCTCCAGCTACTCTTGTCAAACAGGATGCTGAGATCAATCCCTTCCTCAGTCATTTGTGTATCTACATTTGTTTGTTGTTTATCGCATCAGTTCTCTATGAGGATTCCTTACAGCAAAAAATATTCAAATTCCAGTATAAAGTATGCATTAAAGTAGTGACACAATGAAGCAATTGTTCATTTAGAAATGGAAACAAAGCCCTGGGATCTAAAACTCTGATCTTTTCTTGATTTATGCTTGAAATCAAACATTCAGAGAGCTTTTGTTTTCTAAGTACTATCAGATATATTCCCTGACATTTGTTCTCAGCTTGCTGCTGGCTAAGTAAAGACTGACTTTTTGGCCAACAAAGAAATACTTCATCATGAGGAGTTCATCCTAGGCTTTGGAAAAACTCTGTAGTTTGTTGGTCAAGACACTTGTCAAGTTCCATTTTTCTTTTGCATTTAAAGAAGGTCCCAAGGCTGACCTCATCAAACACGTGTCCAAAAGCCTTATGACTGACACAGTAAGAGACAGCAACAGAAGACATGACTGTTTTCAGTGGAAAAAGATGACTAATGTTGTGGTCTCTTACAGGGAAAAAAAGTGATTTAATTCCCTGGTGAAAATCAATTCATTATTCCTTGGTTTTTCTTTTGTTTTTGTCTTTCAATATCATGAACATGAATGTTGCAGTTAAATAGCAATTAGGCAGATGAGCTGTGAAGAAAAAGAGAACGTAAACAAACCAGAGCATTCTCAAGCATGACTCTCAATGCTCTGATTAGAAATGTGTTAAACATGCTAAAACGTTCTTTCATTTATGAAAACTGTAATATGGTTAGCAAGCAGAAAATTAATACTTAAATATTAATTATCAGCTGTCTTCTTTCTCCACAGCAATGCTGGTACAATATTGTGGTTATACAGTGAAAGAAACTCAGGGAACTGATTTGGCTGTAAAAAGACTTGCTTGGTTTTTTTTCTTTTTTCAAACAGATCAGTGTCCCAAGTTACCTTGAGGCATTATTTCACAGCTTTGCAGGAGAACACGAGGAGGGCAGAGTGAGCAACTTCACCAGAAACAGAAGTGTCTTCATTACTGCCGCTGCTGGATTTTTATAGCAGTATGGAGAGTGGTACTTCCCTTTGTCTTATAGAGTCATTGCCACATTCCACATGCTTCTGCTGCATGCTAATATTGAAACATCTGTTTTATCATCTGAGTGATTTTGGGTTTGACCTGTGCACATTCATCTTAAGCAAAAATAGGATTTTACCTCTTTTTTATGGGAAATGTAGACTTGCAGCACATTGCTGATGTCTTAGGAAGCAAGTGAAACATGAGTGCGCTCCTGAGATATAAGGTCAAAAAGAAATACATAAGTGAAGAAACTTATTGTGTAAGACAAACTGAACAGGGAGAGACTAGTGTGTTGCAAAACTGCCACTGGCAGCCACTAAAGATAAGCAGTGAAGAAAAAAAAGACGAGGACAAATTTTATAGAGGGAGAAAAACTGTAGTGTTAAAGGAAGTATATATTTTTCCATATGAGAAAATGTCTAGAGGCAGTTTATATAGCTGAAAATCAAGTGGCAAATAGTTGTACTGGGACTAATATAAAGGTAGCCTCCGATGGTAATTTATTGTGCCGTAGTACTACTGTTTACTATTTGATTCATTCTGTGTCCCCCTCAGGAAGTTCATAGGAGGTAGAAGAATGATTTTACTCCTTAGGAAAATGTTAAACAAAGCATCTCATGTTGGACTCATTAGCAGAAGAAAAAAAAGAAGTCAAACAAGCTATAAGCCATGCTGGGAATGGTTCAGATGTCTGCAATCTTTCTTCACAATAATTTGAATTTCTTCCCACTGATATCCTGCTTTTTAATAGCTACATGAATAGTGTCTTCATTTTTTTCTAGTTGTTGATTTATATTTGCATGTACAAAATCAGTGTGAGCATGTTTATTGGAACAAACAGTTGATTGTCAGTGGAAATGTGGATGACACACTAGTAAACTGTTCCACAAGATGTTTAGTAGAGAGCAAAGGACGAATGCGAATGAGGTCTGTTTGCCGTGTCTTGGACTGTCTTGATGGTGATGTAACTTGCTTTCTAGATTGATGAAGAGATTGAGTGAAGGTGTGTTTGTGACAGTTGATCATTCTGGCAGTGAATGTTTTATGTTTGTTGGGTTTTTTTAAAATATAGTTATCTTAAAATCTTGTAGTTCCGTAACTATTTTTCGGGCTGTTGGCCTCAAAAGGATTCACAAGGGAACTTTGCTAGGCCCACAGTCATCCATACTGGCTTTCAAAATTGTACCTTTTTATTTCATGAGTGTGTTCAACTTCAGTTCTGACCTACGAGAATCTAGTTTGAAGGTACCAAGTCTAGAGGATTTTTTTTAACAGTATTTCAGTGATCATGACATATTTTGTGGTATAGACCAGAGCTGAGAGGCTGAGGTCTCTGAATCCAGTAAACATGGCAGAAGGTCAAATAGGGAGTGCTGAGATAATCCACAAAGTGTTAGTAAATCATTCTGCTCATCTTGAAATAGTCTCATCTGGAGGAGGTACTTATTACAAATGAAGTATAGTGTTTGGTGTAGGAAATCAGACTCAAGTTGCTCTTTTGTTATGCTTTTGTCTATCTTAAAAGAAACAGTTATATCCAAAAGACAGGCTGAGTTCATCGTATAAGTAGCCATGACTGAAAAGTTACCATTTTTGCCTTCTAAAAGTTAGTTCAAGAAGAAGCCTTCAACTGAAAAGTTATTCAGCTATAAGGTGTGCTTTCTGCTCCCAGACTTCATTTAAAAATTCAAGGTCTGGTCTTTTTTTAATCCCATATTCTTCTGAGGGTTGACTTAGATTTAACCAGTGCTTCTAAATGAAGGGGAAATGGAATGATTTAACTAAGAATAAAAACAACAACAGTAACAACAAAAAACCAAACCAAACCGAAAAAAACCCCAACCCCCCAAAAAAAATCCAACCAAAAACCAAACAGGAACTCTGACCGTGGTTCAAGTACTTTGCCAAGTGACCTAGCTTGAAAGAATACATTGTTATTGCCAAGGAAAAAGCAGCTCATTTGTGAAGTCTAAATGAAAAGGTTTACAAATGTCGAAGTATTAGAATATATGTGCCAAGTGCAATTTTGGGCAGCATGTAAATAACACCCTGAAATCTGATTTGAAATCATTTTTCAGGTTTTGGTGCTGTCATTTGCTACCTTGATCATAAACTGTCTTTTTTGGATTTTTTTTTTTTCCCCTGCTTGTTTCATTCTCCTTCTTTTCTCTAGCACCCTTACCCACATTCCCCCAGGAAAAAAGCACTCATGTACATTTTTATTAATATTATATGTATACTGCTGGATAGCCAAATTTACTTTTGTATTACATCTAGAAGATGGAAAACTAGGGATGAAAAAAATTTATTTTGAATTTATTTTAATTATTCTGTAGATTTCATCTGTTTAAGACTGATTTTGTTATCTGGAGAGTATCTCTAACAGTTAGCAACAATGAGTAGGAAATATAAGTAATTTTGGGGTCAATTTATTTACATTCTCACTTGGATACCTAAACTCCTCTTTTTCAATAGCAAGGCTGAAAAGCTAATTTTGAAGGCTTCAGGAGCAGGAATTGTAATAGTCCACACCTGGAAAGTTGTAAGGCAGAGATTTTGTTGACTTAAGATATCACAGGAATTCATCTTAAGAATATATGCAGTGTGTACATGTATCCTTGAGACTTAAATATGAATGTGCAAGCTTAGGTGTTTGGATCAAAAATGCTTTTGCTCAAAACTTGTCCAAACTATACTGGAGAAAAATAAAATCTTTTCTTTAAAATGATGTATTTAATCTCTAGTGGGACCAGAATGTAACAGAGATGTAAATCCACTTGACTGCAAACCAGTGTTTCTCTGAAGCCAGGCACTTCTATATATTTGCATGTAGAGTTAGATACAATCTGCGTCTGTGTGTCTCAGGTGAAAAATCAAGGCATGGTAATATAATAATAACTTTTTTTTCTTTTTCCGAATACTACAGATGATAGGGGATGGTTTAAAAAAAAAAAATCCAAAAAACAACAACAACTAAAAAACACCCTAAACCCCTGTAATCTGGAGGCAAAGACTTTAAGCCCAGGGTTTATCTCATTAAAGTTAGACATAAATTCATCACCATGATGAGTAAGTAGTTACTGAAAAAATAATCTCATATCAAGGCTCTGGGTTCAGTTTAATGTTTAGTATTGAAAGCTGATGTTGAATTAAAAAAACCCACAGCAACACTTTGGTTCAGATCAAAACATGTTTTTACTCATTGTAAAGGACACGCCATAATAATGTGTTGTTTGAAATGAAATTTTTTATACAGCATGAGTTGTTTCAAGTCAAGGATGCAGGAGTTGGAACTCATGATGGGAGAGAGTGCTGACTGTATTGACTGGCTGGGTGGTGATTCCGCTAGGGTAAAATAGAGGAAAGAATGATGATTCAGGCACTTTCTTCTACCAGTCTTACTCTTTCCTTCTGTATTGCCTAATTTGATATAATTAGTTGTCTTCACTGAAATGAATTAAAAGTAGTAAAGGAAAAGGCCAGTTAGGACAGACTGGGAATTTGGATTTTTTTTCTGAGGGAGGCTAAAATAACCTACTGTTTACTAGAGCAAAGTGTTCCTTGAGAGGTTTGCTTTATGTAGGAAGATGCTTGCAGGAGTAGATAATGTTTATTTAGAGGATACTAGTTGAAAGGGGTAAATTTAAAACAGAAACTAGAAGAGGGCAGCTCCTCCAGGAAATGAAATTCTACTATACCATTCCCAATAATTGAAATATGGGCACTTTGGTAGAATGGGTTATATAACAGAATTTGAGTCATTTTAGGCTTCAAAATGTGGAAGGGCATTAGGAATATTCCAGCAAGCCACCAAATTCATTGTAATTTTCTTATCTATGGCAATTTGAGTCTGTGCTTTCAAGTACTTTGCTGATCACCAAGAAGAAACATCCCCTGCTCTTCTTTGATGTTTGATCTGAATTTTATTCCCTTTTTTTTAGTCTGGTGAGCTTTTTGTGATCTTTCTCTAAGCATGGACTGGATTTGGAATTTCAGCAGAGTATCTAGTGAGCCACATTCTGTGATGCCTGGCTGAGACTGAGAAAGAAAGTGATAAACTGTCTAAATTACAGAATTGTCTTTGAACTCAGGCTGCAGTTTTACATCTTGCATTTCCCTTCCCCTCTGTGGACTGTGGTGAGGTAACCCCTTCCTTGGACTATGTGTGTATGTCCTGTCCACAGATTTGTGCCAGTTTCCAGGATCCTAGAAATAGCAATGTTTTCGATTTGTCATTTTGCTTAAAGTCACTGGTTTAGGTTGTTTTGTTTTTCTTTTCCCATGCAGAAGGTCATAAGTTTTGGTGCATTTTCTTTTCTTTCCTTTCCTTTTCCTTTTTTTTTTTAAATCAATGATTAAAGGAGCCTGTGGTGGTTTGGGGATTGTTACTGAGGACTTGCTTGGAATAATGCCCATGGATATTTGTAGCACAGGTGTTTGGATGGACCCAACACTTCTGACTTCTTTTTAGTTGAAAATCTCTCACCGGTCAGGCTAAAGTAAATTAGAATTGGAGACTTTTATTTTGCAGTGTTCTGGCCATTGAGCTAGCAATATGTCTAATTCTCATAAAAGTGTTGTGATTCATTTGAAACACTCAAAATTGTCAATAAAATGAACTGAGAATTGCTTACTAATGAACAATAATTTGAATACTTACCTGAGAGTAACATTAAACTTCATTACCACAAGACAATGGATCTCAAGATACTAGTTTATAATAATTAAAATTGAAATAGCTTTTTTTATTCTCTAACATAAACAAATACCTACCTTAAATTTATTTTTTGCAACTCAGAAGTTAAAAGTTTTCATCAAAATATCTGATCATTTGTCTTTTGTAAGGCTTGGTCATTTGTTATTTGTTGTTATTCTTTGTATAACGTTGGACCATAAAGAGACCATGTTTTATTTTGTCTATAACTTCTGTAGACAATGTAAAATAAAAAATAGCCTATTTTTATAGCTATTGTTGTAATTAAGTAGTTTATTGAGAAAATAAAGACTTCTGTTGCTGACAATTTTCTGAAATACTTTCAGTGGGAGAAATAATAACTAATCATCATTAAGCCTAGACCTTTTAAACCAAGTCTAATTCAGTAATTCTTGAGTAACATCCTCATCTCCATGCTTACTGCTTTTTGGTTTGGTTTGATTTTTTCGTATGAATAAGTGGCTTCATGTTTGAAATGGGCTTCTTTAAAATTACTTGTGGCTTAATAAGAAATTTAAGAAATTTAAATAGGAATTAATTGCACTGAAGTCTGAAGATGTCAGTATCACTTATATCTTCTATTCAGACCTTTTTTAATAGGATTTTAAAGTGGTTCTTATAATGATTTTTGAGTCTGTAAAACCAACTGACCACAAACTGCTTTTACAAATGTTGTTTTTACTACCTGATGACCATATTTGAAAAATGTTGAATTCTTCTGAAACAGAGCATTTGAGTTGTCTGGCAGGCATATGGCTGAAGTTCTGGGTAATTCAAAAAACCTACTGGAAAACGTGATTTTGTAAAGTAATAGAAAGCAAGTTGGTTTTATTCCCACCCTCATGATGAAGGAGTCAACAACCTAACTGATCCATCTGACACAGCAGTCTGCACTTGAAAAGGCAGTGTAAGCCATTGAGCTGTGCACAGGCAACAAAAGAGCTGTGTTGTGGGGAGAGGTTTTGAAGTCCGGTGTCAGAGCTGAGGGTGGCAGGTGACTGTGGACCAACTGAGAGTGTGCAGCCTGAGGCAGCAGCCAGCCATCCTGGACAGGGGTTTCCATCCTGCAGCTCCACAGCTGCTCTTGCATCCTTGAGCTTGCAGGTGTTCCCTTTTGGTACCTGTCAGCAGGAGACTAACAGTTTGTGAGACTGAAATCTTCATTGATGCTTGCAGGCTCTGTGTCGAGGCACTTGGGTACTGACATGTGGCCACAGCAGACTGGTAATTGCTGTGCTTTTTGTTGCTGTTTGAAGCTGCTGAGAAGTCCTCAGAAGCTGACCAAAAACTGTCAGCTTTTTTTCTGGTCGCTTGAGTTTGATGTCTGGTACAGCAAATGCTTGCTGTGATACTTTTCTACGAGAACAATAGAGTTGGTGTGTATGTGCTACTTAATTTGTCCTCCAAAAGCCAGAGATCTGTTGTTGCAGCTTCTCTTGTGCTATAATTTCCTTGTGGCCAAACTCCCCCTTGTGCTTAGGACCCATGGAAATGGGCCATTTGGAGAAAGTTGTATAAGGGTTTAAATGCTGTGAAATCCTGCCCATTCAGCAAGAGCAAGACTTTGGAACATAAATCATCTGTTCTGTTATGGATATTTATGGAACCTTAGTTGTGCTTGGTAAGTGGGTTTAAATCTGCATGAGTGCAATGTCTTTAGAAAGTTCTTTACCTTTGCTGAGGACCATTCCACCAGTGTTCTGGCAGCCTCTTGCCATTTTAGGAATGTCCTTCAGAAGGAATCCAATATTTGCCCTGTGTAAAAAGGGGGGTACCCTCTTTTCAGTAAAAGCAAGTATAAGTCTACTCCATGACATTCTTCAAATCGTAGAAATATGTACATTGAGTAACAGCCACAACTTTTTCAGGTATTGTGCCTCAGTTAATAATTAACAAAGAAAAATATAATGGGGTGGAGAATATTTTCTAAAGCTAAACTTTTTGAGAGTGTTTAATCAAAAGGGCTTTAAAATAACTTTCTGAGTAGACAGATTTGTTCTAACAGGCTTAAAGCTGAAAGTTGCACCCAGGAAAATACAGGGATAGAAGTGATCAGCACTGTTGATATGGACATTTATAGAAATTTATAACAAGTTTTTGAGTGTACCATGCATAAAAGTTTTATTCTGCCTCCCAGAGTACCACTTATAGTTCCAACTTTTGGCTTGTGGAACTTTGTATGAAGTCAGATTTTCCCTGGAACAGCACAGCTTCTTTCACTCTTGCTGATCTTAAAGCCTGCTTTAAGCACAGGACAAGACCCAGACCATTTGGGATGATGATATCAGGTCTCCCTCATGCCTCCATCTTTTGAATCCAAATGACATAGTCATTTGGCAGCTAAACTCAAAGGATCAAAACGAGCCAGATGTTGAGTGGACAGATCTTTGTTTGCCAGTAATCAAGTCTCTGCTGATCATGCCATTACGGCTCAGATTTCCATGTCTGTGACCATTTACTTCATTTTGGTTCATTAAATTGACAGCTTTTAAAATGAGAAAAAGGAGAGAGAGGGAAAGAGCAAAAGATAGCATAGAAAACCATTGTAATCTCCATCCACATTGATTATTAATGTTTGTTAAGCCTGATAGCTGAGAGATGCAGTCAACAAATTCGTAATTGTTTTTAGTATGAAGCAATGGATCCAGTCATACTATCAAAGCTGATGCTTACTGATCCATTAAAAAAAATCTCTGATATAAACTTAGCATGCTGGCCCATATAGTGTGCTGTTCCTTTGCCTCACTTGATTTCAGAGAGCTTATCATGAGATGTGACATATTGTCGCTGTCTGACACAATCTGGCACTAGCCAGAGTGTAGGGGGGTTATGATGAGCTGTGGCTCCTAAGGGGTAAAACCTGAGAAAACGAGGAGATTGACAGTAGCTAAATTTTGGTACTGTTTCAGAAGGCATCTGGGTACAAGAAGTAGGTGAGCTCTGTTAAAATTCAGGACCTTCAGCTAATCGAAGTGGCTGAAGCCAAAGGGGTATGGGAACCTAAGTAATTCCCTTCAGCCGCAGGTTGAGTCTTGATAATGCAGATCCTGTGTCATACTGTTGGAATTGGTTGTCTAGGCAAAGTAGGGTCTGGGGCTGCTGGTTTAAGTGCCTGTGCACCATGCCTGCATCAACACAGCTGATAGAGAAACAAACAAAGAAATCATAAAATGTGTGAAGTAATACATGAATATTTGCTGAGCAATGCTTGGGTCATCCTCCTATCTTTGCTAGAATTCACGTTTTTACCTTACCTATTCATAATTAAGATGGAGAATCTTTACCATATGCATTTTTACACAAAAAGTTTAGGGGTTGTAGTAATTTTCTGAAAAAGAAGAAACTGAACACAAAGAAAAAAAGGATGTCTTTGTCCTTTTTTTTGTTTTTAAATGGTTTAATGCTGAAGGAACCATTGCTGATGGAAAGAATTTGACCTGATGTCATGGCTTGGTACACTCCAGTCTTTTGCTCTGACTTGAAAGCAAAACTAAGAACTGTTATTTATAATAGTTTTTATAAAAGCATAAAAGCCAACACAGGTGAAGTTTTAAACATCATCCAATTACCAGCAAACTATGAAGAGGAATACTCCAGTTGCTCTACACAACTAAAATCATAGGATTTTCAAAAGTAGATAAATTACAGAATTTCCTATTTTGACAGCCTTCCAAATGACTTAAACTGTGTTGCTGTGGATGGAGTGAATTACATTCTATTTCTGTTGGCTTCTGTTGAATTCTTTAAAGGGAACACTGACTTGTTGGTGCAAGCATTTTTGCAACATCCTCTGATACTGAAGAACATCTAGTTGTAAAGTAAGACAATAAATAGAGAAAAACATGAGAAAAGTGAGATTATTGATACCAATTTTTACCGGAAAAGTGAAAAAGAGGTGAGTGCTAGTGATGGATTAAAATGCTCTGCTACCACAGGCATTCTTTGTATAATTTTGTCAAAATGTTAGGGAATGATTTGTGTCTGCTGGTGGACATTTTCTGTGACATTTGGAAAATGGAAGGGGGAAGGAAACAAGGGAAAGAAGAAAGGGAACTGGAAAAACTTGGGAGAGTTGCTTCCTGTAATCTCAACATCCTGGATGTACGTGTAGTCTGATACAGAAAATTATATGTGTGTAGACCCAGTTGCATGTGATAACATGTATGTAAACGAAGCTTGACACAAGCAATCACTCTGTTGTTGAACTGTTCTCCTGTCTGAGGCCCTTTCCCCCAAAATCTATGTTTTCTTCATTTTCCGAATCTTTGAACATAAGGTTTCTAAACTTCTAACATTTTATAACATAGATACTGTGTGAGCAACACACCTCTGGATCACTTTTTACAATGTCTCTACTAAACCTATACTGTTTCTCACAGCAGTCATAAACTATTCCCATGCAAAGGCAGGTTGTCAGGAATATTCTGACACTACAATCCTCTCAACCATCACACCTTCGTAACATGTCACCCAAATGCCTCATCTCTGTTTTGATGATGTTTCTCTTAGGAGGGATGGACTCAGTGAATAACAGGTTGGCTTTTTTTTTTCCTTCACTGGAAAATGTGAAGAAATTTGTCTTCCCAAATGTCTTCAGCAAGTGGAAAACAAAATAGCAAAAGTAAAGCCTCTGTGGGAGAGGGCAGAATATTGAAATACAGACTGAAATAATAATTGAATGATAGCTTTCTGTTCTACTTTGAGATTTACTGGAAGAAATTCCATGAAATTCCTACCCATATAGGAGAGTTATTTAGTGAAAAGCCAGGACAGGCTGTTACTATATCTCTTGCAGACCAGCATATTATGGTAAAAGAAAGCTAGAGGGCAAGGAATTACTTATTCCAGCTTTTCTGCAAAAAGGTTCATTATATTTTCTGTGGGTGCAGTAGAGATGGTAACAAGCTGATTTGCAGGTGTTCTCTGGTAGGAAACCTGAAGACGATTTTTCTCCAGGAACATTTACTGGTGGAAAAATTGCTTTGTAGAAAGTCAACTGTTTCAACAGAAAGGTAAAATAAGTGCAGAAGCTCCTCCTTATGTACAGTGGCAATGACTCTGGATTGTCTGGGACCTTTACTTTTGAAAAAAAAAAGGGTCGTATTGTATGCTGCTGGAAAAGCTACTTGGAATGCTGCAGATTTTAAATGAAGTGCACACTTTTTTGAGTGTGTATCCCCAAAACATGACTCAATTTCCTGTACTACTGAGCTTCTAGGAGCAAAACAGCTTAAGCTGTCCATACTTGGATGCTAGAAGTGTGGCCAGCAGGACAGGGCAGTGATCATCCCTCTGTACTTGGCACTGGTGAGGCCACACCTCAAATCCTGCGTTCAGTTTTAGGCCCCTCACCATAAAAAACGACATTGAGTTGCTGTAGTGTGTCCAGAGAAGGGCACCTGAGCTGGTGAAGGGCCTGGAGCACAAGTCTTATGAGGAGTGGCTGAGGGCTGGGATTGTTTAACTTGCAGAAAATGGGGCTCAGGGGGAATCTTGTTGCTCTCCACTACTGCCTGAAATGAGTTTGTAGCAAGGTGAGGGCTGGTCTCTTCTCCTGCTGAGTAAGAAGTGATAGGACAAGAGGAAAGGGCCTCAAGTTGCATCAGGGGACATTTAGGTTGGATATTAGGAAAAAATTCTTCACCAAAAGAGTTGTCAAGCGCTGGAACTGGCAGCACAGGGAAGCGGTGGAATCATCGTCCCTGGAGGGATTTAAGACCTGTAGATGTGGCACCTAGGGACGTGATTTAGTGGCAGACTCATCAGTGTTGGGTTAATGACTGGGCTTGATTATCCTAAAGGTCTTTTTTAACCTAAAGGGTTCTGTGATTCTAAGTATCTTAGAATTTAAAATATTTTGTTCCTATTTCTTCATGAGGAATATTCTGTGTGTCACAGCAGTAATTATATACCTTCTGGTTTTTCCACTGGTTTAGTAACAGATCAGAGAATTCACCCTGGTTTGGATATGTAGTGCTTTCTAGCAGCTTGTATCTACATGGCATTTGACTAGAAATTCTTTGTTTTGGTTTTTTTCCTTGTATTAATCCTTTTTTTACTTGCTTCTAGAGGCATTTTTTATGCAGACAGATGATATGAGGTTGACTTAAAAGAAGAAAGTCTGAAAGTACTGCTCTCTATGCTGAAATATAAAGTAATTAATTTTCTTTTTTTGAAAAGCATGTATTCTTGACATGTTCCTTTTTTTTTTTTTTTTTTTTTTTTCCCAACAGTTCCTGTCTCTTTGAAGGATCAGGCATCAGTAACTAGACTTCTAGCTATCTGCAATCACAGAATCACAGAATGGTTTAGGTCAGAAGGGACCTTAAAGATCATTCAGTTCCAACCCCAGTCACTTCGGCCGTCGGCATGTGCGTATCCTGTTACCACTTTGCTCTCCGCTACAGTTGTTCCCATGTTATCTTGTCAGCAGAAAGCACTGAAGCTGCCTCAATTCCCATTCAGAGCTTTGCAGGGCCTAATTAGAAGTGTAATGAGGTGAACTGGAAAACCTTGCTGTGGGAGGTGGCCAGGCCCCCTGAAAGCAGGATTACTGTTAAATCCTGTCTTGTTTTAGCTGGTTTCATTGCAGAAACTAAGGAACTCCGGGATGCAACAGCATCGTGAACATCAGTACAGTAATTTCAGAGGTGCATTCTGGACTCTGGTTACTGTTCCCTTTGTCACATTGAGCAAGGAACTCTGAAAACCATGTTATCTTTTGTTTTTTGAAGATTGAAAGCTGTGTCAGGGGAAGCGTATAAGCAGTTTAAATTGAATCAGTTTTATGTTGTATTTCTTGTGGCTTTAGTGGAGTTATTCCTCCCTTAGTGAGCATTGTAAAACTTTATGCCAAGCAGCATATGTTTTACAGAGAAAAAACCTGCAACAGAACATGTTTAAATGTGGTACTGCAGAGGCTCTAATGATGAAAAGAGCTGTGCAATAGAGTAAACATGAAACTTAAAGTTGTATCAGCATTTGCTTTTAGACGACTTGCTTTCTTGCCTTTTATATAAATCACATTTCAAAAAAAATCTGTTATTTAAATGATAGGATATTTTAGAATTTTCTAAGACTTCTCACTTATTTCATTATATAGTGGGGGTTTTTTTCTACCCTGTCAAAATAAATTGTTAAAGCTACAAGTCTCAAGATCTTCAAAGTGAATATAGAAAAACAAACCCATTCAGCCAACCCTTCTTTCTTTCCTCCCTAAAATCCCAAAGACAACAGAGTTAGTTTTTTCAAAAGGCAGAGGATGTTTCTGGAAATATACCATAGAAGCACATTATAAATATATGCGTATTTTCCATATTTCTCTCTTTCTGAAGTTTTTGTAACACATTCTTGGAACATAATCAGTCTCAAGAATGACCTTTAGTTTTACTGGAATAAAATTACTCTTAAGAGCAATTAACAAAAGCACATGAATTCAAGCATTTCAGCATGGATGGAAAGAAAACAGTTTTTTTTTAAGTCATTTTAGTGCAGCCTCAGAGCATGTCATGATCAGTCATTCGTGCAGGAATAGGATTGCCTTGTCTGCCACCTTTTTAAACCATTACTCTCAGAACTTTTAGTTTGTTTAATGCTGTTTATTTTTTTGTCTCTGTGTTTGTATTCAAGATTGCAGCGCATTATGAAATATGGAAAGTGCTCTGATGTTTCCATTTAACACTTATCAACAAGTCCTCACATGAAAGTAAACCTAAGTCTTTCAAATTCAGAGGTTGTGGCTTCCCATTCAAGAGATGCTATTATTTTAGCATTGTCTTCATAATTCCTTGGATAGCTTTGTGCCAACACCTCCATTGTAACCTGCTCCACCCACCGTTTATTTTTTAACTCAGCTTTTAAATTCTCCTCCTAGTTGAAACTTGTCCTAATAAACGTCAACTCAAGAGCAGATTTTCTTTGTCATATTTTCTCATTAAAGGATTCTTTCAATTTTTTTGTTTGTTTTTGATTTTATTTTTTTTTACAGGAAGGCTTTTTCAGGAATAATAAGCAGTTTAGCAACTGTAAGATCTGGTTTAGTCTGAAAATGATCTAAAGCAACTCTGAAGAGCCCAATTTTGCCACCTACAATTTAGCAGTGTCCTGGAGCATTTTGGTTAGAAGTTGGAGAATGCCTTTAGCTTATTGTTGCCTATGAAATCCTTTAAAAATTTGTAGTATGAGTGTTTGGGACTCTTAAGAGAGGAAATATCCACTTTTCTAACATACATGGTAGTTACGCTACCAGCACTTCCCTGAACAGGGAGAAGTGTTCAGAACAGAGAAATGTTCTTCTCTTGAACTGGATTTGCACAGTGCAGAAAAATACCATCAAAGCATGGGCATTTTGATGACCTCTTACCCACTTGGCATCCGTAGGCAGTTCAATGTTATCTCCCAAATCTCAGTGCCACAAACCTGTAAATACAGATTTGCATGTGGATTTGAGATGCAAAATTTGGGAATTCCCACACATATACAGTTTTGAATCTGCTACAGGAATGCAGAATCTGAATGAGTTTAATCGTTTGCTTTTGGTCCTGTTTCAACTGTAAACATCTGTTCTGATACCTCATTGCAGTTTTCTGCTGTGCCTTTTAAATGAACTATACCTACGGTCTAAAGTTTAAACTAATCAGATAATTTGCCCTCCAGCTCTGCCTCCACGTGCAGTAACTCGGTGAAACTTTTAAAGGTTTTTACATGTTTTTGTACTGTGCAGCTCTCAGCAGCTTATTAGAAATTTAAAATTGCCTAGAGCATATAAAAGGGAAAGCTTAGGAGAGTCTGGAAGGAAAAGGCATATAATCTGGCGTGTAACTCACAAACAGATGTGTGTTTCAAGTGTGAAAAAGAGAGAAATGCTATTTCCATGCTCCAGCTGAAGAAACATATAGTACAAGGGCCACGTTGACCTAAATTCTTTTCTTTGCACATGAGCTGATTCTTCCTGAATGGGTAGAGATTTGAGTGAGGCTGTAATGTGAGGATGTGGTTTCTGAAATGCTTCTTCTGCAGAGCTGACTGATGGAATAAGTGTTTTACTAAAGTTGTAGAATGGTTCACTGTGATTTGGTTTTGGTTTTTTTCCCCTTGCATCAGCTAGTAGTTTTATATCTAGATACTGCTGAAGTGTGCTCTGGAAATAGAAACTGACTTTAGTTTTTCAAAAGTTGTGCATGCACAGATAAGTCTGTTTGTAGCTTTGTCTCTTTTTTTCTTTTTTTTTTTTCTTCTCTGCTTTTAAAGGTAAAACCTACATAGTAGCAGAAGCAGAGCTTTGCTATTCTGAGAAGGGTAGAAACCTGATTGGCATCAGAAAGTTACTCCAACATCCTGATTATTGGAAACTAAATATGTCTCTAATGCATACACAGCTCTGGGCCTGTATTCCTTGTTTTACAGGTCCAAACATACCCACTGAACATACCCACTGCAGCTGAACAAACCCACTGATGAATGGAAAGAGCGTGGAGTAGCCATACATACTTTACAGGAAAAAGGCATAAAATGTACCAATACCTTTGAAAGAATCTCTCTACAGCGTACCATCTCTTTGTGAATGGTGGCACAGAGGACCAAAACACATGGCATCAAGTGAACTTTGATTTCTATTCATCAATTTTCCTTTTCCCTTCTACCCTTTTCCCCCTAGCTCCACCTTAAAATACTGTAAATGAGAGATGGGGTTATAAAAATGGACTACATTGTCTCAAGAGGGCAAAAACCTGTGCTGTTATACTTTTGAAGTCCCTTTCATATTCCCAGTATCACCTGCACTGGGGTCACCTTGCATGGTGTATTAGTAGAAGTACGTGCCATGTCTATTTATCTGCCAAAATAACAGATATTCATCTTACCAAAAATGGTGAACTAGCTTAGATATTGTAACAAAGGTATCTGATATTTATTAGACCAACTAATCCTCCTTTGGTGCCTCTGCTCAGTATTTGTCAGGACATGATATGTGAAATGATGATGTGGTTCCGTTCTAGCACAAATAATTCTAAAGTTTTTTCCTCTATCTGAAAATATAATTATTCAGACCAGAGAGCCACCTGTCCCAGTTCCTTGTAACGTACAGTTCCTAGAAATGGATTCCCTGGAAAGTTAGGACAAGGCAAATGTATAATATTTCTTTCTAAAATACTCTTTCAGCCTTCAACTTCAGTTTTAGTTTTTTGGGGTTTCTTTGGGTTTTTTTTCTAAAACTGATCTGGTTTATCTGATTAGTAAATCCATGGTCATCTTTTTCATGAATCTGTGCAACTTGTCATTTAACCTATGTAAACTGTGGACACAGCAGCTTTTGGCAAGGAATTACTGAGGTCTGTCACTTCTTGCCTATACAACCACTTGTGTTTTTCAGTCTGATACTTGTTTAGCTTCATTTGACACACCCCAGTTTATATATTAGAATAAAAGTAAATTCTCAGTACTTTTTTCAGCCTTCTCATAACACTAATGATTTTATGGCCTTCTGTTGTATCTCCCTGTTAGTTACACCTGCTCCAAGCTGCAGAAGCCAAGGCTACTTGTTTGTTTCTCTGTGGAACCAGTTTCAATCTTGTTGTCCTTCTCTGAACCTTTTCCAGTAGTTCTACATTGTGAGAGTTGACTGAAACTGCTCCTTATGCCAGCTGTGGGCAAACTGTCCATCTACGCAATACCATCAAAATGAGATTTTAAGTATTTTTCCTCTCTTCCTTCATCAAATGTTCTAAGTTTCCTAAAACACAAGATTTTCAACATCAACATGAGGAAGAACTTCTTTACGTTGACGGGTGGCAGAGCATTGGAATAGGCTGCCCAGGGAGGTCAAGGAATCTTCTCTCTGGAGACATTCAAAATCCAGCTGGATGAATTCCTGTGTAACCTGCTCTAAGTGACCCTGCCTTGGCTGGGAAGTTGGACTAGATGTTCTCCAGAGTTGTCTTCCAACCCTAATGATTTTGTGATTCTGTAAAACATTTCATTCTCCATTTTGATTGCTGTTGTAAGTATTGAGTTGATGTCAATGTCAAAATATCTACTATAACCCCAGCGTTCTGGAGCCTATCTGATAGTTAATATGTGGATTGTTTTATTTCATGCATTTTATTTTACAGTTCTAGTGCCATTTTATTGCCAGACACCTTAAGGTCCTTCTGCAGTTACTCAGTTTTTCATTCCTCCTTACCTATTTGAATACCTTTGTTTGATCAGCAAATTTGTTCACCTCATTGCTTACTTCCTTTTCCAGGTCACTTAAGAGTATGTTGAACAGCACAGTCCCTACAACACAGTCCTCTAATTCTGTGCTGTTTCTTTTCTGTAGTCAGTCTTGTACTCTTACACCTTGTCTGTTTAATTGCTTCAAAAGACATTGTATAAAATCTTGTTAAATGTCTTTCGGAAATTTAAGTTGACAGTTACTCTTAAATGATAATTTATTGAATTTTTCATTTTATTAGCTGTGTGATAACCCTTGCAGTCAGCTTCAGGACGTTTCCAAAGCAGACATTCTCTTTGTAGAAACTATGACAGCTTTTCTCTGAATAGTGAGAATTAACAAACACTGGAATGAAGGCTGTGCTTTGTAACTTCTTTGTACATACCCTAATACTAATATGTGCCTAAATACTAGCTCTTTTCCTTGTGTGAGGTTTACAGACCTGTAGTTGTCACTTTCATCATAAGCCATTTTAAATTCACATTTATGTTTACACAGTAGTTAGAGATTGAGGTGGGATTTAAAAACTAGGGGTATGCATAGATTCATATTTTTGTCAAAGGAGAAGATTAAAATAAATTACTTCCTTGAAGGCTTCTTGGTTTGCCAGAAGCCAAAGTTCAATATGTAAAAAAATTTATCATTTTGATGTTGAAAGTTTTCATATCGTGTCCAGAAATGCAAATATCTTTGTTCTTTTCTCTTACTGTCTTTATCACCAGAAAGTTTTTAAGCTGATATTGCAAACATTTGTATTTAGTCACACTGGGGAAAAGTACTGATAACTTAAACTTTAGATATCCTGTGAGCACTAATATGTAAATGACTTTAAGAGAACCAGTCAAAGATTACAAATGAATGAAAGCAGTTCTTAATCTTCTCTAAAAAAATGCTTTTTGTGGAATTCTGAGGTTTTCCCCTCAAAGATTCTCCTTTATTATGTTTATTTTCCTGTTTTCAAAGTCCATTCTGTAGCAAGGCAAAGTAGCACTTGCACCAACATGTAAACTTTGGTAAGGCTGTAAACATCACTTCAGCTGATGAGATAAAAGGATATGCTTTACAAATAGCTGGACTGGTAATTGCATCTAGTAATTGAAGCTGCTCCTTGTGCAAGTGCACAGACTGTACTACTTCAGAAATTAGGTTACTATTTTTTTCCATTCACAGAAGCAAGAAGGTGAATTTTCCGCTTAATGAAGTAATATGTGACAGAAGGGAAACAAGGATAGTCTGGTAGTCTGGATATATTCTTTACTAGTAGTCTGGTACAACTCTGAATATTTGTCTTATTGCGCCAACCAATTTAGAATACAGAAACAAATATTATAGCTGGTTATACGAAAATCTCTTTTGAAGTATAGGGGCATTGCAATAGCAGTCATACAAAAAGTGAACAAGATTGGCACGTGACTATAGTAGTTCAAATTTGTAGTGTAAGAAAATAAAAAATCACAGTAGGTTTCACAACTTGAAGCTTTTCTTGAAGAAAGCCAAGAAAGGACAAACATGAAGGAAAGAATGCCAACACAATGGATTTTTATTTTCAATATGGCTTTAACAAAAAAGGCTGAATGAGAGATGAGATTTGGCTGCTATCACTTAATTTCATTAAGGCCAGAAGAAAGAGCTGCTTACTAGTAGCTAAATGCTCAGTATGTGAAACAGTCTCTGAATGGTTGTGGGTACTAGGGGGGATACGTGGAGCATGGATGGGCCGAAGAACTGGAACAAGTCAAAAGTAAATTTTTTTTTTTTTTTTCTCAAAGAAGCAGCAGCAGCACGAAATATGAGGAAAGAAAGTGAGGCAGATTGGTGCTATTGTGTCTTACAGATGACTGTGGGAACAAATTTTTTTAGTTTGTAGGATAATATTAAAAATATATTACATTAGTTTAATATAACTTTTTTGACAGATCTGGTGGCTTTCTTTTTCCTTTGGCCAGAATATCATGTATGTGTAATGCATTGTCACAATGTCTAAAGTCAAGCCATTGTGAAATACCACTGTGAATTTAACAAGGCTTTAAATAGTCTCCTAAGAGGCAGTGTTCTCCCAACCAAATTAAGGAAATACATATTATAGTGTACTCTGGTTGGAAAAAATATAGCTTTTTGTGATTAAGCTATCAACACAAGAGAGGTGAGGTCGTACCCAGCAGCATTCTGAACTCTCTGTTGATTTCATTGATTTAAGCGGATGGTACAGAGCAGGTGCTATCAGATGTGATAACTTTATTTGGAAGAAATTGCAATTCTTGGGAAAACACAATTAGTGTGGTCTAGACAAATCAGAGCAGTGATCTGAAATCAGAAGATGAAGCTGAAATACCGACACAAAGTTTTCTGCTTAAAATGCAGGAGAGTACAAAATAAGAAATAGGAGATGCAGAATACTTAGTTTTCCCAGTAATAACAATAGTATGAAATTACATACGTTTGCAAAAAGGATCTGGGGCTTATGCTACATTTTAAACGTGATAAATAAACATGACACAAAAAAGTGAGACAAGAAGCTGGTTATTCCTCCTCTTCTGGTGGTGACTATGAAGTCTCAACTGAAAATCGTGTTTTCAGAAATGTAGGCCAATTGATAAGAGTCCAGAGAGGAGATTCCCTAACGAAAACATCAGAAAACATGAGCTACAAGGAAAGACTGAAACTTAGAGAAGGTTAAGACTAAACAAATTGACAGGGTTGAATTAGCATTCTGCTTAAGTGAAAGAGCTGGGGTAGATGGGTTTTTCTTAGTCCTGCACTTCAACAGTGGTAGGATTTGGCACTAGACGTACTCTTTCAGCTGTAGCTACTTGAATGAGAGACTATGCGAAAAGAGAGAGGAGTGGAGACAAAGTAATCACCACTGATTTTATTATGCAACCTTGAATAACAAGTGAATAAAACCCCTCATTTTTCTTAACTTCTCAGGTGCTTAAGGAATTGCTAAACCTCTCTTAATATGGAATGGCAATGCTCTGTCTCTTAGATCTGGTAGCTGCTACAGAAAAAATAGCAACTTGAAAACACAGAGATACTGTGCAGGAAACACCCCTAAAACTAGCTGCTAGTGTTAGTTTCCTCGACCATCACCACACTCTTGCTTCTGCCTGCAACGATTTTGGAATGGACCATGACCAGGATATATATCCAGATGGTCCCATGCAAGCAGTCTGTTCAAGTGTATGAATTCCTACTGTTGGGATAAAAATATGAAGCAAAGTCTTGGGAGAATAGTTTGCTTCATGTCTTTTGAGGTAAAATGCAGACTCTTTTCGTAACATCAAAAAAGAAAGACTGAATTTTTTTGTAATGCGGAGGCTTCCGTCAGAGAGGTTTCCATAATTGTTCCTGATACCAGTTAAAACAATGAATATGAAGCTTCCCCCTGCCACCCCTACCAGCTTCAGCTAGACTCCTACTCCTTTTTTGGATCCATACATTATTACTTTGACCTTCATTTTTAAGGAATTTATTGCCATTGTTGATGCACGGAGAAAGTGCAAAAATTATGCAGTAATTGTGTAAAATAGAGAAAAACTTTAAAGCTTCTAAGTAGAACACTGGTGGAGAATCAGTAACTTTTGTATTCTGAGACTAGTTTTTGTAGACTGGAATAGGGATTTCCTGAAATGTTCCTGGAATGTAATTTTTCTGGTGTTTAGTGCTTAGAATAAATACCACATCAGTGAGCTGCAGTAGAGGTGTATCTCTAGTTCCTAAGGTATGTGTGGTTAAGAGTTGTGTGAGAATGCAGCTGTTTGCCAAGCATTGTGGAAAGAAGTTGTAGTAAAAGAGAAAAAAAAAAGAAATGAGAAATGTATGTTAGATGAATGTCTGTAGATGTAAATCAACAACAGGAAGAACCTGAAATCCTGGAGACAGACTGTTGCAGATTTTGCCTACATTCAGATGCTCCCTGCTACATCTGCATCTATCTCCCTAAAGCAAGTGGCACCTGTGTACTGAGGCAGGTGGAATGCCTGAAATGTGAGGTGCTGAATACAGTCAGGGTCTGTGGCACTGTCCTCCAGCAATGACAAGGGGCAGGTGGCAAATGTATACAAGATCTAGCAGATGCAATTAAGTTCCTCAAAACAGCAACCAAAAATTTGGGATATGTGTCAACTGCAAATCAGAGAGGAATAATTGTAAAGTTTAGATGAGGAAATGTAATGCTTGGGAAAAGCATATTGCTCATTTCACTGAGCAAATGTGTGTTCAATGGAAAGGAATTCAGACAAGAAACTGATTTGAATCAACTCAACGAATTGCTTTTAATTTGTCATAATGTCCAACTGAAGTCTCACCAGCTTTTCCTACAGAAGAGTGGAGAAAAATTTTTAGAGCTTTATTTTACATGATGAAACTTGTCAATTAAAAAAGGCAGTCAGAGGAAGAGATTAGCTGAAAAAAAACATATTTCTTAAATTTATTTAGATTTGCTTTATTGTGAATTTTTAGTGTCATTCTCTTTTGGCAAAAATTTAGTAGAGGTGATGAAATTTGATGACTATTCTATTTTTCATGATAATTAAATTACAGAGGGGAAAAAAAAAAAAGTGCTCTTACAGGATTTATTTATTTCCTGAAATTTTATCAGGAAGTGGAAGCCTAGTGGCTTGAATACATTTCAAGTTTTTTTCCTTACTAAAGTAAAAGTAATTTGCACATAAATTCAAATAAGTATCATAGAATCGTACAATGGTATGTTTTGGAAGGGACATAAAAGATCATTTAGTTCCAAACTGCATGCCTTAGACAGGGACACCTTCCACTAGACCAGGCTGCTTAAACTCCTTCCAAGTTGGCTTTAAATAGTTCCAGAGGTGGGGCATCCACAGCTTCTCTGGGCAACATGTTCCGATGTCTCACCACTCTCATAGTAAAGAATTTCTTCCTAGTATCTAATCTAAACCTGCTCTCAGTTTGAAACCATTGCCTCTCATCCTGTCACTGCATTCACTTTTAAGAAGTCCCTCTCCATCTTTTCCTCTTTTTGTAGGCTTCCTTTATGTACCATAAGGGTGCTATAAAGTGTCCCTGCACCCTTCTCTTCTCTCAGCCTGTCTTCATGGGAGAGGTGTTCCAGTCCTCTGATCACCTTCATGGCCCTTCTCTGGACTTGCTCCAAGAGGTCAATGTCTTTCTTGTTTCAGAGGCCCCAGAGCTGAACACAGTACTCTATGTAGGTTCTCACAAGAGAAGAGTAGATGGGTAGAATCACCTCCCTTGACCTGCTGGTCATGCCTCTTTTGAATGTTCTTTTTTTTTAAATTAATTTACTTCTGATTTAAATTTCATTCAGTACTGTGCCGCCTCTTAATTTAGAGAATTATTTTTCCTAATTTCTGTGTACTGAAGCTAAGATGATTATTTACCCTTCTGTAAAGATATCTCTGAAAGTGATTCTTTTTTTTTCCAACATTGTTAAGAGATGAAGTACTTAAAGCGTAAACAACTGCTAGTCTGTGCAGAAAATTCCTTACAAACCTAGACCAAATTTTGATATTTTTCAAATCTGTACTGTCCAGTTCCCATGCTTCAGTTTAAAGAGCTTGCTGTTTACGTCCAAATCCTTTTTAGAGTTTTTTACTTCATTACTGTTGAGGATATGGGCAGAACTTCTGAAGAATCCAAAGTCTCAGTTATTAAGAAGGTTTTGTTTATTTCTGCATTATTCATTTAATTCTGGGATCATAATTTTTGACATGAACTATCATGTCCATCATTGACTAGTTTTCAAAATTGACTACCAAGTTGCTCAAAAATACTTAATTTTTGAGAAATGTTTTAATAAAGCAGCTATTGTGAGACCATATGATGACTTTTTGCCATCAAATCCTATTTTACATCAGTGATGACATCTAGAAATGACAGAATCTGTTGTGACATGATGTCTTCCTGAAATGGATATCTGATTGTATTAGTGGCTATAAAAACATCTCATCAAACATGCTGTGGGCTGCCAGGCTCACGTGTAAGAACTTCAGGAGAAGAGGAGGAAAACTACCTCTACATTTCTGATGGGTAACTTGAAAATCAAAGAGCAGCTGTTCCTGCATTTCATGTACTGGAAAAAAATAGATAGAAGTTATCAGAAACTTTTGGAACTCTCAAACCCATCTCATTGAAAAGGGTGATGTAAGGGTTTGATGATTCAGCCTTAAGGAGAAGGCTTCTCTGAGTCTCTACAGAGGTGATGCCTTCTGCTGGCTGGTGGAGACTGTTGACACTGGTGTCTAATTAGGTATCAGTTTTCCCCACACATGGCATGTGGAGAATCACATATCCAAGAAGCATTTTTAGAACCAAACCACACAAATGGGGATGTCACAGAATCACAGAATATGCTGAGTTGAAGGGACCCACAAGGATCATGGAGTCCGTGCTTATGCCACATGGCTCTTGAGGTCTTGGTCCCTCTCAATACAAGTTGCCTGCCTCTGGCCCTTCCTTGAAAGAGCTGACACAGATGTCCAGAACAAGCCTAAGGAATAGGACTCAGCTCCTCAGCTCAAGAAAAATGCTGCACTTCTGGGGTTTTGCCTCAGTATTTCTGACCAAAGCAATTGAAATCTGTGGTAACATTGACGTTGAACACTAGATAACAGAGCATTTAAATGCCTGAAGTGATAGTGTTTGAGCTGTAGCCTTAAGCAGCTGTAGTTACATGTAGCCCCAGCTTCTGTTTGCCCTTACTGGGCTGCCCAAGCATGTGAGAGAGGATCTTAATTTGTAAAAGCTTCTTAAAATGTGGCGGTTTTTTTCCAACACTAATTCTCTAGTCTAATGTAATCTTTGATCTCTAGAAACAGAGTTCCCTGATAATTTTTCACCAATGGCAAATAGTTTCAATGATTCAGGCTTTCTCCTCCTAGTTCGTAAAATTGCTGTTAAGATATGCCTAAGCGTATAACACTGATGTATTTAATAAAATGTATTATTTATGTAGCCTAAATGGCTGATATTTGTGCCTGTAATGTATTTTCTTTTTTTTCCCCCACAGTGTACTTACTGTGATTTACAAATCAGATTAGGTTTTTACTCTACCTCTCTGAAGCATATAGTGAAACAGTTGGATGTGTTTTGTGTACATTTTTTACCTGTTTATTAAACAAGCTCACTAAGCTTTTTATTTATTGGTGGGGAAGTGTTTGATATCATACTGTCAGACGGATATTAAAGAAATCCATGTGTGCAACCCTGTGAATTCACCTGTTGCAACTCTGTGCTATATCTAGATATGATCTTTGGCTGTTTTTGCCAGATACCCATAATCAATCTGCGCTGTGTATGCTGGCAGAGAACTGTCTTGTAAATCAAAATCCTTGCTGTTACATGCTGATTTGTGCAGCGCACGGGCTCGCACGTAAATAATCACTTTGCATGAGATTATACATATAGTCTCATGAAGTATTTTTCTTTTTGTTATCTTAACTTTTATTTAGAGAATGTTTGGGGTTTTGTCATAGAAATAATTTCCTGTCTTTCCCTGTACTGTTTGCACATACTTGTATGAGTGCTAAAGACATTGGAACTGAAACATGGGGATTTTTGTTGTTTTGTTTTAAATACTCTGCAGGAACATGAGGAAATTCCTTAATCACTTCAAATGCCTCTCTAAGTTGATGTGTGTAGCCTTTCTTCTACTGGGATTACTTTAGCTGAACTGAAACCAAGTGAAGTGCTGCAGCAATGTATCAGAAACAGCTATATGTGGTTTTAATAATAAGTTCTCTTTGGAATAGTTAGAGGAGTTTCAGGGATCTTAACATCCTCTGAGTGTAATAATAATAAAGTGTTTGATTATGAACTAAATACTTTTAATGTACATGCTACTTTAGGAATTGCTTTATAAAATTGGACTGTGAAATAAATATAAAAGGCCACGTTTTCTTAGGGTGCTAATTATAAGTTCTAACTGTGGTACTTTTCAATATTACCTTTCTTCATCTACAAAGTTCAGTATGGCAATTTTTTTCCAACAAATTTTGCTTCTGACTTTTCTACACATATTTATCTTGCGTTTGTCCTCTTCAAAGTCCTTTTTTCGTTACAATCATCTCTTGATTCTCTGGATATCAGCCAGTTTACATCCATTTATACACTAGATCTATGCACAAGAGCCAGTTAATTTTCATTATGATGCTGGGTATCCTGCATTTTTGACCTGGTTTCTCAGATTGGTATTAAAGCTGAAAAAGCAAGCGCATTCCTGTAAAAATGGAGAAATGAAACTTTCCATGTCTGTCATGCAGTGTAAACAAACATTTTTCTGCTTAGGTGGTACATTTGTTGTCTCTTGGTAAATAGCTGCTATGTTAATGACTGCCAAAACAGACAGACCTATGAGTCTGTTGGTTTTAATGGCAGGAGTTAGTTCTCCCCTTCCTTTCTGTACCTCTGCCTTGTAACCTGAACACTGGCTTAAAACCCTGTTAAGTGCAGTAATTTCTGTGTTAAAACAGAGTGTTCTTAATTTAGATGATATCATTCATTGTGTATCATAGTGGCTAAAGAGAAGATTTGTTCTCATCTCAGTGCTATTTGGGTATGGCAGTTTATTTGATATGACCCAATCTTACGTGTTCGTAAGGCTTTTGTTTAGGCTTAAGAAATCCCTCTGTTAAATATATTGTTTACTCTGTATGAGCATTTCAAGTGTACTAGGTGAGACCAAGCATGTTAGGTGAGACTGGTTTGTAGATCTATATTCATCTGGTACATTATAGCTCTCATAACATGTTTCTAACGTAAAATGCTGTAGGCACATTTGCTGACTTAATTGCTGTCTGATATGTTATTAAGTACCATATAGCTTTTACAGAAAACAGACTGTGGATCTTTCTTAACTAGTGAAATCAATAAAACTACAAAGAATTTTTATAACTTTAGATTAGAAGTTGCCTCAAGGTTATTCAGTTTTGTTCCCCCTTTTCCCTTCTCCCTGTGTCTCACCTTTGTGACTCGTATTTTTATAAATTTTTGACTCCTTATATTTGCACTTTTGAATATAAGCATAGGTACAAAGTCTTACTTTGAAAGCCCATGAAGTTTGCACTGTGTTTAAAACTAGGAAAGTGGATGAAGAATGAAAGAACAAAATTCAGGTTTGGCAGTAATGGTATTTTAATGATAGTATTTATGTTTGCTCTTAGACCACTTGGGGAATTGCATGTTGTGATTTATGACTAAACCACGCAAACCTCATTTCCTAGAGCAAGACACAGATGTACGTAAACATAGAGATGCCTGACAGATGAAACTGCACCAAATGTAGTCAGGGGTATGGATTTCTTTTGGCCAAAAATCTGGTCCGAATAGCTTGGAGGTTTGAAGGACACATTGTGCTTACCATCTGGTGCCAGCATATCTCTGATAGCAAGGTATCTCTTCAGTTTGATGTGCATCACTGATCTTTTTGTAAATACTTGGCAAAGACAAACCAACAAAGACACGGTTGTCCTGAACAAGAAATGATGGTGGAGAGACAACCCAGAAGTGAATGATGCTTAAGTAGGGCTGAAGGGTAACTTGGGGCTCTAGTAAGGGACTACTGCTACTGAGCAGTAAAGCTGTAGTTGTTACTCTTGAGAATCAGTTATAAAGTCCTTTTAGAAAAGCAGGGAGTCAGGTCTTCTGTTAACCAGCAACAGGAACCTAAAACGCAGGGTGCCTCAGACACTGAAATGGGAAATTTATCATAAGTATCCATGATATTGCTAACTTGAGCACTGACTTTGTGAGGATTATGTTCTTCTTTCCTCCTCTGACTTTAATTGTTCCCTAAGTTATCTTCCTAAAATGGACTCATTTGCTTGCATGTATTGCCTAGCACTGGTGGCACAGGAGGTATATACAAGTATCAAATGCAAGCTGAAATTGAATTTTCAGAAAGCTTTTCTACAGAAATGCAAACACAGCCTGTTTGCTACCAAATCCTCAGTCTCTTGCACCTGGGTAATCTATGCTTACCAGCTTGGTGTTAATCAATGTTTGCCACCCAGCTCTGTGGGAACATCTGATGTTATGATTTATTCAATGCGAGTGAGGTAATCAACTTGCAGAACACGTTTTATTTAGTAGAATGACTATTATAAAGAAAAGACTGTGATCCAAATAAAAAAAGTTGTCATAAAATTACTTCTACCTCATGGATGTGAAGAATGGTTGTAATTTCCATTTTGTGCAACCCTACCTTACTGAGTATGCCAAATTTCGCAATTCTACCATTTTAAAAACAAGAACTTACTAGGTATAAATCTGTGTTCCCTTGCTAAAACAATTTTTAAATTTTTTTTTCCCCCTAAAATTTATTCAAATCATACCTGAGTTGAAAGCCCTGGTATGAAAGGACTTGTTACTTTGAATGAGAAAGGAAACTCATTAGAAAACTAGCAGTAGAACCATGATGAAGAATGAAAACTGTGGCATACAATCTATGTCTTAGTGTAGTAGAAGGGAGAAATTTTCTTGTGTTGGAGACTATGCACCACATAAACTGTATTAACCTCTCACTGTAGAAAAATAAAATCCTTAAATTTTATACCTCAGTGAAAAAACCTGTGTAAATAAAGTTTGAGTATAATTTGTCTAGAAGTATTTCAGAAGTAAGGTCAGGCCTGCCCAGGGAACAGGCTGCCCAGGGAAGTGGATGAATCACCCTCCCTGGAGGTATTTAAAATATGTGTAGATGTGGTGCTTAGAGACGCGGTTTTGTGGTGGATTTGTCACTGATAGGTTAACGGTTGGACTCAATGATCTTGGAGGTCTTTTCCAACCTAAATTATTCTATGATTTAGATGTAACATAGTTCTGGAGCAGTGAGCAAGGCAGTAAAGGTAAAATGGTGGCTGCTGGATATCTACAGTACCTGTTTGGGCCAAGCTACTTGTCAAGATTGAATGCTCAGCAGCTCTTACTTGGCACAAACTAAACTTCTTTTAGGTCATGCCAACAGCTTCAGCCTCAGAGACTTGGAATAAGCAGGCAGAGATCTGAAAATCCAAGAGGCACATTAACTAAGTCCTTTTTCCCATGCCTCTCCCCACAGCTTTTGTATGAAGTTTGCAGGAGGTTCTGTCACGGTTTGGTGTGACAAGTGTATAATTGTTGCAACGTTCTCAGGACAGTGCAAGCTCCTTTTCATGATCCAGCTTATACTAGTGGTACAGTGGAAAACCTGTGCACATGGAGCTGGAGATAGGGACTAGTTTTTCTAAGGAAACTCGGAAGTCCTTTTTCCACATTAAAATGTTTCAGTGGTGATGATGGGGGGAATAAATGAAAAGTTACCCGGTATCTAAGTTTTTTTGCTTACCTACTTTTCTCTGAAAATGTGAGTTTTAATTAGAAAATTCAGCAATCTGACTATTAGGTGTTGTAATTTGGATATTTCATATCCTCATTCTTTTATATGTGGCCATGATCAATAGCTGGAATAAGTCTCTTCAAATGAAACACAGTCATCCCTTTCTGCAGAACTGATCACAGTAAATTCATTCCTTTTGAGGAAACAGATGGTCTGATATCACCAGGTAAGAACTTCCATGAAGGCTTCAATATTTAGAAGTTGGAGTTGGAATATATAGTTTTTCTCTGTGAATTAATTATGTTGGTTGATTTTTATTTTTTTGTCTTTTAAGGGAGGACGAGATGTGAGGAGGCAAATATGTATGAGGTTTTTCACTGAAAACTCAATTTGAAACTTATCTTTCTCCAACTACAACCCATGGAAACCTCTCTTAAGATCTACCTTTGTTCTAGTTAGTCTAATAAAGCTTTGCTTTGAATTTGCTGTGGTGTAGCAGTGCACATTTGCTTTGCATACATTTATCAAAGAACATTGTACTGCAAGGTTTCCACTTGCACTGTACTTGGGGAGAATAGTCCTGGAGTTCCCACTGAATAGCAACTAATAGCAATTGTGACTACTGACTCAGGAATGTGGAAGATGGTGTAGTCACACTGGAAAAGCATCCTCAGGAAATGCAGACTGTTCTCTAAGGAGCTGTCAAAATTCTGTCAACCTTCAGTAGATGGTGGAGACTGTCATCATGTATAGCAGATTCTTTGGTTGTTGGTAGTACACGTAGTCTAGGGCTATTAATATAGTAATAAATTATTCTTGGTGCTAAAGAGAAAGACAAGCTGTAAAAGGGTGTTATCCAAAGGGATCACTTATTTTAGGGTTATCTTGAATAGGTATGTGGTAGAATGACATGGAGAGAAAATGGAAAAGCGGAGTTGGAAGTTAAGAAGAAGAAGGTGAGATGAAGGAGAGATGAAGCTCCAGAGACAGACACTGCAGCATAATAGCAGAAGACACTCATTATTTTAGTGATGAAATTAAAAGAAAAGAGTGAAGAAGAAAAGTGGGAAAGGCAAGGCTGCATACAGGAAGCTGAGAAAGCACTAAAATATGTGAAAAGGATTCAGTGAGATAGAAATAGATTCCTGAAGAAGCAACTGAATGGCCTGAGACTGAATCAATATTTTTCCTTAAAATTCTACTGAGATGAATTTTGGCTTAAACTTTTTGCAAGGGAGGAGGTGACAGATGGACCCAGAGAAGGTCTTGATTTTTATGTCCACACAGAACCTTTTTTTTTTTATTTTTGTTTGTTGAAGGCATTAAAAAACACTGCTGGCAGGTTTTCCATTTCCTTTGGCTTTCATGTCTAAAGAAATATTCAAACTGGGACAGGGGATGGGAAGCTGAGCCAGGTGGCAAGCCTATTCATCACTTATTCAGTGGTGAAAAATATTGAACGATCAAATGAAAGTGTCTTAAAATAACATGAGCACAGAGACATAAAAAACTACCAAGGGAAGGAATTTATGTTAAGAGAAAACTTACAGTTTCCCTGTTTTAATGAAAGACTTAAACATTCAGTGAAAGGAAGTGTATGTACCATCTGCAGCTACAGTTTTTACTGTTGTTATTTTTTAGAGTAGTTAGAAAATCATAAAAAAATGTTTTTATCTGAAAGGAATTCAATTTGAATACTTTTATGAAAAATACCTTTTGTGTGTTTATGTATGTGAGTATGACCTGTATGCCATAGGTCAACATCTCTAAATTTAATTCTAAAGAAGAAAAACATCTTTTTGCAGATTTTTGTAAAGAAAAATCATTTCTGTAAATTACTGAATAAACTGTGAGTTGGTTTGGTACGTCTGACTGCTTTAGAATATAAACCAAAAAAACAGGAGGAAAAATTGTGTTTGAAATAAAGAAGCTTCAGATCTTGAACTGTAACTGTATATGACATATCATCCACAAATCACCAGTGTGCACAATTTAAGGGGGCATTTGTTATAACCCCTTGCCCATCCCTTATTTTTCACAATTTGAAAAAGGTCACTTGGTGGCAAAACCTATGTCTAACCTTGCTTTGTCTACTTTGTGTTCATGAACTGGAGAACAGTGTCTGCTAATAAAGACCACAGTGTTTCAAACCCATTCTGGGGTTTTGGAGAATACTCCAAATGTATCTGCTGGGACTCTCTAATATTTTGCTGACAGCTGATATCTTTAATTATTTTTACTGTATTCAACTAAATTTAAAGGGTTTAGGTAGCCATGAATTTTTGGTCACTACCTGATGAGGGGTCCTTTCTTAATACCCAGCCATCTTAATCAAAATCATGCAGGAGATGAGAGCTGTGTAACAACACTACTTCAAAATCAAGTCATTGCTTTGTATTCCTAAAATAAAACTTGGAGTGAATTTAATTAATGTTTACATGTTGGTAAAATAACACTGACCCCAGCAAATGCTGCTAGACTTCAGGTAATCTGAAAGACTGAAGCTATACTGGACACATTCTGCCATAGATAGAAGAGGAGTTTAAAGTATAACACCTGCAATTTAGACAAGGCTTAGCCTAGAAAATGCTGTTGTAAACATCTTTATGCTACTTACATTCTGTGTTAATTGGGTCCAGACTTTAGTTTGTTGTTTAATATCTCAAATGCAAAATATTGTAGTTGATTGACCAGTGTAGAAATGCGTGAGAAGAAACTAAATACTTCAAAGTCTTGGAGAATGGAAAGGAAATACTTTTGAATCACAGATTTGCGTGGATATATTTTATCTAAAGCAAAAATCTGATATGTTTCTCCATCTTTTTTAAAGAAAAAAGGCACTTTGAGCAAACATTTTGTCAAAATATTTGGAAGATTTCTCACTCAATTCCACCCCCCTGCCCTATTTGTGAATGCATATGAAGATTGAGCTGTAAAAGCTTTAAAGACAATTTAAAAGAATTTCTGTTCTCCATCCAGTTCTTGAAATAAATAATGTCCCATTTTTAACATCACTGTCTAACAGTTTGTTAGATCTGCAGAAGTGGGCAGAAACAATGTCATATTAGCATTTATTAATTGTACAGATGCCATTCATCAGCCAACACTATTTACAAAAAAGTAAGTAAGATGGATTTCTAAGATCCACACTGCTTAAATTAAAACCATATTTCTTTATGTAGCAGATTCTATTTTTGAAGATTTGTTTCCCTGCACTTGAGTGCTTGGAAACATGATCTATCCTAGTCAGTATTGTTCAAAGCTGCCCTGCTTGGTGACAGGGTTCTTGGGTGCTGCTGTTCTGCAAAAGTCACTGATGAAGTAGAAATATTTTGGCATACATTTAGAGAAATAGAGGTGTAAAATGTCTCTAAAGGCATAGGTTCTAGTGTAAGAATGTCTGAGTGGCCATTGGAAAACAAAGAGATTAGAAATTAACTTTATTCAGATATCCTTTACTGGTTTTAAAATCCAGTGCTGCATTTATATTCTGAATCTGGAGTTTAACGGAGCTTTAACTCAAATGATTGAATCAATTTAATTGTTTTATGTCAAGTAGCTCTTAGAAATCTCCCTGCTTGAGTGCTGGCTTACTCTTCAGCCACCTGGGGGTCTTAGAAAATTCTCAGACTTGTATTCCAAATGTATTTTTGAATTACATGCCGTGCTTGATGAAAAGCAGAGAGTTGATTGGAACAAGCAATATAGGAAATTAGTTTTCTGCATATATGAGGGAGAGATTTATAGTTCCTGTAGTATATTTTATGTCTTTGTAGGCTGGAAGGCAGCACCTTGCAGCATGAGAAAGCAGGCATGAAAGAACATGCTGGGTGATAAAGGAAAAAAAACTAAGAACTTGTCCCAGAGTTTGTGGGTTTGGATCCTGACACAATTGTGTTTCATGTAATTAGTGGTAAATGTTTTTTTTTTTTTTTTTTAAAAAGGTAATTTCCATCATGACTCACTATGAATAGAAATATATTATATATAAACACATTGTTTGGTACCAATAGAGTGAGTTTTATTTTGTGGTTCAAGTATACTGAGTGTGATTTTCTGGAAGTGGAAACCTTGATTCCAGCTCTGATGGTTACATATTTATGAGTGCTCTCTATACCTTCTTTATTTACAACTGACATCTTGCATTTATTTACACAGAAAGCTTTTTAGATTGAGGTATCCTCTTGCTACGTGCAAATGACACAGCACGTTGGCAAAAAGTTGGCCTATCACTATACAAATACCTCATAATCAGTATCGTATATTAATTAATTGATATTCTAAGAAGGAAACTTTGATCTTCATTTTTTATCTGAATTTTGGCCCTAAAAATTGAGAAAATTATGAACTTCACGGTGTTAGCTTTAAAGCCTGTCTGTGTAGAAATCTGCAGAATCACAAAGACTACCGTGGCAGTTTCATCCATATACTGCAATCTTATACCAGTTCCTGTATTGTAGCAATGACATAAAAGTAGATAGGTTGACAAATAGGTCCACATCTTTGGAGCTGTGAAAAATCCAGAAGACACGTTTTCTATCTTTTTTTTTGACTGGATTTCCATTGAGAAAATATTCAGGAGTGGATTCAATGAGAGGGATTCTAAAACAGACCAGTCTCAATAGAATTGCATCTTTGTATGCTTAATAACTACCTAAACAAAGGTTGAAGGCTGGGGGTAAATCCAATAAATGCAAGTTAAATGCTACTGTCTGACCCTTATTTGAACTGCAAGGTTGGATCCATCATAACCTAATTGGTTTATCCCCTTGTGTCTAAGGTACTCTGTAGTAAATAGAGTATTTTTACGTCCTGAAGAGCTTAGATTACAAATGAAAACTTTACTGAGCCTCGTAGATTTGATTAATAGAGGCTAAACAATTTGTGTGGCTAAAGATGCTCTGTTAGCATTTTGGAAATTCAAACTAGTTCTGTATGTAAAACAAACCTCTGTTTAAGCTGCAGCATCAGAGTTATCACAGTATAATTGGGTTATCATCTTATGTCTGAGATGCTCTGTGGTAGGCAGACTGTTCTTATGTCCTGGAAAGCTTAAGCCTGCCCACTAGGAAGGATGGTGATTGTTCATTCTCTGTTAATATTGAATATACTAGTAATGTTATACAACTTAAAAAAATTTCTTTCAGGCTGGAAAAGGGAGTCCAAGCCTATGTAATCATTTCTTGTAAGTAAGTTGTTCTCTGTGGTTGTGCAGGTAGGCCTCCTCTGTACTTTTGGTAGCTATACTATACCTACTCTGGAAAGGAAGAAACAAAAAATGTGTTTTTCTGGAGTAACTGCAAAATACCATCACTCTGGTGTTATGGTAATGCAATAGCAAGTAAGATGTCTAAGCTGAATCTATTAGTTTTTCTTATTAGAATATGATTTAAAAAAACCCCAACATTTCATTAGTTCAGGCCACTGATCTTAAGTTTAAGTGAAAACCACAATGTTTAACATGAGGCATGGATCCTATGTTTGAAAACTTTTTGTGGGGTGGGATACTGACAGAAGGGTAAACTCTGAAGTAATCTGTGCCTCAGATTAAGTCTTCTGCTTCCCCAACTCCCATAAATAGTTCAAGCACAACGCAACTATTTCTCCTAGCATGCATGCATACATGAGACTAGGCTTGGGAACATATCTGTGTAAATATTTATACAATATGTTCTAGGGATCCAGTCTTTTTGACACACTTAATATGCAAGAAAAACTCAATAAACTTGGGAGAGGGAATCCACCTTCAATAAACTCTTTCTCAGTGTGATTTTTTTTTTTAATTAATGACAAGATTTTACAGAATCTGCAAATAAATTTGAAATATATCATGAGGCCTTCTATCAGTAAAGACTTAATATAAAGGGAAATGAGAAAGTCATGTATTTGATATCTAGATGTAGGCAACACTTGGGGCAGCATGAAAATGTTACCTCTTTGTCTGGAGCTAAGCAGATTTTTATGTATGTGCTGGTGATCTCAGTTTTTTCATCCTCTCTCAAATTAGCTGTAATTATTCATTAGTTTTCTTGCCTATGAACTACACTGGGGAGAACACCTTAATAGTTCTTCATATGAATAGTGTAGATGATCATACAGGTGTTGTCCTTCTACAGGTACTCTAGAAGCAGGGGAATTGCCATAGCAAGCAACAGCACAGTCTGTGACTGCAGAGTTGTCCTATATTCAATTTAACTGCATAGCAAAGCTACAAAGTGTATCTTGGGCTGTACTCAAAATTGTGCCATTTATCTCGTCTTCAAAGAAAACTGAGTGTTGGAAAAGTTAACAGTTAGGAATTTATTCAAGTATAGTGTGTTTAAGCAACAGGATGTAACTGTATGACATTTTCACAATCCTTTATGCTGTTGCCATTGATTCTACAAACTTTTCCTTATGCAGCAGAATTAGGTTTTATATCCCAAATTCAGAAAAAAACTGTGTTTTCTGAAATCAGTCTGAGCTGTCACTAGAAATTGACACACAGACTAACTTTATTCTAGATGTTGGTGTGTTGAAGTGAAATTGTGTTTCCATTGAAGTGGATGGGTATTTAAGTTAGCACTTCCAAATAAGAGGACTGGATGTCATGTTGTAGTTTGGCTTTGGAATATGATAAATATTCCTAACAGAGCTTCTAAAATTTCTGTCTTGCAAAATCAACCTATGTGTCCCTTTCTCCTTCCTCCATTTAAGATAGTGGATATTTCATATTGTCAGGATTCAGTTCCCAGAAGGACATGTTATTTTCCTTATATTTAAATAATGTGCATGTATCATGTGACAGAGATGGTGGAAAGCTAAGCAGAATTTTATTGGTTCTGCAGTTCTCTGCAGCTCTGGTTATGCTCTGGTTTGGAATGAATGAGACTTTGCAAAGGACTCATGGACTTCATTTAACTTTCTAGAAAGTTAATGGGTATAGCTCAGGTTGGTTGACTGGGCTCTGCCTTTAATTGGTTTAAGAATAGGTAACTCCAGAGAACAATTGATGATGTTTAAGACATGAAAAGCTCTCATCTTCAAGATGATCTTATTAACCACATTTAATAATTCTACTTTGTGTGTTCATATGTGGATCAGTTGGTAGAAATGAGCTATTAAGACATTATCTAATGCAGAATATACTTAAAACACAGTACTATCATAGATCCATATTCCTATTTGGTGATAGGAAGCACGAGAGCATTTGCTTCTGGGAAATCTGTATATAAGATTTGTAAAATTTGTATATAATTGTCCTTAGAGAGATGCAGTAGCTTCAGTGTAATAGCTGCAGGAAATTCCCTCTGTGTTATCATGTATGTTATATGACTACAATGTGTGCATATGATTACAAAGAGCTTTAAGAAACTTACTGCCTGAAAACTTTTCAAAGTGATTCCAAATCGATTCCTTATAAGCCAAGCTCATGAAAATTAAAATCAACTTTCTTATATAGCTGATAACCCCTTCTTATGACCAAAACCCTTACTTGGTTTCTATTACTTAAAATTGGAAAATAAGTAATCATATTGGATTGTGTCCATAAAGAAATGACACATGTACTGCAAGCTTACAATAAGATGCTGTGATTTTTTTTATTTTTTTTTTTTATTTGCAGATATCCTGTTTTTCCTCAGTTTACAAAGACAACTCAGTGTTGAGGGAACTGAAGACTGGGCTGTGCTGGGCTAACACAAATTTAAATGAAGCCAAGAATGCCCTGGTTTGGCTCTGGAAAGAGTACTAAGCAGCCAAGGACATTTGGAAGGCCAAATCTAAACCAGTACGGTGAGTTTCCTGTATTGTACTGGATACAACCATAATTATATATGAGAATTTTATTCTGTCTATCCTGTCTTCATATCTTGTTTTAACAGAGGATAGTCTGCTTTGTATATGCCAGAGCAGGATGACAATAGCTTCATGAGTGACACAAACTCTATGTCCTCCTTTTCTTGAAACAGCTTTAGTTTCTTGTCACTAGTTCCCTGTTTTTTAGACCGAATTGACTATATGGCTCGTGTTTGTCCTGGTCAGGATGTGGGAAAAGCTAAATCCAACATACAGACTGACCTAAAAAAGTTGTATTGGCACCGAGAGAGGTTCAATAAGTAATTTATTTTGCAACATAAGTAGAAACCAGGGTGGTGTTTAAAAAATAAAAATAAATTGCAACAATTGTTTATCTGCTTGTGTAATAAGAGAGCAGACCTGGATTTCTTCAGAGGATTATTATTTGCTCCTGATCCTGTGCTTCAGTAATATCTCTTAACAGACCCTTCCTCTAGACCTATTTTCACAGAAAATGTCTAGCTAAATATTTGTGTTAAAACAGACTCTCCCTTTCTGATGTTATATTCTGTTAGGAGCTACAGTTATACTCCCTATCACTTTGAAAATTCTTTAAATATCTAAACCAAAATAAAATGCTTTAGTCTGAATGAAATATAAGATTCCCTAAGTGGTATCATTCTTTAATTTAGTTGATGATCCGTGTTTTCATGAATATATATTAATGTGGAAATGAGTATTTCGCTTATTCATAGATATCCCTGTTTTATGTTTTCACCAAACTAATTATCCCATCTAATTTAAATTATTTTCATCTTGTTTTCTAGAGGCTCCATGTGCTCTTACTAATTTAAAGCTTTCTGTCCTTCTCTTCCCCATTTTTCTCTCATCTTGCTTGTTACGCCTGAATTGAAAACATCTGGTTTAAAAATGTTGAGGTTTTGATAACAAGTCTGTCTCTCATTTATTTTTCTTGTAAAATGCTACAGCATCCTTTCTATACTTAGAATCCAAGAAAAGTTGAGATGTATTGAAAGTTTTCTCTAGAAAATATTTTTTTATAGAAAATCAGTGTTTTGATCAAATTAGGTTGTTGGTGTTTTTTTTTAATATGCAGTTTTTACTTTATTTGGGGAGATAATTTTTCATTATGCTCCAGAGAAAGAAAACTGCATTTTTTGAGTTTCAGCATCAGAGACCAAAAAAAAATGAAAAATCACATGTATACTTAATGATTACAATTGTAATTACTATGCTGTTCTGCTTGCATGTATTTTGCCAGCAAATCTCGAAGGACCAAATGCACACACACACACAAAAATAGATGAGGTGTTTAAAGTAGATGAAAAAGCCTATGCAAGAATAACATGCATTAGCAAGCCATTTTTCTCAGGTACAGCAAAAGCTATGCAGAAATCTTGCATGTTACTATGTACCAGGAAGCAAATTCCATGCTTCCAAAGCAAGGTGTGACTGAAGGAAAATGAATGCTAGTACAGCAGTCTAGCCAAAGATCTCCCCATTTGTGTGTGTGTTTTTATTTTATTTTATTTCTAATCAATCTAACTACGCTGTGATCTGCCCAGAAACAAGGACAAAGAGTATAGACTGGGTAATGAGCTTGTTATCATAGGTCCAGTGTTACCACTTAAAAATGGATTATGCAGATGAGTAACCTCAATCTCTTGACACAATTTTCAAGAGTGAGATTGGAAATTCAAGTCAGTGCAAATGCTATTCAAGCTGGAACAGTTGCTATTGCAAAAATGGAATGGGTAAAACCAGGTATGAATGGCAGACTTGGGGAGTTGGCAGTTTGTTTACTGAATATCACGTGCTCGAATCTAAGGGAAATTGTTTTTCAGAAGTTGCTTAATTATTGATTCAGTCAGGGCCACTGAAGAATAACACTTAGTGATTCTGAAAATCTGATTATCAACATGGGGTCCTGTGTCTTCACAAATGTTCTCTGTTCTGCTATTGGGCTATAATGCAACTGCAGGCCTGATTTTCCTGCACATTCTGAGACAGTTTAACTGCAGCCTGAACTTTACTAGTCAGATGCGGTGTGTAATTAAAGTATTTGTTATGGAGCAAAAAAATTTTGAGCTCTGGTATTGATTTATGAACAATGAAATAAATATTAGATGATCAGGAGTAGTATCCATTCATATAATAACAGGAAGAATATCCATTCATATCACATCCATTTCTTTTAGTTTATACTGAACTCTTGTGGAACTGCAGAACTAAAAAATGTCTGTGGCTCTGCCAAGGAGTGACTGCCTGAATTTCCACTGGAAATTCCAGTAAGCATTAGCACTTAATTACTGTACTCTACCTTAAAGGCAGGAATTAAGTGATGTGCAGCACAGCTATGGCCTTCTTCTTTTCGCATGTCTTAATGTGTCACAATATAACTGAAGTTAAGAACAGAGCTCCCTTGTTGATAATCTGGGATTGCCAGGATCTGCAAGTACATAATAAATAACTGACTCCCAATTATATGACATAAATTGCCCCTGCTTTCTCAAGAGGATAATTGCATATTAATACATGCTTATTAATAAGTATGGTAGGTACTGAAAAACAACCTAATTTCCTTCCCTTGTTTATAAAGCTAGACTTACCTATTTTTTGATATGTCCTACATACACAGAAGCTTATTCTTCCTTGATACAGTAATTCTCATAGACAAAAGACATAAAAGTGTCTGTCTTGCTTAAAACTTCAGTCTTGTTCTTGCGCTCTGACCTCATAGGAATATAGGGTCAACTTCTAGGATTTTGGCACTCCACATGGTGCTGTGTCGTGAGTGTTTAGGTCCTCAGTAAGATCATGTCTGGATTAGGTTTTGCTCACATTAAAGTCAGCCAGGCAAATAGCTGCTGCCATTTGATTTCTCACAGGCAAAGTTGTACTGCTTTCAATTAGCGCTCTCCCCTTGTCTGCCCACCCAAACCTCCTGGAGACCAGGAATAGTGCAGTGAGTAACAGGAATTTTCAAATAGCACGGGATCAAATTGATTCCAGGCTCTGCAGCTGTGTTGCAAACTCAGTTTGTCTGAAGTTTTATTTTGAAATATATGGTATATTTATTTTCTGTATCTTCACTTCTACCACCTTTTAAAAGAAAAGCTTATTGGCTTGGTCATAAGAGTGAGGAAAGATTTTAAGGCTGGGAAATTGCTTGCTTTCATAGCATGTAGTAGAAAGTAAGCTTGAGATGACAAATTTTGTGGTGCTTGTTCCCAGAGCTTAAGCTCACGTAATTCCTTTGAACAGGAACTGTACAGATAATTATCCTTTAATATACCATGACAAGAAATTCAAGTTACATATTTTGCAGTGTGTACTTGTGCTTCTGTGTGTGTATATTCTATATGCATGTGAAGTGTTAGAGACCTGAAGTAATAGGATCCCACTGTGAGATTTTATGCAATGTACACTTAACATATGTAAATACTTAGTCTGGCAATCATGCCAATTGCCATGGAATAACATGCAATGAGCAGAAAACAATTTTGAGGTAACTGCAGCCCAGAGTGGTTTGATGAAAAGTCCAAGTCAGAAATTGCTTTCACGTCAGAAAACTGTATCATCAGAAATTCCTTAAATGTCAGCAAGGGTGTAGTCCTTACAAAAATCCTTGAATATTCTGGGGTTGTTTTTCCTTATCTTCCCTTGTGTCTTTTTTATCTTCTTTCATCAGGTATGTGAGAAACCAAGTGTATAAATATTGTGCAGACTTGTACACTCATAGGGAATAAGTCTTACTCATTGGTGTATTTAAGTTTTTTGTTTTCAGAGCTGCTAAACTTTGAAAGAAGTAAAGTTTTCTGTGCAGAGCTGGCACTGTGAGAATCCTGTCAAAGGACTACCTTGCACAGAACCTTATCAGTCTTTCATGTATAAGCCAAACACATACAGTGCACTCATTTTTCTGTCTGGCACTTTTTGATTTCATAGAAGAGTTCCAGGGGACTTCATGCTTATCTTCCTTGCAAACAAACAAACAAACAAACAAAAAAAACCAAACCAAAAACAAAAAGAAAAGAGAGAAGCAGAAAATAGATAGGACAAGCTCGACTTCAAACATTTTTTCAAAACTATGACTAGAAAAGGTAAAAAATCCACCTTGTTTTCATGACCGAAAACAAAAAGAACTTAGAAAATTATCTATTAGTCATTTCAAAATATTTAGAGAGCCCTTTTGCCTTTCAGGGATCTCTATGCACAAGAGGGTAACAGCAGGCTTTGAAGCTGAGAGTCAGAGTTGGCCAAGTCACACTGCACAGGCTGCAGAACAGGGAAGGGACTAGGGGACAACTCAAGATGAAGTGGGTGGGCTCTGCTCTTTGTAGAATGCCCAGCAGATGTTGCTGTTCAGAGCTGACTCAGTGCTGGGCATGGAGGAAGTGTGACCAGAAGGGGAAAGGAAGGAAGGAGAACTTTCTCCTTGCTTTAATCTCCCTATTTGGTTCCGTGCTCAGGTGAAGATGTCTGTCCCTGAATATTCAGCTATTTCAGTGGTCTATAGTCAAGTGCATACTATTTGAAAATCCTAAAGCCAAAAAGCATGTAAACTGTGTTTTATAATGGTATCTTAGATCCTCTGTAATCAGCTATAATTCAAGGTCAAGCATTTTTTTCACTATGGGTTTGTCAGAATACTAGATTCCTTTGTTCCTATTTCTTGTAATGGGTCTAATGAAATATGTGGTTTTGAAGAGAGGGACGTGCTTTTATGCTTTCTGGCTCCATTTGAACTGCATACTGATGAACAGTAAAATTTTAACAATTAAACTCTGTTTTGACGGTGTAAATCAACATCTGTTATCATAGGAACATATGTTTTTCTGATTTTTTTTTTAGTTATGAAAGAAAAACTTTCTTATGTCCTTTCAGACATTAAGCAGATGACACACAGCACTTTTTTTTTTCTTCCAGTGTTATACTTCAAAATCAATGTATTTTGCTTTTGTTTGTGTTAACTGGAAATTAAAAACTGGTACACCCTTATTCTGACTATGCTTTTGCCATAAATTTTAACCACTTAAAGAAGTAGTCCAGTAAATAATGCTATCTGCCAAGGAACTATCTTAGGCAGAGTTTTCTGAACCGCTCCCTGCTGCTCTGAAGAATTCCTTAAACTTTTGGTGTCAGTTGCTGACAGTTGAAAAAAGAAGCATTTGCTGCCCTCACGTTCTCACTGTCTAGTTCTTCTTCAGATTGCAATATTAAACCTTTTAAAGGTCTAGTAGGACAAACCTGATCTTAGAGGCATAATTTTAGATACTAGCTGTTTTAATGAACAGTGGAGGAAGAAAATCAGCATTATAGAATCCTAGAGTGGTTTGGGTTGGAAGTGACCTTGAAGATCATTTAGTACCAACTCCCCTGCCATGGGCAAGGACACCTTCCACTAGACCAGGTTGCTCAATGCCCCATTCAGCCTGGCCTTGAAGACTTTCAGGGATGGGACAGTCATAATTTGTTTTGGCAACATGTTCCAGTGCCTCACTATCCTCCAAGTAAAGAATTTCTTCCTAATATCTAATCTAAATCTTTCAGTTTAAAACCATTCTCCTTTGTGCTATCACTAGCTGCTGATGTAAAATGTCAGTCTCCCTCTTTTTCATAAGCTTGCTATCAATCTTCTCTTCTCCAAGCTCAACAACTCCAACCATCTCAGCCTGTCAATATTATGCCCATATTCTAATATATTTGCGTGTGTGTAAAATATATATTATGTACACATTTCTATTAAGTAATTGTTCAGATGTATTTTATCCTCTAACTCAGGACTAGTATCTATAACAGACTTTTTGTTTCCATACATATTATTCCACATATAGAACTAAAATCAATAGTTGGTTATTTTTAAGGTGGTTGTTCTCTGAAAATTCCTATACCCTGTTGGATGTAGTTCTGGTGGAGAGAGATCAGAATGCAGTAAGACATTCAAAATGTTTGAGATGTGAAATTTATCATGGTGCTTAAGGAATCATGTAGTTTCATAATGATATGTGTATTACATGTACATAGAAAGAAAACAAACCTCGAATAGAGGTCAGCTGTAACTACCATGAAGTACAGAAAAGGTTTAATGTTCATGCAAACCTCAAACTGAAACAAACCATTGAAATTATAAATGTGTATTATTCACCTATGCCACTTCTGACTAGCCAGTTATGGTAAAAGGAGGTAACTTCAGCCAGATGGTATAGAATATGCACAGAGTTTTACTATTAGAGGCAAATATGAAAATCCCCCTCCCTGCTAAGTTCATGAATAATAAAATGGCCTCCATAATAATCTGCAAATTTGAACCAGTTGCTACAAGATTATAAAAGCCCTAAGGCGGAGACCAAGTTTTAAGTGTGTACTTTACCACTCTTGTGTGAATCCAGCTTTATTCTCTCAACCCTGTATTTAACTGCTATCTGTCTTGTCTGGAAAAGGATATCAAGTTCGGTGTATCATGTGGTAGCTCATCCATCATTAACAGAGATTTAAGTAGACAGGAAAAAACCTCTTATTTGACTAGTATGTACATAAACAAGGAAGGGGAGGAGGAAGTTTTGAACAATGTTCTCTTTCCATTGGCCAAATAAACACACTACTGCCTATTATAAAAAAATTGTATTGTTGCTGATGTTTTGGAAATTTTTGCATTCCATATATTGCATAATAACCAATAGAATCTACCATTTTCCATAGTGTTTAGTCTGTTCAGAGCTTCAAATCTCCTCCTTGGGCATGCTCAAATATAGGAATTGCTCTGAAGTAAGCTTTAAATTTTAAAATATAAATTAAATTAAAGCTCTGTAAGCAGCTTTAGTTTAGGGTGTTTATTCAGGAAGAGCAATTAGTGTGTGAATGATGGACAATGGTGCAGGTGGCCAGTGAAATGGTCTTTATTGTAATCTTTTGTTGATCCATTATTAATGCTAAATCATGAAAGAGAATGGATGGGCTGAGATCTAGAAAATACAAACTTCTGCAAATTTGAGCTGAATTGCAAACACAAGCCAAAGGTATAATTGCCTAAACTATGGAAAAATCTTATAATGGGAGAAGACATGTTTACCTATCTGAGACTATCCTCTTTCAACTGGTATGTTTATGTCAGATAAAATGTCACACATCCATTCCAAAGCTAGCAAGGTCAAACATCTTTCTTTTGCCTTTCCCAAAATTGCCATGACTGATGTATATTATTGCTCCAAAGTCTTAAGTCATGCCCTATGATTGAATTGCATGATAAAGAGTATTCCCATAGATTAATAATTAGTCCGATTGCCTAACCTGTACTCACTTTGGTAGTCCCTTGGAGGAATTGGCTTCAGAAATGACTCTGACGTGAATGAGTGTTCCAAGGTTGAACCTTGTTTTACCAAAGCTAATCTCTGTTGCAGCCTATGGGAATTTAAAGCATTGAATAAACCTGAATCTCTATAGGGTTTTGTAATGACATTATATTCTGGGAGGGGGAAAAAAGTGGTCTTTAGATTTTACTAAAAAATCCAGTTTTACAAATTGACTGCAAATCAGGGCATGGTATGAAGATGGCTTGATTCTACAAGCTAGAAAGGCTACTTGGTATTGAGTCATTTTTCTTAAATAATTTGAAATTGTAACAGCGAATTAAAACTAATTATGATATAGTTCAACCCAAACATTCTGGGGAGATGTGCCAAGTTCTGTAGGGAATCTGATTTTCTTTAGGTAGTCCTTATGTTGTTTATACATGTTGATGTTTGATATACAAAACCACAGATAAATATGGCTCGAGATGCTGGGTTTTGTTTGTCTTTTTACAATCTTGCAGTTAATTGCATTGCAGAGGAGGTGACTTGCTGCTTACATGTCTGAAGAATGATGTACTGTTTAGGGTCTGCCCCTTGAAAAAATGTATGACAGTTTAGGGGGAGGGTAAATAAGACAGAAATTTATCAACACCAAGATAAGGAAAAGCAGATGTAGAGAAGAGCAGCGTTCAAGGCTAAATTTACAAGCTGTTCATTACTGGTGTACAGACAGTGGTCACTGCTTTAAAAGTACCCTACTGGGTTGAGCAGCATGAGCAGAGTGCTTGGAGTTGGTCTGGGAGCACATGGAATAAATCATGCTATTTCCACCTTTCCTTGTCACTCACAACTGTGGGACTCCTTGTGGTCAGAGGATCATTAGTATTGTAAGTTACCTCTACAAACAGTACAATTGCTAATCACTGAGAAGCAGCATGCTCTGGTAAGGAATTACCTGCCTGCTGTTTCTGTGCTGTGCGTTCTCAGAAGTGTTTCACATGAACACAGCAGGATAAGACTTGCTTTGTCTCCTCTGGCTACACACTCATATTATTTTGACTTGTGTAGTCACTAAAGTGATGGAACTCGATGTGTACAGAAGTTAGATAATGCTGGAAGGGTTGTCAAGTGCAGTTGTTTACTCTCACAAACACAATTTATGTTGCACAAACGGATATATCTTGCCTTGAAAAGCATTAATTTCTCCAGACAGTTTTTGGAAATGTGTCTTAAGACAAATTCTTCTTCTCACTAGAAACTTATTTCTAGCCTGAGCACGCATATGGCTACGCTTTCTCCATTTGTTCTTGTGCCATTGTTTTTCTTTACCTTAGATGATGTTTTTCCTTCCTGAATTGTCTCGTTCCCCACAATGAATTTATAGATATTAGTCCTATCCCTTTCAAGCCTCTTGTATGAAATTCTGTTATTTCCCAGAGGATTATCAAACTTTTCTCTAACATAATTCTATTCTGAAGCAATCTCTTGAATATGACTGGCCATTTTTGTGTATATTTAGCAACCTACCTAAATTGATACCACCATAAACACTTTCAAATCCTGCTAGCTAATGAGAGAGTAGCAGATGTTTTTAAATCCAGGCATTTATCTATAACTCCACCTTGAATTCCAGGCTCCTGGGATCAATCTGTTTATTCCTGTTCTGTGTCAACCAGTTGTTTCTCTATCTAGCCTCCACCTCCTGTATGCTATCAATGTCTTCTAATTTTGCATCATCAGTATATCTTGTTGGTACTTTACTGGGCTTTAGGATGGGTACCTTAGAAAATTTAAAAGATCAAGGAACTCCACCAGTGATACCCTTCATTGCTTTCCTTCTTGTGTCCACCTATTTTCCTCTCATCTTAACCTCATTCTAAAGATGACCTGTTATAAAGGTGTATAGAAATTCAAACAACTTCAGTCCTTTTCCAAGTATGAGCATTAGATTTGCTGATCTCTCGCCCTACCAGTGGAAATGGTAACTAAAAAAAGCCTTTATTATCTTTAAGTCTGAAAATTAAATAGGATGCAATGAAAGACATGGGTTTGAGAGGGCTTTAGGGCTGTTTCTGTGAACAGAAGAATAATATGAAGAAGCAAAGGGCACAATAAATGGATATTCCCTCCTACCAGCAGGTTTGAGCCTTTTTTTGACCTGACTGGTTCCTGTTCTTCATGTATACACATTTAAATTACTACATGAAGTGTGCTTTTCTTCTTTCATGTGTGTGAATCTTCTTCTGTATTTTGATATCTTTTTCTTTTCTGTATTTGATGTCTTTTTCTTTTCTTTATGTTCCTGAACTGAAATTAGGGTATATGTAAATCTCATCTCAAGTTCTTGCTGTGGTGTGTCAATTGTGTGTGTGATTCTGTTGGGAAATCTATGATCTTTTACAAAAATTCACAGCTTTGCCTTTTGACCATTGCCTGCATTCAAGGAGGCCAAGCTATGGAACACTGATATAGCATATGCAGTAGCTTAACCACAGTCTAAACTTCTGTTTTGTTTTCCTTGGGAAATGCAAAACCTTCCCTCAGTGAATGGAGATTTCCACTCTAGTCTGTCTCTCTGCTTTTACAAGTGGTGCAGTGTGTTTTATTTTTGCCTTATGGGGCAGAGGGGCATGGGTTGAAAGATAAGAAAGCTGTGTTGTAGCATACTGGTTCCAAAAATGATAAAATGTGAAAAATAACAGACTTATTCCAGGGCCATGCAATCAAAATAGATTTTGCACTGGAGATATAAAAAGAGACTATGCAAAACATTCCTGAAATAATTTATGCTGAGTTCAAGTTTAAGCCAGAGATATAATAGTATGTTATGTGTTCTTTTGGCATTCTGTCTGTAAATCAACAAAATGATCTCAACTTTTGCACTCTGGTCAGTGTACTGATTCCCTTAATATTGTACAGTGAGAGCTATGGGTCTCCCAGTCTTTCAAATGGCTCATTTTCAAACCCAAAAGGCTTTATTGTTTTTTAGTACCATCTATCAATTCCTCTGACAGTGATATGCTGTGGCTTATTAATATTCATGGGCTGAGAGCTATCTGCTTCTTTAGTTACATATATTCTTCTGTGTTCTGGGCTGTCTTAGTGCCACACTCACAAAGAGAAGCATTCACACGTCTCTCTGCTTGGCAATTCATGTTTTTCTTATGCTTAGTTATATCAACCACCTGTGTAACCTACCTGTTGGTAACCCAGTGAGTCAGTAACACTTGCCAGTCCTGGGCGAGGGCCAAGTCCTGCTGTGGTAGCTTGACTTTTGCAATCCTAGTTCAGAGCCTAAAAGGTTTTACAGTGTGTGTGTGGCCTGCCTGTGCCAGTTGGCTTTAGGGCCAGCAGATGGGCCCTTGCTCTTCTTGGTTTGTTAACACGGATATAGGTATATATAAAGGGTAAAGACCTATCAGGGCATCTAAGATTGAATATTTTTATGCTGTGAAGGTATTTATTTTACTTCCTCTTTCTCTACCATATCATTTTCCTCATTGCTTCCAAATATTTTAACATCTTAATTCAAGGAGTGGGTTTCGTTTAGTTTGTTTTGGGTTTTTGTCAGCTAATTATTTATTAGCTGAAGCTCTGCCTTATTAGGAAAATACACGGGAGACTGCTGTGACTGGAAGGGCCTTAAACATGAGCTAAATAATTTGAAGATGTATGAAACCACCTACCAAAGACTGCAGAAGAGAAATCTAAATTTCCATAACAATAAAACTTATTAATCTGCAAAGTTAATTAAATATCTGAATAGCAGGCAAAATGTATTCAGTTGCAAAAAAAAATGTCGTTGTGGATTTAGAGTCTGGTGCAAAATCTGTTGAAACAATTAGTAGTTTTGTTGGTGCTCTCAGCTGGGGCTAGATGTGGCCTCCAAATGCAAGCATTCTTAGGACAAAAAGCATTATAGTAAAGTGGAAGTACATTTTCTACTCAAAATGATCTCTCTATTCAGAGAGCTGAGGTCTTGAAAGTCTCCAGAACTAAGACTTCACCAAAGAGTTATAAAAGTTGCATACAAAATTGCATACACTTTTGATAATAAGGAAAAATGAAAAATGTAGGGGAAACATACAAAGCCAACAGCAAATTATTTTTGTCATAAATCATATAAAATATGTAACATTACAGCAATCAAACTTAGAATAGGAAATGCCCCCAATATCTATGTATGTACCTACATGTTAATAGCATTTTGAAACTGAGTTCCCATAGTGCTAAGGCAGGTGTCCACTGGTACATGTGACAAAGAGCAGGAAGTAACAGCCACTGCTAGGGCAGATCCACCCTGTAAGACTGGCTGCAGCTTCACTGCCTCGTACTCAGCCTGTATGTCCATCAAGCCTTGTACAGCCTATCATAATTACTTTTAGTTCTAAGTGCCTGCATAATGGAAAAAATAGCTTTCATCTTAAAGAAATTGTGGGTTTACAGTGTACCTAGGAGGATCTGTGTTGTGTGCCATGAGTGGCTCATGAGGTGTTTGAAGGGACAAGACTACATGGGAACTTTTGAAAGACTGACCCAGGTACGGGGCTGAAACATGGCATAGTCAAGCTCCAAACCTTGCTTGGAGTGGAGTCAACCATCTTACCAGGTCCCAGATATCAGGAATCTTGAATGACCCATGTTAGCATGTTCCAGGTTTTCCTCTTCATCCTTGCAGAAAAAAGTAGTTTAGAGAGAACTAGTGTTGCATGCAATGTCAATGAGGGAGTTAAATTACTGGACAGTACAGATATATAGTCTGTAGAGGTCAAAAGGAGCCTGAATCCACCCTTGGATATTAGCCTAGCATGAAACTGCTTGGCACACTTTAAAAATTCATATTTGATCTCCTTTAAAGAAGTCATAATGAAAAGTATGTTTGTATTAAGACTGCGACGTGTTAGTGACATGAGAATGGGCAAATTACAGTTACTGGGTTGAGTTCCTTCTACGTTTATTTTTATTGAGTTACATAGTTTAATTATGCTGCAGTAGGGGATAATTTAACTTGTCTGAAAAAGTCAACTTACTGCCAAATTCACATATTTATAATACCTTAAGTTAGACTGAACTAGAGCTGTATTTTGAAAAGGAAAAAGTAAATTAATATTTTGCACTGGAAGTGTAAAATTTTTAGGACATGAGGGTAGGTAAAAGGGCAATTGGGTAATTTCAGTTAAAATTAATGAAGCAAGTATGTTTTTAATGGCTTAAAATCTACTTATTGATATTTAGATAGGACACTGAATTAGTTGCGTAGCATCCTTTTGAAAGTTTAACAGAAATATTACATATTATAGCACATACATGTAATTTTAAAGGACGACTGTCTGCTTCTATCCTTTGTTCTGATACCTTCTTGTTAAATTTATGCACTTATCCTATGTATGATAGTAGGTTGCTTTATGCAAGCAGTGGGGGAATGAGGTATAATGAATAGCAGGAAAGTGTTCATTCTGCCTAGGGAAAATAAAAAAAGCAGCACATTTCATGTACTTTTATGTAAAGGCCAAAAGTTTGTTAGGAACGGCTGAATGATATTTTTTTTTGTATAATCAGAACTATGGAAAACATACAACATCTCGTTTGTGTTATATACTTCTCAGATGTTCCTCATTAGTAGAATCATCCTTTGTATCCAAGCATTCCTTCATCCGGCATTAGTTGTGTATTGTTAAACACCCAAACTCATCACAGTTTGCTGGTATCACAGCTTAAAAATATCAAGAAAATATTTTGATAAAAGCAGTGTAACTTATAGTTCATCTATGAGAAAACTAAAATCTTTTTAAAGTCATAGTTTTGTTTCTTTTTTAGAGGAAAAGTTGGATTTAATCTTTTTTAGGAGAAAAATATTATTTCTTTCTCTTTACTAAGTCTGAAAAATCTTTCCCCACAACTGAATAGTAAACTTTTGACTCAGAGGGCAGGCAAATGAGATGAGGAGTTTTTCTATGGAGAATTGTCAGAAAATGAGGACCTCACATATTTTAAGTATGTATTGCAAAAACACAGAAATAAGTTAATGATTTTAGGTTTACATAATTTTTAAATCTATATAACATATGATGAAATTGTTAAATTATTATTGATTGTAGCCTCAGAAGTCCTATTTTCCTTATTTTTCTTCCTCTCTATCAGTTTTCTCAAGTTAGTTATTCAGCAGCAGCAGGCAAAACAGACTTGTGCTCATACAGTCATTAAAAAAACAATCTAGTTAAGATTGAGTATAAATTTAGCTGAAGTTGAGTTACTTGAAATCCGTGAAAAGGACTTGGAGAGTATCTCAGTTAACTCAAGAAAAAGGTTTGATAGGTCTGATTCTAAATATGTATGGAAACAGGCTTATTTTGAGACAGCTAGTATATCTTTAAAATGTAACACTGTTGTCAGCTTACATTAACACTTATTTGGCAGAACTGGCAGTCCTTTTATCAGTAAAGCACCTGGCAAACTGAGATCTTCATCAATGACTGATTCTCTTGGACTTTGCCACAGTACAGTCACACAGCTAGTGACAGGGAAGGTGCTAGTATTGGCTCTTCAGGATAAATTCCCAATTAATTTCAGAAGCATTAGTGGCCTCTGTCTCATACTGTGGCTTTTACAATATTTTATTTTCCAAAATTTTACTATGAGTTACTATTTAATGTTTAACATTGCTGCTAAAGACTAGGCAATATACATGGAGGTAATGCATTGCAAAATGTTACTTTTAAGATAATTTCAAATATCTCATATCTGTTATGTAATAAAACAAAAGACCTCAAATCTATAAATAGCCTTTAAACATGATTGAGGAACAAACAGATTTGGCGAGGCGTCTCTGTAGTTCGTCACTGCAGTGTATCATGCTGTGAGGTTAATATGGATATGAATAGTACAATAACTTGTTAAAAATGTGGATGCACGTGTGTAGTTTCAACCAAATATATTTTTACAGTGTTTTTAATGAAAAATGTATATTGTTTAAAGCCAGCTAAGATTTTTTTTTTTTAATTATTTTTTTCTCCTTAAAAAGAGGTAGTAACTTCCATATATTCCAGGCTGAGTAGTTTGTTAACTTTCTGTTTCTTTCTAATTAATTTTGTTAAAACCACTTCACAGCAAATTACATCAGGAATTCAGTACCAATCTATCTTGAAAAGTTTGCTCTGTCTTGAAAGTAGAAGTTAAAGTTTGTAATGGAAATTTTAGATGTAGCCTTGGCCTATGTGCTGTGAGCTGGTACTGCTGTAATATGTCAGCTTTTTTTTTTTCCCAAATGTACCAATTTTTCCTTTCACAATGAAATATGATAATTCAGTTAATTATGTTTTCACCACTCAACCTTTCTCTGTGTTCTTGAATGATGAGAAGAGAATTAAGAGTCCGTGTACATATCACAAGAACTCTCTATTTTAAGTTCCTGGTTTCCGTCTTGAGTTTATAAGCTCAGTGGTGGTACTTGAAATGATGAGACCAGAAGAATTTGGCCCTGTCTCTGTGTAAGAAATACTGGCAGTGGAAGTTAGTGGTGTGTTGCAATCTGCTCTATGATATGTTGGGGTTGGGGGAGGAGAGAGCCCTACGTATCACATCTGCCTTGGGAATCTCCCCAAGGTAAACAAGAGGAGAACAGCATGTATGAGGGAGGACAACCCCAGTGTCGATGAGTAACAAAAACAGCCAATAAATTTACATCAAGGATGTCATCCATGACATGAATGACAGTACATCCATGACAGTACACTTTAAAAAAAAAAATTACCCTTGAACAAATGAGAATATCTAATTGAAATGCACGGCAAAGGGTCAAATGGCTATAGAGAGAATCAGGGAGAGATGAATTAAGAATAAAAATGAAGCAATTTGGTGGAAAAAAGAGATAAGAGAAAGAAATCTTTTCATCCAAGTTTGTCAGAGAAGGTTGCTCAGCATATATTATGAAATTTATTCTTTGGAATTATTTGCTTCTTCCTTAATAGTTCTCATTTGTAGCAGTTGTCACAAGTTATAATTACCAAGGCAAATGCTAGTTTAATTGAAGTTCACTGTAGATATTTGAATGGAATTCAATTTGCCTTGGATTTAACAGGGAACAAATATCAAATACTATTTTTACTAGTGCAAATTTGGGCTGAAAAAGTGACCGTAACTTCATGAAAAATAAATCTGTCTAATTTTTAGTTTATTTGATATAAAAGGTGCCTCAGTTACAACATATTTATTGATCTGAGTTAATTGGCTGGAGAATTTGCATTTTCTGCACCTTTCCCCAGCTCCTTCCCCCAGAAAAAGTAAAAGGAGTAGTTGTTTTGTCAGAGTAGAAATCACAGCATATGATGTACCTATTTGTATGCACAATGTGAAAGAAAAAAACCAATAAGTACCTGAAACTAATAGCTAATAAATATCCTATTTGTTGAAAATTCATTAATTTTTTTGATTACTTAAAAAAAAGGTTACCAAAAGAGATATCAGTCTCAGGAGGCAGACTAGTTTTATATTCTTCTATGAAAATAAAAGATTCTATTTTATTATTTTCTATTTTCTTCTTTATGAAGAAAATTATACTTTCCTAATGTTTTAATGCTTGTTTCTTGTGAAAATATTACCTTTCAAAATGCTGACAGTTTCAATTAATTGATAACTGTGTCATCAGCTATATTGCTGTTACCTCTGAAAACATCTGAGAAGCCTGAAACATTTTTTGGACACTTAAGGTGATCCAGAGACTTGCTATTTTGTGTGGATTTGTTATTTGGAGACACTGGATCAAGCCATCTCAAGCATAGGCTAATGCATATCCTTGTATCCCCTGTATCACTCAGGATAAGCAATGCTATATAAAATATGTAATGCCAAACAACACAAGCAGCTTTAGAATCCCATAAAAGTGTGGAACATGATGTGAAGTTTTATCCCACAGTATTGAGGTTGTTGATTAAGTCATACAGGGGGAGAAAATGAGTGGGGAAATACTGAGTATTTGCTTTAATGTATTTGGAACATAAGAACATGAATAATTAGAACAACTAGGCATATTTCTCACAGAAGCTAATGAGATTGATCAATCCTGTTACAGATTCAGCTCATATTAACATTACAGCCACAAATTCTAACATTCCAAAAGGGTCTTACTTAAGAGAGACCTCTGCAAAGATCATGAGAGTTAGCAGATATTGATAGAAGCATTGTAATTGTAGGGAGAATTTTGGAGGAACCACCATATTAATTTTGATTGTCAAGTCTGATTTACTCATTATTAAACCAATCCAGTACATTTGGTTATGGAGTTCTATAGTAAACCAGAACAAGAAAGAGTTCAGCATTAACAAATTATCTGAAAACAGTGTAAAAAATACAAAATTATGTTTTCTTTTCATACTTTCTTATTTTGAGTGAAACATGCTTGAATGATGTATTATTCAAGAACAATTTCATTCTGAATTACCTTTACTGTACTTCATAGCTCATGTAATTAAAACAGTTGTTCAGAGTATGCAGATGACTTGCAGTTTATGTGAGATCATGTCTTCAGGAGATAATGCATGAACTGTATTACCAGCTGCCTTTGAAGCATTTCAAATTTGTTTAATTGCAATAGAAACAACCACATCCTTTTGACACGACTCCATTTCATCGAGTTCCCATTTGCCCTCAGAATCATCCATAGCTGTCTTCCAGTGTTCTAACCAGGACTGAATCATACAGTTTTGGTTTATAGTTTCACCATTGTATACTATGTTTTGTTCTCTTATCAAACACATGCATAGTGCTCAAATTAAAAAAAGAAAATGAGCAAAACCACAACCAAAACCTGACTTAAAACTTTGGAGAGGGGATTAGCAAGATAACTATAAAAACCCAAAAAGCTTAAATCTTGTTAGTGATTCTAAGTGAAAATGACATTTGAAAGAAGGCAAGGTGATTTCTGGTCAAGTACATACTTAAAACCTAATGAACGGTGGTATGTGCTGGTGCTGCTGAGAAACTCAGATTTGGAATTCAACATATGTTTGTAGAGATCTGAGCTGCAGTCAAGCTTTATAAATGCTGAATGAACATGGTGTGGAATGATCTGTTATTGGCCTGGGGTGAATGGCACTTATTTAAACTATTTTATATAGTTTATCCTATATGGAGCTTTAAGGGTTTTCAGTTTGCTAGTTGGTTGTTGCTGCATTTAGCCCTTCATAGATAAATGCTAAAAGCCTCTTTCTGATTTTTATGTTTCATAGCTTAGTGATGCAGAAACAAACACACTTAGAATGCACAAAAAAGTAACTGAAACATTTTGAGTGGCTCTGAGTACTTCACTTCTAGATAAGAGACCGTTGCAGATGTCAGAATTTGAAGTCTGTTCTCTGGATTTCATTTTTTAGGTGTATGTGCTTCTGACCCATAATTTTTAATCTGGTTTTTTAAACCAGAAGGAATTTATCATTTAAAAACAAAATGTTTACTTAGTAGTTAAATAAACCAAATCTCTGTGTGTTGTTTTTTCCTTTTAGTGCTTCTTATATATATGTTTTAGAAAAATTCCTAAACTTAACCATAATCTTATTCACTTACAACTTTTTAATTGTTCATGTTGTTTCAGGCAAAAAGCAAATAAAATTTCCAGAACATTAAGTGGTAATATATGTAGCTTATGGCTTTAACCCAAAGGAACTGAACACTGTAAGTAGGGACCGCTGCATTTTAGGGATGACATTTGGAAACTGGCAAAATAGGTCAAAATATTGGGAATGCTAATTCAAACTCTAGCACTGTCCTTGCTTGACTAACTTGGAATTTCATGTTATTTATATAATCATGTAAATATCCTTTTAATTTGGATCTATTATAGCAGTTTAGGGAGGTTCCAGAAGCTCTCACTTAGATCTGGTTACCTGTCTGGTTACCAAATCAGAAGTATGGAATCCGTTATGTTTCAAACTAACATTTGTCTCTACAGTCAGTGTTGCCTCTGAAATAGAAATTAAAGCTCAGGTTAATGAGCATCTCAGGTTAGGCTGTCTTTGGAGGTTGACCTGTCCCAGGCTTCTCTTCTGTCACATATAAACCTGCTGCCTGACTCTGCTGCAGGACTGTGCATATCTAGGACAGCAAGATGCTTGTCCAGCATGCTCTGAACAACCACGTTGCAGTGGTGTTATACTCGGATGTTTTTTTGTTTCTGCCATGGTCATAGTTAGTCTGGGTATTCTGTCATTTGCATGCCTTTTATTAAGTGTAGCCTTCCTTCATGGAAATAGCTTTATGTTCCCTGTTGTGCAACAATGTATGAAACTGCAAACACCTGGAAAGATTTTCCATGGTGCAAGCATTAATGCATCAGTGGCCAAACATCTGGAACTCATTGGAAGATTCCCAGTGGTCCTTTCAAGTGCTGATTGAGTTTTCTTTCTTTTATAAGATGCACATCTCTCTTGACATTGATTCCAAAAATGGAGGGGAAGTGGGAGGGAGGGAAAGTCTCTGACTGGTAAATGATATTATTTACCGCCTGGAACATTTTCTAGGAACAATTTAAAATATCAACATGCGTGTATGTAAATGTTTTGAAATAAAATATTCACTTAAAATAATGCTACATTTGTTGTAGTTACCAAATAACAAAATTTTGCATATCAGGATGTCTGTAATTACTTTGGTCAAGAAGTATGGATTTTGACTTAAAATTGATTGCTTTTCAAAGAAGTGGTAAAACTGACCCAGGCCTCAACATAGTAACTGAAATTTCCTGATTGTCCATGCAATTTCTCATAATATATGTTCTTGTCCTATGTTCTATGGCTTTTCTTTTTCCTTGTAATGATATAAACGACCTAGAGGTGAACAGCAAAGAAAGATTAAGCAGGTTTCTTCCTTTCTGGTCTTTCAGACATGAGTCCTTATTACGACTTGTTGCTCATAGCTACTGATATTGGTGCATGGTACCACACCCTTCTGGGGATATCTGGCACATTGTGGCTTCACGGCATCTGAAGATGGTACAAATTAATCTCCTCTTAAAGTTAGTAGTTTTTGAATGGCCACAGTGGCATAATTTTCAAGACTGTATGATGACATGTGTGGAAACTGCCTGTATGCTTACTTTTTTAATCTATCTTCCTTTTATTTTATTTTTGTGTTACAGAATAGGGCTTCATCCTGGAATGTTTTGATGCTGCTCAACATGGATATTTAGTGAATTCTTTCTTGTCAGGCTGGACACTCAGCTAGTGTTGGAGGAAGGAAAAAAAAGGCCTCCTTATCGTACATGTTATTTTCCCCAGCAGCATGCTCTGTATAAAGAAACTGGGACGCAAATATTTTGATGACTTTATGCTACTCAAAAATGCTTCTTAGAGGGAGATAACATCATAGGTTTAGCAGCTGCCTCCATGTTCTGCTGGAGTGTCAGAAACCAGTCACAAGATTTAGCCTTCATTGCAAAACTTATGTTTAAAGGTTCCCATATGCATATTTTGGTTGCTTCTAATATTACTTTTTAAGTAGCAGTAAGATACTGATTTTTGGGTTTTGGTTTTGTGCGAGTTTTTTCATTTGTTGGTTTTGAGCGCTTTTTTTTTTTTTTAAGTAATAAGAACACACAGTTTTGACCTGATGAACTTGAATATCTGCAGTTTGTTTTAAACCCTTCTAATCTAATGCATTTATGCTGAGTTGTCATACTTGATTGAAAAAAATGAAAGCTGAATAGTCATTTGCATAATTCATATTTGTTATGTGGCTTTTTGGATTTGCTGAGAACAAACAAATAGGAAGTATAGTTATGTAAACTTAAAACTTGTACTAAAAAAAACCAAAACAGACATCTGTCTTGTCTTCTAACTTAAAAAAAATAACATTATTAACCTGGATGTATTGTTAGCGGTGGTTCTTTGGGAGCATGAAAGTGAAAGATTTGAAGAAAGGGTTGTGAACTGAAAAAAAAACGTTTTGAAAAGGTGAAGGAAGAGCAGGAAAATATTTCCCCTCTTCCCAGGAATCGTTCTAATTTAATTGTATATACAACTGTTCAGAACAGATGGAGAAATAACCAGGTCATAACCTTTGCTCTGTATTCACTTTCTTAGGAGCAAAGCCTCTAAGTCTCAATGAGACTTTGTCTTCCTTGAGAAATATTGAGGGCTGGTAGAGATTGAACTGTAGAACAAAACAGAGGATGCAGTGTGAGCATTTTGAGATGATTTACTTCAGACTAGCTCTCATGTGGTCACATAGGCTGCATACCTATGTAGCTGAAATGCACCTTTATTTTAACTTCAGCTGAAACAGATCCAGTTCTCATGCTCGAAATAAATAGTCTGTATCTGGGGACAATTGGGAGGTTTAATATAAACCAGTAATTAGACTCAGCCATTGCTGACTTCTGTGAGAACTGGCCTAGGTCATTGACTACAGATTGTGAAGATTTTTACTGGTAGTAAATGAATGTGATCTAAAAATGAGTTTTGGAAAAGATTGAACTAGCTGTAAATATTAATTTTACTTTTCCTGTGGAATTTTGGATTCCATTTTCAAAAGCATGAACGTACTTATAGCCTATCCTCGTTTTTTTTTAATGCAAAAGTTTCATGTTGGTTTTAACTCTAAATAAATTAGAGTATCAGAAGCATTTTCCAGAATCTTATGATCTATAATCAACTTATTGGACTGCAAAGTGTTCTGAATTGCTGACCTCCAGAAGTTTGGTATATACTAAAATATAACTAGAATATGTTTGACAAAGATACGTAAGGATGCAGCAGTGACTTTGATGAAATTTGTCTCATAGAATTGGTAAGTTTTATTGGGCAGGTACTGATTTTTTACAATGAAGAAAGTGTCCAGTGTAATTCTTGGTGGTAAACAAAGCTTAATCCCTGTTAAGAATACATATATATATTTTATATATATAAGTATAAAAAAGAAAGAACACCTCTATTATCTTTTCTGGGGTAAAAGAAAGCTTCATTCAGTGGCTCAAGTAACAGGAAAAATTTCGGTAGATTTAGGATGTCACAAGTCTTGCCAGAAACTGAAGTCAGTGGGATGTGCTAAATATGTTTTTGGCCCAGAATCTAAGACTTTTCCAGACTCACATGAGACCTGTGTGGCAAATGTGGAAGCTTATTCCAGATCTACTGACTCCTAGTCCAGTCTTCAGATTGTAGGAACATTCATTCTCTCTCTGTTCCTCATCTTTCTGTACTAAGTTTTCTTGTGTGTTAAGCAAGAATAACAACAGGTTTGTAGGTCAAACAGATGAGCAACTGGTAGATTTAAATATTGCGTCCCATAATCCATATACTCTGTATTCAGTGGGAGTAGCATGTAGAAAGAACCTTACACATAAAATAATAATAGTGTATCCTTCATCTCTACAATTCACTCTTCCTGGTCACCTTCCAGGTTTGCTAATACTGTCAGTACATATCCCATGTTAGGCCCTGTGGAGAAATGTAAACTTTTAGTGCACTGAGACACACCAACTGTAGTGCAATTTAATGATAAAAGAACCATTGAAATATATTGCTGGAAAGCCAGAGTACATTTTTGAAGCATGTGTTTATAAACTCCTGGTTCTGAGCACAATGGCTGCATTATAAGCAAGAGCTGGGGAATAGGCATCACTCCAAGTGGAGTCAGGAGTGGAAAAGGAATAACAGCTGACTTCTGTTTATCAGAGCAGCTTGAGCAGGATGTGCTTTCACGTATCTAAATATTTATGTAAACAGATGCACATTAAAACACTTAGAAATAAATAAAACTTTCTGAAAATAGAACTCCACAATTATGTCAGGAGCTGTTTATCTTTAATGACTGTGGGAATGGGCTTAAATATACAAGTATTTCATTGAAAAACAGGCAGTAGCTTCAGATATAATTTCTAAAGATTATATGACACATCTTAGTGTGCTGAGTGTACAGATTTACTAGGGTTTTTTTTCAAAAAACAACTTTACTTTCTTTCCTAGCTTTGCACAGTGGTTGATGGCATGTACTTGTTGCTAGTACAGCCTTTGAGAGAGCACTCCTGTCTGCCCTTCTGAATGCTGAGGCAGAGGAATACTCCTTCCTGCAGTGTGGTGTTCTGTAGGCAAAGGGCAGAGCCTCAGTGTTGCCTGTGTTTTGCCTGCTCAGTACAAACATGCCAGATCTGCACAGATTTTCTCCTCTTATCTTGTATGTCTATATGGAATCATGTCTCAGCAGACAAGGATTGATTTTAGTTTGTTTGTGTATGAATGCTGAATTAGAAGATTCTATCTGCTACAAGTGATTTTTCTACACTGTGCTATTTCCTCTGCCTCAGTTCCACAATTTGAAAGATGGTATAGCAGAGTCATGGTTTAATAGTTTTTTTTCTCTCTATGCTTTTGTAAATTTGTTGTTGTTGTTGCAGGGGTCAACTTTAGTGGTGGTGGTAATTTTTTTGTTGACATTCTATTTTTTGGTAGCTTTGTGAAATTGTTCTTTTATGACTTACTACACGTTAAATGTTCCTCCTTTTTTTTTTTGTCTGGTGCACCATCTCAGATAACTTGTTACTTTTTTTAATGAACTTTGCCAAACTCCTAAATTTGAGTGACTAAATGGACTTTGCTGTGATCTCTTGTCTCTCCACATCCTATGAAAATTGCAACACAACTTGTCCTTGGATTTCTTTTCCCTTGGGCATTTATAAAGGTTTTCAGATAGATGATTAAGACATATTATAAATACATTGTCCTAGAGTATATAAATGAAAGATCCATCTCAGTCAAAATTTATACTGGAGGAGGATCTGACTGGGACATTATCAGCATGTGACTGGCAGAGCCCTGTGCAACACAGCCCTTGTGCCTATGCCCGCTGAGCACTGCCTGGTTCAGTAACCTGCCCTGGTCATTGCTCCCACTTGCTCTCCCTGAGCCTTGAGGCAGCGATCCCTTCTCCTTGGGCCACTACAGCCCCCTGCAGCTGCGGGTCTGGTGGACAGACTGCATCCCTGCCACATGTCAGCCCGTGGCCTGACTGCCAGAGAGGGTACTGCAGGCAGCAACTCTCACAATGAAATGGCAATTTGTGAATAGTCACTCGTGGATTTTAATTACATTTTCTGTGTTTGACTTCTTCTACTTGAGAACATTAGTTAATAATTTTGATAGGTTTCTATTCTACAACCTTGATTGCACTGTTGGCTCTCTATGGCTGCTGGGTCAGTTTTATCCCTAACAGCTTCATGTAACAGAAGCTAGTAAAAGGAACATTCAAACAAACTGTTTGTTGTAAATTTGGGATAAATTAACTTTAGGGGATATAATAACCATCAAGATGTATTAACAGATTTTTATGACCATTTTATATCAATAAATGCCTGTCTTTGTTCACTGTGTTCTTACTGTGAGAACAATGCAGCTGGTCAAATGGTTAGAGAGTTTGTGGTTGAAAAAGGAAATTAGTTCTACTCAGTCTTGAGTTGAGGCAGACAAAAGCAATTGTTTGTTGTTTTTACATGAAGCACGGTGTTTTTAAAACTTAGTGGTTCAATACCTTAGGTTTGTCCTTGCTTCCAGTAAATGTGGAGGTGCTGATGTTGTAACCACGTCAAGCATTTATGTTCTGTGATTATTAAATTCTTGTACTTTCTTGTTCCCAAAGAGTTTCCTTTCATGAACATGACAAACCTGACAGTAAATCCTTTGACCAGAACACTCATGGTGATAATGATTGACTAAAATAAAGACATGATAAAATTGTTTCTTATATGAGGAAAACCCTGATAGTCAAATCTTGTTTGTTCACATTGTCTTCCTTGCTACTTAAATTTTTTAAAATTTGTTGATGTAACACTGATATTTATGCTCACATGAAACAATGGATAAAAAAAAGATCTGGAGTTGTTTTTTTTTTTTTTGCAAGTGATTCTGATATTTAATTAAAACATTATTCACACTTTCCTTTAAGTATGGTATGTATGAATGGCAAAGGAATTTCTCATCCTTTTCGACCTGCTGTCTTCTGAAAAACAAACCACAAAGTTCCTTAATTTGGTTTTCTTTGTTGCACCTCCAAGAGCTACAAGTTTGTAAGGAATTTATTTCTTCTAGTGAAGAAAAAGAGGAAAAGCGAAAATTTAAAATCCTTCTTATTTTTGTGTAGTCACCCCAAATGCTACAAAATTAATTATATGGCTGTGCTGTGAAGATTCTTGCATTTATCATGCTTAGAGGAAACTGTACAAGACATTGGGGACAAATATAAGTGTTTTCCAGTGTAGTTTACTCCTGTTAACAGGTCAGGATACAATGTGATTGCGGTGGATACATTTTGGCTTTACTTGCAGCTGTATAATTCTGAGTGGTTTAATGCCCTTTGGAAAATAGAGATGTATTCCTAATATTCTTGCAGTTTTCTGTGCTCCTTAATCATTGTCATCAGTTGAATGAGTTTTCTGTAAGCACTCTTTTCACAAAGCTCTTTCATGGATGTTTTTGTGAGAACATGTTGAAGAACGGTGTGTGAAAGAAAGCAGAGCCAAGGAAAATCTCTTTAAGAGATTTCCACAAAATTGTCTTGGGAAGAACAGTTTCCGTCTCCCACTGTTATGAAGATGTTCTACATCTAAGTGCACATTAATAATCAGAAGATTTTAATTAACGTCATGAATTTTAGATACTTTTTTTGAACATTTTGTAGGATCGCTGTCTTACATGAGGTATAGAATGTCAAAAATTCAGAAAATTGATCTTTTATACATACTCAATTTCCTATTACCTTGAAGTCTCTGCTTAAAATATTCTACAATGTGCATGCACACACCCTCCACCCCCCTCATTAAAGTGTGTGCAGCTAGGTAATGACTCATAAGAGGGGTTTTTGGGTGGTTTTTATTACTTAGAGGTTCTTTATGGATGGTGTGTGAACAGATGATGTGTTCTTTGACTTTGTGTTCATTATTGATCATGCTAGGCCTTATAGACATACATACACACACACACACACTTGAGCACTGAGTTTTTCTCAAGAATGCAAATCTCAAAGGATACCCTGTTGCTATGAGCTGATCTACTGTTATCAAGCTATATTTCAATTTTTCCAAGGTGCCCAGTATGCAGTAGTAGTGTGCTTCCCTTTGTTGCTACTGTTTGTCACATGATTATATCTATCCTGCATGGTGCATGTTCTCTAATAACATGTTGAGAGAGGAATCACTTGTCACAATCATGGAAACATTGGTTGACTGGAACCTTTCAAGGTCATCCAGTCTAACTTTCTTCTCGAGGCATGAGCATCAAAACAGCTTTAGTTAGCTCAAGACTTGAAGGCCACAGGCTGTAGCCTCCTGGCCACATTAGGAGCCTGTTGCTGGACCCTCTCCAAAATCCCCATATTCTTCCTGGAGCAGGGGTTCACAGATGGATGAAGTGCTCCAGCTGCAGCCAGTGCTCCAGTGCTGCACAGAAGAATAAAGTGTCTTCCACTGCTCTGCTGCCCCTGTTCCTCCTGATGTAGCCCAGCTGTGCAGTTTGGCTTAGTTGTCATGGAAGTGCAGTTGCCTCGTGCGTAGCTGGCATCTGCTGTAACTGCCCAGCTGTTTTCAGCAGGTGCCAAATCAGCCCGTGCTGCTGCCCCAGGAGCAGAGCTTTTCACCTCTTGTTGAACTTTGTAAGTTTTCTGCTGGGCCAGGCCACAGCTTTTACCAGGTCCCTCTGATTTGAAGCTCCACCCTCTAATTTCTGTTAAAGTGTTTGAGTTCCCGACAAGACTCCTGGGTTTGCCATACACTGAATATTTGTGGCTTGCGAGAGTGGAGCATTCATGTGGTGTTTCTGCTCTAGACAGAAAGTAAGAAATGTCGGAGATAGTATTTCATGTTACTATCCAAATGACATTTTTTCATTCATTAAACTCTCTTTAAAGACATTTTGTTTGATACCAAAGGCATTTTGAAGACAGATTTCCACATGGATATAGTAATTGGAGATAATCAAGATAGTGATTAATCTTTATGCATGCAACAGTGAGGGCTTTGAGAAAGAAGTTTTGCAATAAATTTGTTTCTGTTGCAAGCAGCTTATAAGTATTTTGTAAATCTATGCTCCTAGTTTGTGTTCATTAGCATTCAGGAATGGTCATGTCGTAATACTTTACAATGAGATTGAAATCCTTAGCTGTTACCTGTTTGTTTTGAAAGCTTCCTATTATGATAACCAAATCTTTCTGGCATCATTCATGGCAGCCTTACAAAGACCTTGTGTCACACAAGTCTGAACTACCAAATCTTAAAAAAATTGCATGCATTGTGAATGGCATATATGTACAACACTCAGAATTCCTTAACAATCCATTTTAGATTCTAAAGAGTGCCAGTGTGACGATGTACACAGTGAATGACATCCTGGGTGTTGGGTTTTTTTGTTGTTGAAGGAGTCAGTAGATACCATTTACTATACCATATTAGGAATGTAAAAGTCAAGATGGCCATTAGGCTTTTCTTGATAATTCAGGAAACCAAAACTGAAAATGTGTTCTGTAGTTCTGTTTTTTGTTTATTTAAATACATTTAGAAAGTCCTACACCAAGGTTGTGGATTTGATCCCCTAACAGGCCATTCACAGAAGAGTTGGACTGGATGATCCTTGTGGATGTCTTTCAACTCAGAATATCCTGTGAAATCACTGTGAAAATGAACTTCAGAAACTGCTACTGCTGACTTCAGAGATGCATGTATTTTTGTGGAAACCTTTACATTTGAAATTAATGAATTAAAAAAATAAAAATTGAAAACCATTTCAAAACTCGGAATCGATTTCTAAGAAACAGACTAGGGAAAATAATTTCTTATCAGTTTTTCACTATGTTCATTCACATTGTTCATATTGCCAGGTGCTACTCATATGCGTCGGTTAAGTCCTGTTGGCCTATGGATATTCTTCCTTTTCCCCCCCCTTTCTGACATAATTTTTAGGGTTATATAATGCCAGGCTGTGGAATTTTAGCCTGTTCATATAAACCTGAAGGTGTCAGTATCATTTTGGATACCAGAGTGTTTCATCACAAGAGAAGTTTCCTGGTAAATAATTTTTAAAAGTAGGCGGAGATTTATTGCTCTGTTCATTTTTATGGTTTCTTAAACCTGGCTTGAGTCACTGGGAAGGAAGCCATGGATTCTTGGTATACAGCCTTTGAGCAGCCTGTGTGTTACTGTGCTGAATCACAGCACCTGCACCAGCCTAAACAAACCGTTTTTCTCAAGCCCCTGGAGATCCTAGACTTATGAATAGCAATTTTCTAGTCCAACCAATATAACTATAATAAAAGCATAAAATATTTTGAAATGGATAAATATTCATCTACTTATGCGTGGTCTGAGCATAATTAAATTATACCTGGTGTTTATGATTCATTCTATGAAGGTTTACAAGTGATGTTTTTGTGGTATGAGAAATATTTTGAATGTTGAATTGCGTTGTGTGATACACTCTTATTATTGTTTCCATATGCACAAACCTTGGGAGTTTTATTATCCATTGAACTTTCATAAATCATTACGAATTACCAAAAAACTTGTTGCTTAGGTCAGATTATATTTTTCCGTAGTTTTATTGAAATATATTTAGTGGAGATATTTTTCTCTTATTTTCCATTTTTACTGCCCTATGATGTTATATGACTTTCATTGCTATTACTTGACAATTAATTAAAGTGAAGAGAGAAGGAAAAAGCACAAGTTCTTTTTCTCAAACTGACTCATATTTCCTATATGAATTTGGGCGAATCCCTTAACTTCTCCATGTCTGTTTCCACATCTGTACAGCAGGAGTAAATTTCCCATGGGCTTTATAAAAATTAATTAATCTTTGTAAAGTACCTAGAGGTTCTGAAATAGAAGAGCCTGTAGATTCCAACATCTAATAAATTATGTCATAATGGCGTTGATTAACTGAGGACTTGGTCAAAGGAATGTGCTGATTATTTGTACGTTTGTGTCAATAGCTGTAAGTAGTGTTAACTTATGTTTCACAGGAATATAGGATTATCACGAGCCCTCGTTGTTGTTCTTTATGCTTAAATAGTTTCAACAGTAAAACTGACAAATGTTAGTCCTACAAGACTTACATCATTGCTGAAAAGTTCATCTACCAATAAAAAAAATCGGAGTAGGACAAAAAAAGTCTGGACTTAAAATAAGGACTGAAAAAAAAAGTATTTATTATCAAGGTAAATACTCTTGAAACACTTTGCTTGCATTCTTGCATTGTTGTCACTGTGGCTCTATTTTTTGTTTGTAACGTCTCTTGCCTGTTATTGCTCAATATTTAAAGCTTTCTTTTTTGGACCATAAGAATAAAAAGGATTGGATATCTGCAAAGCAATGCCACAGCCTCTGGAGAGCTGTGGCTTTGACCTATTTCTGTGTATTTCATGGTAACTGTACTGCTTTTTCTGGTTGACCTTGTGATCGATAGAAGTCCATATTGATGCTGATTATTATTATAAATCTTACTAGGAATAGCAATTAGTGCAACAAAATGCATTTCAAATTTCTTTTGGGTGGACCTGGGAGGGATAGACAACTCCACACTGAGCAGGAAGCCTCAGAAAGGAGTAAGCAGGTTTTCATCCCCTAGAGTGACAAGGCAGCTGTCTTACGAAGTCTTTGGTGTCCTTCTATATCCAGTCAACTGAGATTGTTGGTCTGATCCAGCATTTACTTAACATGCAAGATTTTTCAGGTTCTGGGGACTTCTCTGAACTGCAGTGTAATGCATTGTCATTCTGGGCATTGTTTTATGAGTATTACTCAGTAGCAAGAACTGTCACCTGAGGCCCTGTGAACATAATGCAAAATATAGTTCTTGATGATCTGCAGTAGTAACAAAGTCCACTAATAATTAGCTGCATAATTACTTTAGGTTAGATCTCTGGAAAAGCCATTTTCCCCACACCCCTGTCTTTTTCATCCCCTTTGCAAATTAACCATTGCCCAATACAAATTTAAAGCCTTTGGCAGGCATAATTAGTCATCTCTTACTCTGTATAAAGTACCCTCCATGTGCGGCACACATATAGAGAAAGTTTGGGTAATGGTTGGCTTGGCAAAAAGATTTTTTTGGATGGATAAAAATTCCCAAGGCCTCTGTTTATTTATATAGTTCTTGGAATAACGTTGTTTTCCAAAGGCTGCTCGCCAGCTGCTGAGACAGCGTTCCAGCTAATATATTCCCAACGCAATCACCACACTTTGCTTTTCCCATCATAATATCCCCAAGGCTGTTCTTGGTTAAATCTCATGACTGGTATATAGGAAAGTTCACATTAAGTCAAAGCTCACAATGCCACAATGTTTCTTATTTTTCTTCTTCTTTCTTTTTTTTTCTTCCTTAATTTCTTTTAACCAAGCCTCTTTAAATGGCAAGGTGCCTATTTCAGCTGCTTTAGACCAGACTATTTCTCTGTATGTGAGGAGAATAAGGCATCTATAATGCAGTGTATGTCTGGATATATAATGCCAAAAATAAATGGGTCACTGTGGTGGATCTCAAAAAGTGTATGTGAGGAGGTTACTTCTATAAAGTGGATTAAATATTCTGTTTCAGTCACTCCGATAAAAGCAGAGCTAGTGCTAAGGATCTCTGTGGTATAAATGCCCTTTTAGCATTTCATTGTTCTTAGCAACCAAACCACTAAGGCAACGAGCCAGGACAACAAAGTACACTTTTCCTGTTTGTTTTTATTTGACCTTTTTTTTTTTTGAGTCATAAAAGTAAAGAGCAAGACTTATATGTCTCATGGTCATAGTGAACAGAGAGCCCAAGGGACTTGAATTTACAAGACTAAAGTTTACAAGAAATTTTTTTTCTGATTAGGTAGACTACTATCAGTGAAGAAAATTCTTGCCCATTTTTATTTGTCCTACCCATGGCGCTTGTATTTCTTGCACAAGTGTGAAAAGAGAAGTAAATAATAACACCTAAACAAAACTGAATGATGAGCCAAATGATTAATTTAGATTCATGGTGGTGGTGCTCTTCTGTCCGTGTGATGAAAGCAGGACTAAAGGTTCCCCAGGCAAAAATAATTCATGTATGCTTTTGCAGTCCAACTTGACTCCAGGAAAGATGGCTGTTATATGCTAGTCTGTGGGATGTACAGTCTTGGATAAATTTCTATGCTTTATGCGCTTTTGACAGAGGTTGAATACAGGTAGAGTCAGGCCCGGCAAACCTGTCCTGTAATATAACTTTACTCAAGATATTTGAAGTATCTGCTGTTGTCCTGCCACTTGTTGACTACACCAAGCAGCCAGTAAGACTGTTTTGTTATTTTGTTTGTTTCTCTACATAGCTACATCTCTTGATTCTTGTATCCAGGGTAGAGCAACGTTTCACCACTGATTTCGCTGGTTTCCCTACATTCAGTGAGTACCACCAATTTCCTTGTTACAAAGAGCCTATCAAATTAAGTATTTAATCCTTCCTTGACTCCAAACCCATATGTTTAGGCAGAATGTAATTTGAAGTTTGTGCCGTTCTTGTCAAAATCCATGCTTCATTTCATTCTTTCTTAGGGCTAGTTTTCTTAGGAGTTATTGTTAACCACAGGTCATCCTCACTGTGATAAAGCGGTGCCTCAGACCTCTCCTGCTTCCAGTGATGGCAAGTCTTTGTGCTACGGGGAATTCTGTGACAGACCTATTTGCCAAGACATTAATTCTAAGTGAAAATTGATTAACCACCCTGAGAAGGACACTGTAAAAAGGTTCAGAAGGCAGGATATTTCGCTAAGTGAGGGATAACCAGCACTGCAGAAGAAGAAAAAAAGGTTGCCTCTGACTTTATGGATTATATTAATCACTTTAGATAACTAGCAGGTAATAAATTCCATGTTGGTATACACCTGCACATCTACAGAGCTCTTTTAATTTCAGTAAGACTCCAAAAACATATACCAGTGAGTTAAAAACAGTGATGAAACCATCCTGGAGAGGCGCAGAGGGATGGAGACCTGGAGGAGAAATGTTTCTCTTGGTAAGTTAGGACAACTGAATGGAATGAGTCGGAGGTCAGACATACATACTGTTCAACATTTTAGGACATTTTTGTTCCCCAGTACCTTATCCGGGGGAAAATAGAGACAGCTGTGCCCAATGTGCCTGGACTGGGTTACTGGCTTGTTCTACTGCCATACCTTGAAGCTTTTGGATGAAGAAATGCTACAATATAAAAGAGGAAAATATATTTTAAAAATATAACAAGAACTTTTTTCCACAACATTTATACAGAAAAACTGAAATTACTATAGAGCAAATAATGGGGAAAATGGCTAGGAGATGTCCAAGAGACATAAATTGAGTTGAGCTCCCCAGTTCAATACCCAGAGGGGCTTCCAAATCCTGTCATTGAGAAGTAACTGCAGAAAGCAGGGGAACTCCACCTTCCATAGAGATCACTCTGCAGAGACAAGCACTTGAAATATTATTTTTGTACTTTGAGAAAACAAGGGTTGTTTGCCTATCAGAGGTCATTGTAAATATTTTTCTTTCTAGTTCCCTTTTATTAAAATTTTGTTAGTTTAGAACTACTTATTGAACTCATCACTTCTGAGAGGAGTTAAGTTTTCTGAGCATCCAGAGAGGGGAATTTGATTTTCCCAAAAGGCTGGGTATGAACTTAAGGATCCTGCAGGTTGCTTGTCACAGGCATAAGATTGCAAGATTACTGTATATTGAAGATCTTGGCAGCAGAACTCCGGGGAAACAACATTTTGTTGAGAGTCCCACTGTGTTTTATAGATGGTACTATTAAAAAGCCTGAATGCTTTTCCTGATGTTTCATTAAGTACACATGGGAAAGCAATATTTGTGTGAAAATGAGCTCAGCTCACGTGCACAGTCTGATTTGCGTTATTAGCACTTGCATCTTTTGTGCTGAGAGTTTTTATATTTACAAAATCTTTTATTTCAGCATCATGTGACATCTAGCATCTATACCACTTGGATTGGAGGACCAGAAAAATGTCCCATCTTCCACTGTAAGATGCTCTTTGAGATATAAAAATCAAAGATTACATAGATTGTTTTAGAGTTTCTCAAAAACCAGAGATTGTCATAGAGTAAGGTAGATTGGGGAAAAACCCACAACACTAATCATTATGGCTATGACTAACTTTTCCATTGCTGAAAAAAATATTGCGCTGTTACTTTAATTCACTTCTGAACAGCAATTTGTGTATCTGAAATTATATGCATATGTATGTGTAATGCTTCATATTACATAATGAAGCAGATATGAACATTTGTTATTTGTGTGTGGATGCTCTTACCAATCAAAAATTTAGTCTTTTTTTTAACTTTTTGCAGATTATATTAATTCCTTTCACAAAAATGCAAGGAAAAATTATAAACTCTCATAGTTTAAGATGTATGTGAATACTTCACTAGCTCCTGTTTCTTTCCTCTGCATATTTAAGGTCATAAATATACCTACCTAAATGTTTCAGTATGAATAGCTGGTGGGGGAGGGAAGGGTTAGTCAGGCCTCACATAGATAGATGTGATTATTAATTTAAAAGCTACTGACTGGGCTACTTTAATAGCTAGGTTTGGTCAGTTATATCTGGTTTCCACATGTGTTTCCTGTTTTTCTTCTAAATTCTATACTGCTCAGGGACCTGGGGAATGGAAGTCCAGGATTTTCCTGAAGGGAAGGACTGCTTTGTTCGTTACTGCCATGGGAATGTGTTAAATTTAAGTATGTGTTGTACAGGTCTTAGCTTTGTTTCCCCAATGACAGATACAAGCTCAGCTCATTGGAAATGTAAGAATAGGGGAAAGCTATAGTGGAGTACTACTGATTTTTTTTTTTATGTGGGTAGAAAAGGGAGTGGGGATGTGTGTGAGTACTGTTACTCTAGTCCTCTCTTTTGTCTGCCAAAGTCAGTTTGAGTAAATTAAAGCAGTGACTTTGAAGTATGCAAACTAAACTAGTTCTGGTTTTTAGCCTAGCATAAACAATGTAAAATACATCAGTAGTCTTGAACATTCAGGAAGAGATAAAACATCCCAAGCAGAAAACCTGGGAACATTTAAAAAATGTGTTTATTTGAAATCTGTGACAAGGCACAATTGTATTTTTTTTCTTCCCTAGACAATAGTGTTTTAATTATGAGTCATTCTGTCTCTTTTTATGGTAATCCACCATAGGCCCCTATAAATTGCTTATTAAGAATTAAGGTTCTGACTGTCCAGCTAAGAGAAATACTAAATATAATAGATATAACAAACAACAGATACCAAATCTGTTGCAATCAGGTCATTATTTTTCTAAATTTTGTGTGAACACTTTTACTGGAATTACCACAGTAAAAAGTAGGATTTTTCTGGCTAGTTTGTCATGAGGGAGGGCTATAAAATATGTTCCAGTCTCAAGTACCATAATACACCCAAAAGAAGGCATTTCTACAGTCCACTCCAGGCCTCTTATATTAGGTGAATAAGTCAGAGTATGATTTTATTAAACTCCTTTTGCGGTTGATAAAAAACATGTTCTTCTGCAGAAAGAAACACTACAACATGTAGTTGCTACAAGAAACATCATCCCCATCCAATCCTCAAATATTATCATATTCAATATTAGCCACCCCTAACTTTATAGCTTCTAAGTCTCCAGAGCCAAGTTGTCCTGCTTTTAGAGCACCTCACAGACACTGTTAGGGACCAGCCTTAAGCACATCCCTAAAATTCTATTTGGCTGGTAGTCCTCAAATAGTTAGCTAGGCTTGGGATAATTAATTTCACTGGCTTCTTCCTGACTACCCAAGACATCAGAATAGGAACTAACAGCCTCCTAGCATACACTTCTTCCGTGCCAACTCCAAATTATTTTTATTTCATCAAATTGTATGGAAGAGTATAGGAGATCTGTGTTCCTGACTCCCTGCCTGATTTGTGATCAACCTATACAGTCAGCTCAGCTCCTTCCATCTGAGCTGACTAAAGACTGTTTGGATGCTGAGGTTCACAAATTTACCTGATATCTAGGCAAGTGGGGAGACTCCCTTGAATTGAAGAGACAAGTCTTGATGGAGTCCTGGGTGTTGCATTTTCCCAAAGTTCAATCCTTCACGCCTGAGGCTTGGTAGTGAGTGCATGTGTGTGAGTAATGGGGTGGCAACGGTTTGGTCTCAGTCTAGAGATGTAATGTTGATGCTGGAGTCTCTTTGTATTGTCCAGGCGGCATAAAGAGAAGACAAAGTAATGAAGTCATATGTATATTAGTTAATTATGGTCTTTAGAGAGAGGAGATGGAAGCATTCTTAATCATATATTAAACAAGCTGCATTTTTGTTTAGCTGATTGAGGAAAATGTTGCTCAATATGCTGTTATATCAGGTTTTAAGGAACCAAATTAAGAACTTAGGCAAGATGAAAACTAAAACCATATTTCAAAATGTCGAGAACTGGTTTGGGATTTCCAATATGTCTTTTAAAAGTATTCCAGAGAATCATTCTTCTTATTATTTTTTAAGGAAACTGCAACTTTTGGAAAATAAGACAATAAAATATCTGTATGATAGTATAGTTAATCATTGTCTCCACTCAGAAGATTTTACAGAGGACAAGGACTTGCTGGGAAATCCTTGTGTATGTTTCACCAAATTTCCTGGAAAAAAATTTAAAAAAGAAGTATGGTCAAGCTATATGACTTGGAAAGTGAGAAGCAAAACTGATCACCTTGATAAATCAGGACAAAGGTAGAGAATGTTACTGGAGAAAACAGATCTGCGATAATAGCATTTTTCTCCTCATATTTTGAAGAGGCAATAGAAAACAGAGATACTGTAGGAAAATATGTTTTCAAAACAGTTGAAGAGGAATATTTAATATTTGCAGATAAACAGAACTGAAGAGCAAGACGAAGTGCTGTTGAGGTAGGAAAGGTTTTATAGCAAAAAGATTTTATATACAACACCTAAGTGTGTGAAGGAAATTAGTGTTGTTTTCTAACAATGTGCTGGATTCAAAGCATCAGGGATAGGAAAACTCTACCATTACTCACACAGGAATGAGTACCATAATTATGAAGTTGTTATTCTGCTACCCACTATGGAGGAAACACTAGATGTACTTACAGGACTAGATCAGCTTTGCCAAATTGTAGTATAAACAAACATGAACAAACCAGTGTGACAGATGAGGTATTTTGGCATCTTTATGTTACAATCTTAGTCAGAACTTTTCCACAGCGGTCTCAACCTTGCTTCAGGTAACACTAGAGATTTTTGTTCAGCTCTAGTGACCATGAGTTTTTGATATTTATAATAACTTTTCTTTCAAAGAGAGTGAACTTATTTCTCAAGTGGTGCCAAGTCAGCTCTATTTCTGCCACATTAGACAGAGCTCTGCACCTAAACCCATTTTGGGGCAGAATGCTGCTGCTGGTATGCAGTTACTTTCTCTAGTATTAATACCTTGGCTATGTCTAACCGTGATAAAACTGCATTTTTTCTTGTTAATTTCAAAAACATATTGTAATACTGTAGTTGGAATGTATATTAGAGTTCCTCTCATCTGGAGAGAAATCTTGGCTTGGTGTACTCCCCAGATAAAAAATTCTCTTTTGAGGTCTCGCGCTGCCCGGTTTCATTCCTACTTGTATTGTCTGAGAAGATGCTTGAGGGTTTTTTTTGTCTCAAACTGAGATAGTAGCAGTTACAGTTTCATGGGAAAAACTTTCTTTGATCTATAAAGAAGTAAAGATTACTGGCAAATTTATGTAACAGTTCATGCTGTGTGTGACTGTTCCTGCAAAGACACTGCTTTTTCTCAGAGTTACACAGAATCACTGAATGTTCTGAGTTGGAAGGCATCCACAAGGTTCATCGAGTCCAACTCTTAAGTGAATGGCCCATAGAGGGATCGAAACCACAACCTCTTGCTTTCAGAGTTGTCTATATTTCAATATGTGTTTGGTCAAAAGAGCCTTTGTCATTCTGATGTGTAAGAACAGGTGCTAAGTCACAATTTCATACACTTAAACCACTGTGATGTGCTGTATGAGGACACAAAGAATGTATCTGAATGTATTTCATATGAACACTGAATTGTTGACTCCTATGGTGACTTAACATGAAGGATCAAAGATTATTCTAATGTCTGCTGGTACCACAGAGATGGTTTTCATAAAATCTGAAAATGTTTGATAGATAAAATTTTAAGCAAAAGTTACTAAAAGCAGTTGCCTCTGTGTGTCTGTGTGTTGCTGTGACACCACATAATCTGAAAGTGGTTGGCCCTTAGATAGTGAACCTGATAGTTAGTGTTATTCCTGGTTTCATGAAAGCAGCTACAAAAATTGTGAGTGTTCTTTTTTCTTGGTTTGCTTTGGTTTGGTTATTTTTGTTTGTTTGTTTGTTTTGTGGTGGGTTTTTTATTGGGTTTTTTTGGGGTGGTTTTTTTTGGTTGGTTGGTTTGGGTTTTTTTTAATTGGCTCCTGAGAAACCAATTTGACAAATACTTTGTCCTCAATTTGAATTTGTTGCTCAAAAGTCCTGACAGTTCATGATTTCACACTTTTTGTGTCACAATTTAACAGCACAAATCTGTATAAAATATCTTTTGTGAAAGTACGAATAAAATAGAAAAGTGTTCCATATTTAGTTTTTCTGAAGACTCCTTGATCTTCTCTGTGGACTTATATATACTGTGAAACTGTTTGCTGTGAAATGTGTTGGGTTTTTTTTCGTAAGTTACGTTTGAAATTCTGAAGTTTTAGAAGTACAGCAACAGACTTTTATGTTGGTAATTTAGGATTTTTTCACCCATTTTACCGAATCTGTTTCAGAATTGCCACAAGATCAGACCACTATAAATCAATGAATATTGACTTTTATTCTTTACATTTAAATGAATACATATGGGAATATGCCCATATAATGATTTTATTTGAATTGAAAATAAGGCACATATCTGGAACTCTGTAGCCATTCTGTTTACTCACGGGGTCAAAATAGGAATGGAACAGTTCTGCTCTTGATGGACTTAAGGGTTATTGGCTTTTTCTCTGACCTGATCCAAGGACTTGATTGTAGAATCCAGAGAGCTTTCAGTTAGGTCACAGTATTATCACTATGTCAAATGTATATTGCAAGAACAGGAAATATGAAATGACACTTTTGACCTGATGCTGAGGTACCATGAAGCAAGCTGACTTAGGGACAGGTCCTTCTAAGTGTTTTTCATACATAGAATATTTTGAAGTAAACTAGCATTCCTGATGGGGCAGTGTAAGTTGTGTGTGTTCCTATTGGTATATCTTTGCCTTGAATGGGAAAAAAATATTATAACTTAGGAATAGATAGTAAAAGATGATTACAAGAATATCAGTTCTTCTGAGGGTCTTTTCCTTTTCTCACAACTTTCTCCTTGTTGAATGATCAGATAGCAGTGTTCACAACAATCTTACCAAAGGAAAGTAAATATTTAAGTGTAACTGATAATGTGTTGAATGACAATTGTCAAACTCTTTTTGAGGAAAGACTTATCTTCCATCACAGTAGACTAAGCTTAAACAGACTCATGAGGAAGAGCCTGTTGAATTTTCTTTGCACCCACTGAAGGTTTCTGAAAACAGTCTGGAAACTCAAGTTCATACATGAGACCAAATTCCACTGGATAAAACCCAAAATCAACACCAAAATGCTATGTATATGGTGTTGAAGAGCAATGCCACAAGAGGTAGATGCTTCAGATAAATACGCTAAAATTCAACAGTGACTGGTATTGTTGGAATTGAATGACTTCTCCAAATACTTCTAATTTTCCTTAGTTTGATCAGTGCATCCATAACTTGGATTCCATTCCTACCTGGTTTCTTATCTTTCTACTCTGATTTTCTTTAGGGATTTAGTGCTTTGTTAACTCTTTTATAGCCTAATGGAGAACTATAATACGAGTGAGAAGAGAATAATGTAAAATCCTCTGATAATGCTACCTCTAAGGATATTTAGGTTAACCTAGAAATTTTCCTCTAATAAATATGTTAAAACCCTGTCACAGTACTGTGCAGTGTGTTTCTGATTAAGCAGTATTACCACTTCATTTATTACTGCTGTATTTGCCATTAGCTATATTATAAAATATATTTAGTTGAGTAATTTTTTTTTTTGATTATTGTAATGGCAGTGCTCCAGATACTTTTTTGGAACTCTTTAGATATTGCATCTCTCTGTATAGCTTATATTTTAATCCTGAGAGTTGGACAATTCAGGCAATGTGTACAGGGAGTTGTTGTTTTGTTTAGACTACTAAAAAAAATCCTTCCTTTCGGAATTTTTTTCTATTTTAGTCCTGAAGTTCAATTACAAAAAGTTCAAGGACAGTTTTCAATGGAACAGATTATTTCTTGGCTTCTAAATTTCACCTTGAATGGAGAAAATTAGTGTGGACAGAGTTCTGGGGGAAAAAAAAGACATTAAAAAAGATGGGTTACATAGTTGAATTTGTTATTATTAAAGAGAAACTGTTTTTATGCTTTCTGACTTGCACTGGAACAGAAAGGGAAAAAAAGGCATATTCAGTTACTTTAGCTATTGAAATCAGATGATGCAGCATGGATTTAAAAGCATATTACGACAATGATAATTTTTGAAGGGCTTAAATTAAGGAGGAATTCCAATTTCTGAATGGAAAGCAAAGTTGAAAGTTACACCTCAAAAAAACTCAGTAAAAATGTCTGTAGTGAGAAAACTCGAGGAGAGTTTAAAGCATTCAAGTCTGATCTGATTGTGGAAATACAAAGGAAATTCACATCCAAAAGTGTAGCTGTGGCAAAAAGAAAATCCCAGAATACTAGACAGAAACAAACAAACAAACCTGCCATGCTTTCAATAGAATGAAAGCCAGATCATAATATCCTGAAGTTTTGTCTCTATGTTTGTGTATGCATCATATTCAAACAATACTCACACTTAACTCTATCAAGATGCATAAAATGTTGTGACGTGTGTATATATGTGTGCATTTATGTATACAATTAAGATCTATGTGTGTGTAAATACAAAATAATTAAGCTTATATTAATTAAACATGAACTAAAGCTTACCAATAGAGAAAAAGAAAATCTTAAATTATCATGTTAGTCCTGTGCAATTGGTCATATTTTTACAATTCATTAACAAGTAAAATGCAATAAAATAATTTTTCTTTTTTTTTTCTTATAAATCCTGAGCAATTTCTGTTCTCAAAATCCACTGTTTTTCCCATCAGAATTAACTCTGAAATTTACTGTGGGTACAATCCAACAAAATGGGTCAAATACATACTCTATGTAAGTCTCATGTCCATGAAATGCTTAACTTCATGCAAGTGAAAAGACTTCTATGAGGTCTTAACTTCATTTTAGCCATCCAATTCAAATGAAAAACAAAACTAAAATATCTTTAAAAGTACAACTAAATCCCAGTATCTTCAAAATATTTTTCTACAAAAATTACTGGCAAAGATGTATGACTGTATGGTTAAGTTTTATCTCACTTTGTTTTCTTTTAAATTCTGTCTGTTCAAAGCTACTTTATTTTTAAAGAGTATTGGCAAATACTGTGTCATACTTGCCCTTTTCTTGTAATAATTCTGTAGCAAACATTTAGATTGATACCAATTAGGATGCTCTATAAAGATAAATATTTGTGGCAAATAATTTTTAGTGCATTCCTCAGAGGCCAGTAGTTAATACCGGAAGCTGGTTTGGGGAACTTCATTAAAACCATTTATCTCCCATATATCTAAGAATAAGGATTGAAAGAATGTCTGTGCTCATTGTTTGTATTTCTCAGACAGTCTTCATACTTCAGAAAGTTTTCATACTTCATAAGTACTGCAGCTGAAGACTTGAAGTCATTGGGAGGTATAATCTGTTTATATGTCCTATGATAGAAGATTATTAAAAAGAACTTGATAATATGCTTAAGAAAGCAGTTACTTAAGAAAGCTAAGGTGCTAATAGTATCTTCTAACCAGTTGATGGTATAACTAATTCCAACATAATAATAATTACTTTGCAGTGTTAAAAGGTCATCCTGCCAACTGAAAGTAGTCATTTCCAGACATGATCAGATAGCTCTACTGGGCCAGTAGTGTTATGATTGTTGTATTTCTGTTGCTATGCATGTCTTGCATACTGTCTGCTGGAAAGCCCTTGTAGGAGATTCTTTGGAATAAACAGAAGATGAGATAAATCTGGATTTTATTCCCTTCTGTTTCTTCAGATTAAACATTAACATGACTTTCACCTGTCATGACGTTGGTTTCCCTTTAGCAAGTACTGATGGAATAAGAACTTCACTGAATCTCTGGAAATTTTACAAAGACGTCTTTATTTTCACTAACAGCTAACAACTTAGAAAACTGGAAGTGTGGTAGTAGGTAAATTAGTCAGACAAGGTTTGCAAACAAAGTTTTGTCTAAGTTTCTGTAGTCTGTTAGCCTGCCATGATTAGGCTACATCACTTTCCATAGATAATATCATGCAAGAATGTGATGTCGGTGTTTCGATACCCACAAGGCCTTGCCTCCCCACTTGGGTCAGCAGTACGAAAGTTTAGGCAAAAGTTCTGAGCAATTATTAAACTAATGCCTCTGGATCCAAACCAAGACACTTAAATCTTTTGCAGACCAGTATTGGTAAATGGCAATATCCTACCAAGATCTTCTAGCTTAATTTTTGCTGGAATACCCTTTCTCCTCAGATCATGGACACACAGAGTTTGCTCCTACAATGCTGGGGTTCTTGTTGCATTTCTATTCATTGTGTAGCCATTCTGCAAGTGCCCTGATGGGCAACATAACCTCTGCACTCTTCAGACCTTTCTGTCTCAGTCTGTCTGGACTGGAACCTGATACATGTGGTAGCCTTGCACATAAAAAACGTTCTAGCAGAAAAAAACATGCTCCTTAATGTAAGACCAGGCTCAGGTTAGAGTTGCAAATTATTCTTGTTTGTAACTCACACAAAGAACACCTTTTAGGACTAATGACAAGGGAAATTATGGGAAAACAAGAGGAATAGGTGCCATTAATGTGGTCAAGCTATATTACTCTTGTTCACAGTTAAACAACCTTTAATTAGTTTGACCACAGCTTCAAGACTTCTTCAAGGTCTTTTGCGTTCCTGAAAGGAAGTTCCTTTGAAAAGAAAGACTAGGAGTGAAAATGGGGTAACCTTTGGAACTGTTCTTGAGATGAAGATAACTCTTGGCCAGCTACAGTGTCCCTGCTAGCTCCAGGCTGCTGCGGGATAGAATCACCCTGTGGGCTGAGCTGCTGGGTATCCTGGACCTAGTTCATCCTAGTTCCATGAGGAACTGTTCATCCTTACCTGCTTGAAATGATAGATCTAAGAGGCCCTTGAGCTTACTTGTACTTTAGCTCATTCCCATTCTGCAGTTAAACAGAACTATGGGGGAAGCATTGTTATTTCTGGCTCATGAATAGTTTCTTGAGCTCCCTATCCACTGAGTTCTTAGCATTATGAAGTATGTATTGTGTAATGTTCTTGGGGTTTATGATGTGGCATGTAGGATTAATAAGGCTGGACATTCCTAACCTAGGGCATTTTTAAGTATTTAAATTACTAATTCATACTTTTTCAATAAAAATATGGTTATCAGATGAGAAACTTGGTCTCTTTGTTTATTGATCCAGAAATAGACTGTGAAGACATTACTATGGTTTTATGAAGGAAATCTAAAATTAATGACAATGTTACAAAAGCAGTTTACTTGACCTGTCTCATATTACTGTTCCACATTTTATTCAGTTATGTCCAGACCAAAAGAACACTAGGGAATTGTTGTTCTTGATTATTTCAAAATAAGAAAAAAAAGAAATAATTGGTTGACATTTAAAGCCATCAACTTTGACTTCCTCAGGACTTTTCAGTATATACTATAAGATTCCTTAACTTAGCAATAGAATTATGTACTCTGGATTTTTTTTTATTATTTTTCTTCATCCTCCACTTCCCCTCAAACCTGAATGTATCTGTGCCCCATAAGAGCTGGAAGATAGATAAAGTTTGGGAAATCTGGAGTTTTAGTCTGAAAAAATTAAAATCTTCTGTCTTTTACTTTTTTTCCTCTTCTGGCTAGACAAAAAGTTCTCATATAAGATGTTCTCTTTGAGAGTAATGCACAGGTTTTTTTAAATAATCAATGGTGTCATAAAATTATTGTGTAAACTTATAAACTTCAATTAATTTGTACAATTTTTAGTTCTTCAGGAGAATCTAAAAGCTGTTGTTAATATTTAGCTTAGCCTGTCATCATTTGTATGAACTGGCAATAGCTTCATTATACACTAAGTGTGGCATCCATGTTACTGTAGTAAGATTAAGAATAAATTCTTGGTTTTCTGATGCTTTCGTGCACCATCCAACTATTGCATAATAACCACGCAAACTACTCTGGCAAGTATTCAGAGTCTCAGGAGGTATGAAATATTGTAGTCCTGAACAGTGACAGCTCTGCCATTTACTGTGGGCTTATCCAGGAGAGTTGGCCTATATGTAAGAATATGGAGCCTCTATATTTTAAATATTTCCTTTACAAGCCTATTAGTATTAGCCTATTCATGCTTAAGATGTTATTTACAGCAATTTCTTATTCTATTATTGCACTTTCACTGTTTTTCCACTCAAGCATTATCATAGAGAAAACTGATTGTGGATTTCTTTTTTTTTTTTTAAACTATTTTTTTAAGAAATGGAATAGACTCTGTAAACATGGGATTTTCAGGGAGGACAGACATGCTTTCTGTGAAATCTTGCAGATTAATTATTTCTGACAGCTCACCTGTCACTTTAATAGGCTTCTGTTGGGTAAGGAAAAACAATTTTCCCCCCTTTGGCTGCCATGAGAGAGGTCAGGAACAAAATAATTGATGCTTTATGATGCAACATTTTTAAAGGATTTGTTCTAACAAAGGCAAAAACCTTCTCTAGCTGCAGAACGAAGTATAAAAAGTCAGTTCTTGTATAAATTCTGGTGATCTACCCATTGTTGGTCTATTGCAGGGACTAGAAAGCAGAAAATAATGGCAACAATAAAAATCACTACTCAAAAAAGAAAAAAGAAAGACCTTGGCAGCAAGTTTTCTTAGGCAGCCTGCCAGTATCCTGATTCAGTGTTTATGGGAACATCTTGAAATGACTCCCAAATTAATGACTGTATCTTCCATCACTACAGTCTGATGTCTGAACATGAGGAGAAATAAACAATAGTTAATGATCTGGAAGCTGCTGGCAGTTGCTCTATTAGTTCTGGTTCTTATTTTCACTTACTAACAGCGAACTGTCCTGAGCAGATGTTTATCTTTGAAAAACATATGCAATGGAAAATTGCACCTCAGATTGCTATCCATTCCACAGTCTCTTTCACTGTGACAATTTTGCACAGAACAAAATAATTTTATTTTGATTTCATAGGTAGCTAATTTTGAGATTAAAAAGTCTGCTTTAAAATACAGTGGGTTTTTTGGTTGGTTGGTGGGTTTTTTGGTTTGGTGCCTTTTTTTTCTTTTTTTAATGAGAGACCCTAGGCACCTGAACATACTGTACTGTGGAGTTTTGTAAACTCAGTAGGGATACATCCCCAACTGTGCCAAAAAGATTTTTCCTGCCCAGTATCATTGGCCAGGCCAAGCTGCTGGGGAGAAACAATCAGTTTTCTATGCAGAGCAGTCTGATGATGAGTTGCCTTAAGATTCATGATCTTACATTTTTACATTGAGTGTGCATATATGATGTAAAGGGCTTCTGTGACATAAACACAAAAGTGGCTTTTTTTACTTTTGTCCTTTTCAATTATTTGGAAATGAATTTATTGTTTTGCTGGATAATGTCAGAAATTGGGTTTTTTACAAGCTTTTGCAGGCTTGTACAGTATGTAATTGTATACAGAGGTAAGATCCATGTGATAGATTTCGCAATCATGCAATAAGTGTTTTCAAAGTCAGTTCTGAATTACATAATTCTAACATTGGAACCAAGCTTCTCCAGGTCCCTTAGCAGCTTCATAGGCTCACGTGTTTCTGCAACAAAGCTCTTTATTTTTGCAAAGAAATATTCTGTAGCAGCTGGGGATGTAGGACTGGAAGGGTACCTTTGTTTGCCAAGCCCAGAACCCTGGTGTTACAGGCACCATGTTAAATAACACTTTCCCTACATTTACAGTGCTGCATTTTAAGATTTCTTTTTCCTTTCCTGCTTCCCTAAATTCTTATCTCTCCTCAGAGATCAAGAAAAATCTTTCATTCCCTTATACATAAAAGCTACAGCTTTTTCTAATACACCTTTGGTCAAGGAGAGAGAGAGAGAGCGAGAGCGTGTGCTTTAAATTATCTTCCCTCTCCAAAATACCTATTTCTAGTCCTTGAAAGAAGACCCAGGGTTATGTAAATCAGCATTATAATGATCTGCATAATTTGATTTAAAAATTTGTCTTATCTGAAGGTCTCGCATTTCAAACTAAACATTTCTCTTCTACTGAATGCCCTTCGTTTTGACTTATGTTACTGAAAGACTAGATTGTATCTAGAAATACAAGAATACATTTTCTTTTTGTGTTGCAGTGGTATTTACAGTAATATGGTGTCATAGAAAAATTCTAGAAATCCTCATTTAGGATAATTTATAAAATGCATAAATCCTATGGGCAATTTAGAATTCTCTAGCTAGGACTGATGAAAATCTTGGTTGTGTTAGGATAGATTAGTTTCTTATATGCTTATGAGTTCTAAATCTATTTGCTGCCTTACTTTCTAATTGCTCTCATTCCATCTTTTCTTAATAACTTCCCTTACTTCTCCTCTGAGAACTGTTACTATTTTTCTAGCTGTATTATGGGGAGCTACATCTCTAATGATAGCCTTCAAACACTGCTGGGGTGGTTGAAGAAACTGCTAAGTGACAGAGTAATGAGATTTTGTTGCCGTCTTAATTATTGGTTTTGCTTCTTTGAATAGTCTTTCCTGAAACATGCATATCAGATGTCATTTTCAAGATTTATTTCTTAGCTTGAGAACCCTTATAGGGATCTTCCTTGCAAATAGTGCTAATGATCTCCAAATCCATTTTAATTTCAGAGTTTCAGAACTGTGGTATGTAGAGCGTCTAGTTTCAGAAGAAAATATAGAGCATTTACAGGAAGCTTCCAAAGTAAGAAAATAGTTTTCATAACAGTGGCTGCTGAAGTTCAGGTGAACATGCATTATTAAACTTTACTCAAAATGTGGTTTAGGAAAAAAAAAGAGTTTTACTTGGGACAAAAATTTAACTGCTTTGTGTTGAGTCTGGGTTAAAAATTTACCTTCTGTGAATTCACTGAAATGTAACTATTTATTTTTATTCAATAAAGGTAAATCTAGACATGAAAAAAATAGCCTTCACCTTCATATGGATGAAAAATGTCCTATTAAGAAAAACCTCTTAAAGCTACTCTAACAAAAAATGAAATTAAGTTTTCAAGAGTCAATTATAATTTAAGGTATAGAGAAATGCTTATGAAATGAGGGCAGCTTGCCAGGCCACAAAACCTTTCCCATTCTACAGTTCTTCTCTGTATTAGATATAGGAGAAGCCATGAGATGTAGCCAGACCTGCTGAATTTAGAAGAGAACTCTTTCTGAGGTTTGACACATTGAAATTAGCTGCAATCATATCAGTCACATTTGGCACCTCTGCACTTTCTTGTATCTTGTGGTTTAAACTAATACAGTAGATACTCTATAGGTGGTCTCCATAGCAGAAATGCTGTATTTTATAGCCTGAAATACATCCTAGTCTGCAATTCTGTTGTTTTGTCTAAACTGTTTTTATCAACTTTATCCATTCATGCTTTAGATCATTTGGCAATGATCTCAAAGGCAAGTAGGAAACTGCACAGTTTACTGCTTGACTCGTGTAAACCTGACACAGAAATTAAATAAACATTTCTTAGCAAATCACTTTCCAGACATGGGCACATTCTTTTTAACCTGAAAGATTTATAGTAAAGAGTATTCAAGGCATCAGAGTTTGCTATTCTGCTCTGGAGCTAAGGGTGTGCATTTGTGCTTTCACCTGTTTTCAAACCAGAGATTATTTTCAGTTGGACCAGTTGCAAATAAGCATAAATATGTATTAAGGGATTGGGAAGAAGAAGGAAGAGAGCAAGGGTGCCTGGATATGATCCTACATTGTACATTAAGAGCTCAAGAAACAGGTCTTGCCCTCATTTCATGTGTTCAGGTAGATCTTTCATCTTTTTTTTGTGGATGATTAGGTGCAGCACTCAAAGTTAGGTATCCGTGTTTGGAAACATGAGCTGGTGTCCAATGTGAAGAGATGGTTTCATAATATAGATACAATAGAATTGCTCTTATTGTGGCCAGAGATTGTTTATGATTTGTAACTCAAATTAGTGGACTTTTTCCTTAAGCACAATGGAAGCGAAAAACAATTTTTGGTTTGGTTTGGTTTGCTTTTTTAAATCCAGTGTAAATTCAGAGATTCTTCTTTTTTTTATATCCAGAGTATAGATCTCTCTGGCTAAGCCTCACATGAAAGTGTCTGTAGGCAAAAAATGTGCACTTAGTTTTCAAGTTTAAAAATAATTAAAAAGCAAAAAGGATAAATTATGGTCTATTGAAGGAGAAATCTATTTTCATGTCCTGGTACCTAGAAGCCATAGTTGGATGTAGGACAAATGTAAGCTAATGCCATTCTACCCATTTCACAGTATGGCTTTAGAAATGGCATCAAAATTAGACAAATAATCATAGATTTTGGAAGAGAAGGGATAGGTATTTACTTCAGATCTTCTACCTAGCAAGGTGAAACAGGCTTGCTTGCTATCTGACACAAGGAGCCAAGAGCTTCTGTTTAAGCTGTAACACATCTATCTATAAAATGCTAAACTTTATTTGAAAATTATGGTTGGTGAACTATCTATGCTGTCTTAGACAGACTTTTAAATAGCCACATTTTTGAAATGTGTACCTCATTGTTGATTTTGCTTCAACCGCTGGCTCTATTAGTCCTTTCTCTGCTAGCTGAAAAGCTGTGGACCATCAGAAATTTCTTCTTTGTTAGTCTCATTACTGCTTTTCAGTTTTGGCTTGCAATTTTGGCAGTGCCAGAATGTCTCCCACCTACCAGGCTGCTTCATTGCCCTAAACACTCAGGAGGCATTCACTGATCACCTTTGCCCTCTCTGTTGACGAGGAGTTTTAAGAAAAATCTTGAATAATAATAATAAGTGCTTTGAACTTCTACAAGATCTGCTTACATTTGGACATAAATATCTCATTCAATATTCAAACAGCACAAGAAACTGTGCAAACATTAAAGAGTATTTTTTTTACATAAAACAATTTTCCAAGTGTATAATTATGCAATTATTTAGGTAATAAAGTTTTAAGCTGGTACACACCTGTAACTTCCTTATACTTTTTCTATTGAAACAAAATGCCCTTAAGCATTTCACTTTTGTTTTATATTCACTTCATTTCCCAGAATAATTAAAGCTTAGTCATTCTTTATAATGTCATACAGGTAGGAACACAGGCCTGGTTTACAACGCAAAAGCAGAGCCAGACCGTACTTTCAGTCAGCTGTCGTAAGAGTAACGACTTTTCAACAGTTCTCAACTTTCTGCATTACATAATACAAGAAATAAAAAATTCAATGGCAGAACATCCAAGATCACATTTCTAGCTCGTGTAAAGAAATATAAGTCTCCTGATTTCAGTAAAATAATGAGGTTGTGCCAGCTGAGCATCTGGGTCTACGCATTCGAGATAATCTCCTATTGTGTTAGCAAGCAGTACTATATCACCTGACATTAAGAAAGGCTGGGACAGATTAATAGGGTCACACTGTTATTTATTTACCTGTTTTGTGAGATCAGAATTTTCAGACCTTAGTGTTTGCAGACAATACATGAGTACCCACTGTAGGGCTTGCCTGGTGTTCAAAAGCCTGATGGCATGAATCTCAGTGCAGGGCTTTGGTTCAACCAAGTCCCAAAGGCAGCTTTCTAGTTTCATTTTGCTTTTTTCACTGGATTGTGATAATATTCTTTCAGTGCTCCCTCTTACAGAGTACAGCTATCTTGAAGCTTATCTAATACTGATCTGTGTCATTTAGGAAATGTTGCTTTTATCTGAGAACTCATAATATTCAGTCAGTGTGTGCCATTCATAACTAAATAGCCTCTGCTCTTCATTGTTCTTTTAATTAATGATTGTTGATTGGTTTGCCTTGCTGCACATTGTTGCAAGGCATGATCAAAGAAAATCCAAGATTAATCTGCTAAACTAGATGTCAGATTAGTAAATTCCTCTGTGCTATTACAAAGATTTTTCTCCTTCAGTAAAGGCCTGTCAGTGGATGATGGCTTGGCTGTACCTCTGACAGGTCAGTCCAAAGGTCAGTCCCTGAAAACATGCATACATTAATGCAATAAAGCATGATGACTCATTTATATCCAGTTTATAACTCCAAGTACTCTCTTCATGAATGTTCATCAGGTACCACTGAGAAAAAGATGATTTACTTTGATTGCTTCTGAACACAGCTGAAGAAAAAAATGTGTACCCTATCATGTTGTGAATACGTATAGGTTTTTCTCAGGTCAGTAGTGGAACCAATTAGTCTAGTAAGCCAGAGAATAGAGTGTTGTGGGTGTCTTTTCATCACCTAGCATATCTCTAGTACTTCTGTAACCACTTTAGCCAGAACTTGATTGACAATGAGGAGTACCTGATTTCAATTTAAAAAAGTAAGTAGTAAATAGTGGTCTGAAGCCCGAGTCATAAACTTTCATAGATATCACAAAACTTTCTGGTGTTTAATAATCTACTTTTCTCCATTTATAAACTATTTCATGAAAGAGATCCCCCCCAAAAAACCCAAACTGAAACACCCAGTAGCAAAAGACATAAACACAGTAACATGCACATAACTGTTCTATTTATGGAGCTTTGATGCAGCTTTACTGGAGATCCTTAGTTGCTCCCTGTCTTCTACAAGGACATCTTGCAGACCCTGCTAGATAGCAAGACTAGATTTCAGCTGCTTCTGATCCTGTGGTGCAGTTGCTTTCATCTGCCTTGGCATGCCAGAAATCCTTCTTTTCTCTGTCTGCCACTTCATTAGCCACTGCAGTTTTGGTGTTTAGCTCTTAGCCGGAAAGCAGAGAGCTCGAGCTTTAACACAGCCTTTCTGCTTAATAGCTCAAAGATGTTCATATGAATCTCCCTTTTCCAACCTTTTTTTCATTGATAACATCTGCATCCCAGTGCTGGAAGCCATTGGTTGAGATGAAGGATTGAAATAATTTTCCCCGGCGACATAGATCTACTGGGTTGACTGGGCTTCTTTCTTTCGTTTTATGAAATGTTTCCTTATCTCCAGAAATACCTTTTTAGCAGGAGAAAATAAATAGATGTGTTTCAGGCCTGCCCATTGGGCCCTTCAATTCATCTCATTTTGAACATGTATCAACAGAATGATTCTCTGTTTTGGCCTCTTTCCCAGTGCAATGGTTTTCATGGTGCTGCCAGATGCTTTTGCTTGTAGATCTCTGCTACAAAGCTTTTACCTTACCTAATTCTTCTTAAATTTAGGGTTGCTCTTTTTTCTTTTCCTTTTTTTCCCACTTTTTACTTCTTTTTCTTTTTCATTTTTCTTTCTTTTTCTTTTACCTTTTTCCTTTTGTTTTTATTTTCATGTGGGTGCTTCTGTTTCATACTATTGCTGTCTCCAGCAATCAGAATAAGCAGTGATCTCAGATATTTATAATTTAAGAGGTCCCAAGCAGATATCAAGTGTATTAAGAGTATTTTCAGAGCTCATTTGTGATCACCATATCTTTTGAGTTGGTTTGTGTTTAGTTATGGAAAGCTTTAACTGATTCTGCATATAACTCAGTATTTGAAATGCCACAGTGTTCTTCCCTGATTGATTTTGCTATTAGTTCATCACATGTGGTCAACAGATTAAATATCATTATTTCTATGAAATGATCATAAAATGTTTACTCTTCAGTTTAAAGGTCAAGGAAAAAAACTATTAGCTCAGGATCTGTCATGTTGCACTCCTCAGCTGCCTTTTAAACTGCTACAGTTATTCATTTTTCCTCCTACTTACTGAACAATTTCTGGGCATGTTCATTTTTACAGCCTAATTAGCTTTCTGCCATGAATAAAAGATGTTTTCCAAAACACTGGAGTAGGCAATGGATTTATAAAGTGGTAAAAAATACATAAAACATATAAGGGAATTTTGTAAGGGAATGGCTGACTCAGGCTGATATTGAAGGGACACCTTAGTTGGAAAAGTGGAAAGTACCATTTATTTAATGTTTTTAATTTATTGGAAAGTTATTTAATTATAGATGTTTCTCCAGACAATTGTTGATTCTCTGCTGGCAGAGCACTGTTGATGGTTTTATCTGTTTTGTACCTAAAACAAAAGTAGAGGATTTAGCTGATTCTAAAACTGGGAAAGAGCAGTATCATCTCCGGACTTATGTTTTTTAACAGGCCACACTATTTCCACAGGCCATAGTACTTAAATGTTCCAAGGATAGTATATGGTTTCCTGTAAATCTGCAAAGTGAACAGAGGTCATTTTGCACCTGAACTTTTCCAGGCATGTCAACAGATTGCTGCAGTTTCCTTAAGAAAAAAGAAAAAGCAGAGCAGCTGAAAATAATTAATATTGAACGTGACACATCAAAAATGTAATTTGTCACTTGTGATTAAAGCGTTTATCTTTAGTTCTATTTTTATATTCATCATGGGTCTCCCTTAGCTATCATTAGGCTCCACATGGTTGGAGTTAGTGTGACCTTTGATCCATCACCATAGACAAAGGGATCTGTTGCTGCTAAATTGGAGGCCAAGCTAGTCAGCAACAGTATAGATCAACAAATGTAAGCTTGGTTAATAATGATCAGCTTAGCTACTCCATTTAATTTTTAAGTCTATGTGGTTAATGTAGATGCTGATCTGTAAAAGAAAGACTAGATTCGTAACAAAATTTAACATTAGGAATTCACATTGTGGTAATTCAATCTGATGTGAAAAGTAAAGATGGTGGAAGTGATCTATATTTCTAGTATACTCATATACTATTCAATTGAGAAAACAGAGAGTGATAGTTTTACAGACTTTCTGCTGTTTTTCTCATTTCTCTGAAGCCTTTCAGAGGTTTTCTGACTGCCACAGTCAATGGTTTCTTATTTTCTAAGTACAAAGAACTGAAATGTTTGACACATCACTGTCCTACCCCATCATTGTCCTGCCACCATATTACCCTCTTGCTTATCGTTGTAAACCCATTCTATCATATTGTATACAAAGTCAAGCAATACTTAAAATATGATAAATTAATCTTTTAATTGTCAGCAGTGTGGGGTTTTTTTTTTAGCATGGGCATGTGTAGCTGAAAGCCAGCAATATTTTTATGGGTGACTATAAGTGATGTCTTTTCAGAAGAAAACCATTATTTAATTTACTGTACAGTCACATAGAAGACTCACACTGCAATAGTAAGTCACATTGCCTATTTATTAAACTAATTTCAGTTAAACCCAGATTATGTGTTCTGTGGTGCAGTTTATTGTGGACATGATGTGAAACTCTAGTTCCTGATCCTGTGTGCTTACTGAATGTGTCCCATCACTTTCCACAATAATAAAATCCTAAGCCAAGCCATAGCTTGATCTCTGGCAGGTTAAGCTCCCTTGAGAATCGAGTGAAGACTACTAGATTTGTAGTCCTATTATTAAGTATTTGTGTGGTAACAACACCATTATTCTAAGGTCATTAACACACTTCCTCTTTTCCTGCAAATGCTTGTGGTTAAAGTCATTGTTTTAGGCATCTACATTTAGTTTATCAACATCTAATCATAAATAGCTTGCAGTTTCTGGAAGCTGGAACAATAGCTATCAGCAGGTTATTATCCAGAAGACCAGTTTTCCCTGCCTCACACTGGCTTCAGCAAACACCTCCATGTATGAATTGCTATTTACTGTGGCAGTGCTGAGGACTAAAACTCTGAATCTGAGTATTTAAGGACTGAAAGCACTGAAACACCATTGTGCTTCCTTGATGTGTAAGCACAATGTAAACACAATGTACACGTAGTGCTGGTTTTTTCAGCAGTTACCCCTGCACTGAGTCACTAGCTTGCCCTTTGCTATAATGTGCCTGTCTCACTGAGTTATCAGCAAGGATCTAAGGACATTAGGCTGTGTCGTCCTGTCCTTTGGCTCCAACAGTTGTGAAATATTTCACTCTTGTATTAGGTTAATTTTGGTAAATGGTAAATAGATGTCCAAATTTTCAGAGTCAAATTGGAAACTCATATCAAATTTGCTCATTGATGTGCCTCCAATTCTTCTTGTTTAAAAGGGAGACATATAGCACAGATACAGGAAAAAGAGAAAAATATTTCTTTTCTATGGTCTTTAGGTTTCTCATTTGTTTGTTTTATGACTTCCTGAATCTGTGTTTGTGTGGCAGTACCTTTTCCCTTCATTTATGTATTAGTTTCTTGGGGAACACTGTTCTGAGCAAATCAGTACATAAGTCGGTATTTCCACCACCGTTTTCTGTATCAAGCCAAATAACTTGGTATGACTTGGTAAGGTCTAGTTTAATCTCCAGACATCCCAAAGAAGACCAGTGAGAATTTAGAGTGAGAATACAGGTTTCTGACACATCATAATACTGTAGCAGCATTTTAAACCATTATTAGTAATTTTGACCAAAATCCTATAGGATTTTTGTCACCCACTTCAATAGACCAGGCTCTTTCTGACTTATTTTTTATTTCTCTAATTTATTTTAATTTTATTTTAGGTGTGGTAGAGCTCTCTTTTCATAGCTTGGTCCCACAACCCTCACAAAATCATAGCATTTCTTTAGTAATGGTCCTGCACTTTCTTGCATGCACAAGTGCTGTTGGAGTGTTTTAGCCATTTCTGGATAATACCATGCCATATAAGTATAATGGAACAATATTACAACATGAGAAAGTTTGTCTTTCTGTGATGAAAAGGCTGTCCATCTGGACAGAGAATGAGCTTAAGACTTCAATATCATACCCTAATCCCATCCTACTTCTTTCCCATGCTGCTGCTGTCCTGGTTTTCATTTGTGGTTATTATATTATTTTAGTAAAAAATCAGTAGTGTAAATAGCTATTTGACAAAATGTAATTGCTCACCACTGAGGTATTTAAGTTTTTATTAATGAGATTTCTAAAATCAGATGATTTTATAAATAACTTTTCCTCTGTGCACTCCCCTATCCTTCTCTAAAAAACTTAACAAAAAGCAAAAGACTTCTTTTCACACTTGTCTCTACTGCATTTTGGATAATTTAATGTTTTGCCCCTGTGGACCCAAGGTGATAGTGTTTCTATGCTCTAATGTGTAGTAGTACCACTAAACCCAGATAACCCTCCATTTCGCAATTTGTTTCATATGTAAAAGTTAAGGAAACTTCCATGCCATTTTTTGTCACTGTAGGTTTTAAGTTTATTGAGTGGTATCAATAAATATAATTTTTAATTATTCTTTTAAAATTTTTTTAGGTGTTTTACTCATCCTGTTCCCTGCTTCAATGCTGACACCAGGGGGACAATTGGAGAATTAAGGTACTATTTGATATTTTATTACTCTCTAGAAGATGGTGTGCTCTAAGTTTTCATTATTTTATACTTAGCAAATAAGGACTGAGCAAGTTATTAAGGAGAAAAAGATCAAAGTAAAAAGAGAATGGACATAGGATATAATTCCTATCCTTTTCAGTTTTACCAATGTTAGGCCTTATACAAAATATCTGCTACTTTTTCAACTGTTGAATTATGGTTGCAAAAATGTTATTCAGAGAACCGTATAATGAACTGTAAAGCCAGCTAAACAATTTTCATCATATTCTTATTATTCAGGTACAAAAAGAAGTCAAAATAAACCTAGAAGTTTCCATTCAAAAAACACCTCTTGTCTCTTCTCCTCCAACCTGGCCCTCAGCGGTAACAATTGTCCTTGGGAAGAAAAATTGTCATGTTTTCTAAACAATAAAGTATGCAGTTTTCTCTCATAACCAGCATGGTTTGTTTGAAGTCACATACAATTGCACTTCACAGATGTAAATGTGCTTAGCACTTACTCAGTTTTGGAAGTGTCATTCCAGTTTCATACCAGTAAAACTGTTCATTGCCCGCTGTTGATTTTTAAAATGGGCATGTTTCAGTTCAATTTGTTTTGTTCTCACTGTAAAACAAATGTCTCCATTTTGCTGTCTTTACTCCTGAGAAGGGCGTTAACATGCTGCTTTGGCAACTGGTGTCACTAGCAAAATACAATCTCCGTTTTCACAGTGAAATTGCCAAAATCATAAAAAATCAAACAGGCATGTCAGTCTGGAAATAGTTAAATGGGCCGTTTACTGGAATACTTCATCATAGGGGCAAAAATAACCAAAAATAACCATTTTCCAACAAAGTCAGTGGTAGCCTTGCTGCCACCACTTTCCCTGCAGCAGGGCTGAGTGCCTGTGCTGGAAACAGTGGCTGGAGCTGGTGACCCGGGGCTGCCAGCTGAAGTACATCTGTGCTGCACTTGGGAGATATCTCTCTCTGTGACTGGGCCTTTTAGGCACCATTTAAAATGTGCTGGGTTCTGTCATGTTCCTTCTCTGAGCCCTTAGCTAGCAAGGGTGCTCCTCAGCACCCTCCCACCTCAGGTAGCTGTGCCACTGACCTTAACCAGCTTTGTGCACATCTAAAGGCTGGTTCTGACTTTCAGGTCCTGAATTCGACTTTCAGTGCTCTTACTTACTATAGTGAGGAGAGAAGGAAAATTTGAAGTGTACTGGGAGGCCTTAGATATTTGTGCTGCATTTTACAAAAAAAAAAAGAAGTAATGATTGTGAGTGCAGCTTATCATGCTCTTTCCAGAACAGGCTGAATGGAGCTCATGACTGAGAAAACACATTAAAACACCACCTTTCCCCCTCTCCTCATGTCCCCAGCCCGCTCTTCCCCCCACCCCCCATTTCCTTCATTCCTGCTTTGATTTTATTCTGTTCGGGTTCTTTGGATTACAAATAGTTTTGTTTGTTTTCTTTACCAAATTACAGAACAAAACTCTAATTATACAGTTTGTACAGAAGGCAATCAAGAGACTAAATGTTTTTCTCTTGCTAGGTGCATAGTTATGTCTTGTCTGGCAAAAGAGCAGTTGCAATGCGTATTTGTGTAGGAGGTTAAATCTGGTGTCAGGGGTTTGCAATGACAGATACAGTATATTCCTATGGCAGTGACAGTGCCATTAAGAAGAGAAAGATTTTTGCTATAGAGCTCTCCATAGGTTGGGGGATGCCTTTGAAACCTCCTCAAAACACCAAGTACTAACATTTTCTATTAGAAGTGGTCGAAATCCCCTCAGGAAAACAGTAACAATTAGTCCCAAACACTGTTTATTATGAAGGGATTAAAAATGTTTAACTTACTCCCATATAAACTAGCTCCAGTCAGGACACTTTGGAGTCAAAATGTACTGACTCATAAGGCCAAATACTCCAACAGCATAAGTCACAGTAAGAGCATGGGCTGCTCAGACCCCTGTGATCTTGTTATGGGGCCTTCAGAGTTTCACAGAAGCTTTTTGGTTAAGATGGACCCTGATTTCTCTGAATGAAAAAATATCCTTTCTCACTCTTGCATTTGTTCTTGTTTGTATGGGTCATTCAGCGAGAAGGTTCACAGTCGTAAATGGAGGATAAAAAAGGAGAAAAAGGAAATTATCACCTCAGAGTGCTTTTCATGTGAAAATAAAACATACTGCTGCTTGTAGGCATCCCTATTGCAGCAAGTTCTGATCCAAATGAACTGTGTTGGCAATACATAAGAATATCCAATGCTCTTCCAAGTTGAGAATTGTAAAATTGTCTTTTTTTATAGGCCCTTTTTATATGGAAATCTCTCCTCTGTATGAATGGTTATTGAAGCTGAGGCTGCTTCCAGAGTTCCCAGGTGTCAGTGAAGTAGCTGTTGTAGGGCTGGGTCCACAACAGCAAATGTGCTGTGCACAGAAAACTTTGTCTTGTCAGCTTGTAGGGTAAATGCATCCCTAAACTTCCTGGAGAAAGCGTGGGGAAAATGAAGAGACTGAATAAAATTCGTAGGAACTAAATAAACAGCTGTATAAATTGGCATTAGGAAAGTTGACGAATGTGTCTGCCTTTATGTTTCTTCTTTTTAGAGCTTTAGTACCTACTTCTGGGCTGCAGATACACTTATGTCAGATGGGGTCCATCACATGAAACTGATATATACACACTTTCCTCCTCTTTAACGTCCATTTTGTTGGTGTTGTAATTAAATATCTTGCTTATAATCTTGAGAGAACGTGGTCCAGATAAATTTTTTTGTTGCCTTAAACCAAATTGTCCAGTGTCTAGGATTGTGGAATATTTGAGAATAAATATGGGGAAAAAAATTAGTAATAACTGGGCTCCATCCTTGGCCAAGTTCTCTTCAACATCTTTATTAACAACTTGGACTCAGGACTCAAAGGAATACTAAGTAAGTTTACTGACAACAGTAAATTGGGAGGAGCTGTCAGCTCCCTCAAAGGGAGGGAGGTTCTGCAGAGAGACCTTGACAAATCAGAGAGATGGGCAATCATCAACTGTAAAAAGTTTAACTAGGGCAAGTGCCAGATCCTGCACCTGGGATGGGGCAACCCTGGTTTGTGTGTATAGAGTAGGGAATGAGATGCTGGAAAGCAGTGCCGTGGAAAGGCACTTGGGGGTCCTGGTTGATGGCAAGTTGAATATGAGTCAGCAGTGCCCTGGCAGCCAGGAGGGCCAAACATGTCCTGGGGGGCATCAGGCAAAGCATCGGCAGCCGGTCGAGGGAGGGGATTGTCCCGCTCTGCTCTGCACTGGGGCGGCCTCACCTTGAATATTGTGTGCAGGTTTGGGCATTGCAATTTAAGGAAGATATTAAGCTTTTAGAGATTGTCCAAAGGAGGGCAACGAAGATGGTGAAGGCCTGGAGGGGAAGCTGTATGAGGAGTAGTGGAGGTCGCTTGGTCTGTTCAGCCTGGAGAAGAGGAGACTGAGAGGAGACCTTCATGGTCTTCAGCATCTTCACAAGGGAAGAGGAGGGAAGGCACTGATCTCTTCTCTGTAGTTGAGCCCTGGAACCTAATACTAAGCTAAGGAAGCATTTATGTGACCACATTTTCTGTGCTTTTTGGATTGAAAATCTGTAGTCAGAACACGTTACTCTTTTCTACTAAATGAATAGTGTTTAAAAAAATACTGATAAAACAAAGAAGAAATGCTAAGCTTTTTTAGTTCAATGTCAGTTTTTGTTAACCTCTTCAGAGGACAAGGCAGTGGTAAAGTTAGGCATGGCAACTATAATCGTAAGACATATTTGATTTAGCTTTAGCTCAAATTGATCTTCCTCAAAAAAGAAAATTCATATACCAAGACTTGATAAAGACATGAAGCAACTGACATTAATTATATTCAGTCTTTAAATTGTTTTCCATATCTTCAGGAATAAGATCTTCCTGGGTGAGTGACAGGCTGACTGGCTTAGAATAACAAGGTAACAAGATAAAATTTCTGTTTTTACAAAATTTCTGGATATTTCCCATTGGAAATATTCCAAAATCTCTAAAAGTAAACATAAATGATCCATAGAGTTCCTCAGCTTATTTTCTCAGGATTGTCTGGTACAGATTATGATGGTGTGCTGATTTAGGGGTGTTTTGTCTTGGCAGTAAGTCACTTGTTCCTATTAATTTTCTTAATTAATGATCTTACAAATGAAACTCTTTTCTAAAATGATATTGAGAATGGTTAGTGAAATTCAGTTATATTTCTTTTTCCTTTTACCAATGGGAAAAATCTGCTTAACTAAGAGTTCCTTCTGATTAGTCAAAGTGTTTGGCTTGTTTTTACTATGTGTCCATCAATATTTTTAGATTATGCTACCATGTCATGTTATCGAATACTCCCTCTTGAGCTTTTGCTTAAGTTAAAGTACATTTTAATGTACTTTTGTTCTTTTTTTTCCTTCATTCTTTCCAAACCTACAGAAAATAGAAGTTTTCTTGGGTAATAACTACACTTCATTGCAATTAAGTTCTCATTAAATTATTTATTTTTGTTCACAGTTCAAGACACTGCCCTTTCCAGTCAAAAGGAGTGTGTTTATGGCTTCTGCAGTCTGTGATATACAACCAAACAAGGAATTACATACCATTCTTATTTACTGCAAGAAAAACCAATATACTCTGACATAGTTACTTTCTCAGTTAAAAAGTTAAAACTTTGCATTTTCTTAAGAAAATGTTTCAGAAATCATGGCATTATAGCATTGATTGTTTTTCTTGGATAGTAAGTTACAAATAGGTAGCTTGGGAAACAATAGCTGAAGTTCCTGGTGTTTATTAATTCTATGCTATTTGCTCCAAGTTTTGCACCCAGGAAAAACAATTATAACTTAAGTGCACCAAGCTGCTGAGCTACTGAGCCCTTTTACCTTTGCTTCCCTGAACAAAAGACTATAAAGCACAAAAAAATGGTTTAAAGAATTTTTGTTATTAAATTGTCATTTTGAAGTCTTATAAGCATAGAAAACTTTACCGTATCTCAAATAATAATTTAAAAAAGCACATAATTTTATTTTTCTGTGGGATTTTCCTTCATAAAAAGATAGGATCAGAAAGATACAAACTTTTACATGACATTTGTTCTAAGAACAAATTTTTACATGACATTTGTTTTAAGAACAATCCATAAAAAGTCTTAAGAAGCTTCTTGAAACTGGTACAAAATTTTGTTTTAATCACCTAAATAAGATTATAGTGAGTCAAACACTCTTGATGTTTCAGAAAAATGTGCTGATTGGTAAACCGATCAAGACAGGGTTTACCTAAATGCTATTCTCTGAAGATGATCGTAGTAAATGACTCCTTTGTAGGATGGCTATTTAAAAAAAAAATTATGACACTCCATATGTAATGATAATGAACTGTTAGAAAACCTCATGATCACCAGGAAGTTTGGATAAACAGTAAAACATTAAGTTAGCTGTTCATGTCTTGTTACCTGTTTTCAGGAATATACAGAAAGAGCTGATGTTTGGTTTGTAATTGTTTCTATAAAATGTATGCTGCTGTATTTGCATTATAATTTTAGAACCATTTTCCTCCTGTTTCTGAGCAGTGTTGAAATGCACATGAGGCAGAAGAGTGTCTGTGAGCTACCCTACAGACTGGATCTGAATTCTGACCCTGCCAGCTGGGTCAGGTAATTGTGTAACCACTGTCAGTTTTTTATTGAACACAGTAGGAGAAATATTGATGTAGGGCTATCTAAATATATGAACATATCCTTGTGGAATAGAAAATCTAATAAAAAAAAATTGAGTTCCTAAAGATTCTGGGAACAGGATGGGAGACATTCAAAAAGTGGAAACAACTCTCTTAGGGTGTGGACTAAGTATCAATAGTGCTATTAGACAAACATCTTTTTAGAAAATCATTGAGTGACTTGTAAAAATATAGAGAGGAAATACAGGGAGATAATTTTTCTGTTATTGCTGTGGAATGAAGGGCAGGATTTCTCAAAGTATGTTTTGACAACTCTTGGAAGGTTTTCATTCTTTTATTTGCTGTTACGTCCATTTTATTTGCTCTTATAAAATATGAGGAAAATCTGTTTATGTCTTTATTCCAGTTCCAGTTATATTTTCATACTATCTGTTCTAGGGAGAGGTATGAGTTCCTTTTTAGAACTGTGAGGAATAGAATAAAGAGTGTCAATGGTGCTTTAATCTCTCTTTACATTTTAGGGACCAGTTTTAAAGGAGAACATACTATGTGAGGCAGATAAGAAACATAGTTTTCTTCCAGTGGGGAGGGATTTGCAAATTTAGCCTCTAGACCCACTATGAGTGAGTGCAAATCTCTACTACTTGAACATATTGAGACCAGGTGTCAGTCTGATCCTTCCTCTCTTGTGGGTCATACAAATTTCTCTTTGCTGTTTGAACTTGCACAATGGTTGTCATCAAACTATTACTCCTCATTATTTCAGAGACCAGTCATTAAATAGACTGAAAAACATCAGATTTGTAGCTTGCCCCACAACACAGCCAAGTGGTAGCATTGCTGTCATACAACACTGGAAAAATTTACGTGTCTGTTCTCAGAGATAACAATAAATAGCAACCTCCTTGTAGTGGCATGTGCTCTACCTGATGTACAGTTTCTGGTTCCCTCTTTAAAGACAGCAACATGGTCTTCAGGTACTTAAGAAGGGGTTAGGCATGGGGTGAGTTTTAGAGGTACTGGTGTAATAGAAACAAAGTCTTGGACGTAACATACATTTTTTGGGGGTTCTTTTAGGTGCAGGTGAAATAGCAAGTCTCTCTGACCATGTGTTTTTCCCTGGAACGTTACACAAGTATTTTATTAAAACACTGTGGGAAATGTTTTTTTCTGCTGTGCTAGAGGAAAGCTCCAAGACTTTCCTTTTCCATCCCACTTCAGGACCTTGGTCAGGATTTAACATTTGTGGTTTTGCTAGAACTTCCTTTATTAGACCTTCTGTATAGTAATGTAACAGTATTAGATTAACATAGCCCACAGCTAGGAGGAATCATTACCCTTATGCAGGGTAACATAAAAAGGTACACTAGGACTCGGTAAAGATACTTATCTCACTGTTTAGTTCCTAGATACAGTTTCATGATGAATTTTGACATGCCTAATTTTACAGAAATGAGAACTTTAGAACAAAATAACAATGAAATTTAAATACAAGGCAGAAATCAACACAGTGCATCATGTAAAAAAACCCTATCAGTTTTTTTCAATATTACCTTCCTTATCTCTAGCTCTCCCCTCGGATGATATCTAAAGCTGATAAAGGCAAGGAACACATGAACAATATTCTCTGTATTCCTGTCTGGAACAGGCTGTTCCATAACTGATAGCATTTTCTCACTTTCCTAGAATACTTTTAAAAAACAGAGGGATGTGTCTTTGTGAACAGCAGGTAGATTAAAAAAAGGAAATATACTTTACCTTGAAAGAAAGACTCATATCATAAGAACAAATCTTTGGCTACTTTAGTACATTTATTATAAACTTTTATAATTTTGCTTAGTGTTTTAAACCTCTGACTTTCAAAATATTTTTGTTACTAAAATTCATTAACCTAGTGTCATTAAACTCTTTGCTTTTGGACAATATGTTCTTGACATTTTGCTGAAGGAAAAAGTTACAGTAGAGGTTTCCTGCTAAGTTTGGGAGAGTGCTCCTTGTTAACCCTTATCAAGAAATGTTACGGATGTTGTGAAGTAACTTTATGTTTGTGGAGTTCGCTATTGCTAATCATCATCCTTCTGGGTTTTTGTTCTGTTTAAAAATGACAGTAGATAGATTTTTCTATCAAAAGTACATATCAATCCTTTGTTCTTTATAACAAGTCATTTCATGGACTTATATTTAATTTATATTTGAAAATAACCACCACAATGGCTCACAACTTCCAAGGCTTGAAAGCATTTATTGATTTTGAAATTGCTTACAGTTGTGTCTTACAACTATTAAAAATTGCAGAAGTCTTATTGAATGGAAATACCTTATCAGCTCAGAGAGTCTAACAGCTGAAGATACTTAGTTAAGTCTTTTTTTGTCTAGAGTTTATTCCTTTAGAGTCTTAAACAACAGACTATTTACCAAGGACACCTATTGCTTTCTTCTATCAGTCACTTGGGAGCAGTCAGTGCATTGAATGGTACAGGTTGTAACAAGTCAAGGTGCAGATATGTGCTGCAGATTTGTTTTAAGGTCAGGTTCAGTGACAACCAACATTGTGAGATTCTGTCCACAGAAGAATATCTTCTGGTCCTGAAGAAGGTTTTGTTGTCTTTTTCTTTTTGTCCCTGTTTCGGAAAACTGCAAATAATAATAATTTGAGATTTTTACTATAGAGAATGGCAAAATTTTGCTACTTGGGCATTAATATCTTAGGCACAGGCTGTTGTAGAGTTTCAACTATTTAAACAATAAGGAAAAAAATTAAGCCTCTCTTTGGTTTTTGATTCCCGTAGAAAGCAAACCTCCAGGGATTGAACCTGATATCTGTGAATGTCATACATTTAATTACATTGTTCTCTTTTGCTGCTTTTTTTTTGGAGGATTCAGTATCCTAAAGTAGGAAAGCAGAGGTTGTATATTGTATCAGCAATCAATAACTGAATTACCAGGCATAACAGATAGCACCAGGTATGGCAGATATGTGTGGCCCTTACTTCAGAGTCTCTCATCGCAATAAAGCTTGTTTCAAAATTCCCATTCCTTTTGAAAGAGCGTTAGTTTTTCTTGTCTTCTATGATAATTATCTTCTCTTTTAAGTATACTGAGACAGAAAGCTTCAAAGTGAGACAAGAACTGTGAGAAGCAAGTAAATTCCAGAAAACAGCTGGACCTCATTTACATAAGAAATAAAATATTGTGAAGAAACAGATTGAAAAGATAACGTGTTACATAGCCAGAGATGAAGTGCTTGAAGATTATGTCATCATATATATACATCTCTTTTAAGCAAGCTAACTTTATCCCTGTCCAATGCTAATTTATTCTGATATTGCATTTAGATTTTGTGGAGCAAACTTGTTCCTCACAAGTGTTATGTGTTCAAGAGATTCAGTAGAGTTGTTTCAGTATCTATAGAAAAAATTATGGGTTTTGACCTCAACCGTGGGAGGTATTACATGTTCTGTACTCCTGGTAGACTCAACACCTTGCAGTATCAAGCTCTCTAATGATATGCCTTTGTATCTTGGCATAACCTTTTGCTAAATGTGACTATCCAGTGGTACACTGCATGTCACAGTTGACAGCCAGACAGTGTGCTTTGACCACAGGGACCAAGTACTGGCCAGTTGAAAATTTCAACCTTAAAACTGTGTGGTTTCCAATGCTTCAGGTAAAAGATAATTTCAACAACATTTAGAGAGAGAGCTCCCTGCTGTTCCATAGTTAGAGTGCATCTTATTTTGTCTGTGAGCTGGTCCAGAATAGACCATATGGACACAAACACACAAAAAAAATCTACATTCATAGTCTAGCTTTTTTTCTTTTTAGAAGACTACATTTTACCATTTCTGTATGTCATGTCCAGTAATTAAATTTCTTACTTGTAATCAAAGCAATTGAATTGTACTAGAGAAAGCATTCTCATGTTTTACTTCTTGAATTTATAATTTCAAAATGGCAATATTTTTCTAATAGAATCATTAACTTATTCTAAAGTTGTCCCATAAAGAAAGAATATTTAATTATTTCCCTAGATCTTCCCCTTCTAGAATAAAAACTTAAAAAGTTAAGATTTGTAAAATGTGAAATAACTGTAGCTGGTAGTTGGTAACTAGCATTTAAATTCACTCTGTGCAATACTACCTTCATGTCATCTAGAGGATCTTCAAGTATAAGCAATGTAGATCAAATAGCTTTCTGGACTTTATTTGCTTTAATAACAGCTTATACTAACTGTCATTGGAGGAATTAAAAAAGTCATGATGATCTATTCACTGGACTGTTAATAACACTAAAGTCTTTAAAATGTTTCTGTATATTTGGAATTCACATGTAGAGCTCCTAGGAGCATTTGCTTAGAGCCATTCATGTTTCTTCTCTGCAGAGTGTGCACAGAAACTGCTTGAGACAAACTTTTGCTTGTTTTGAATCTGCCTCTGTTCCCAAATAAATATTTATACTGGCAGTTACCCCATTTGTTTACCAGCCATTCACAGATTGGACTACATTTGAAGGATTAATTGCCTTACATAAAGATTCTGTTTATTCTTTGACAGCAGGTTTCTGCATTGCTCCCCTAGATGGCATTTCTAAAAACAATTCCAGATGGAAACATGCAAGATATTTCTGTGTTCCTCAACAGCTTTAAAAATAGATACCACTGCATGATTCACAGTGATCTCTATGTGCACCTCTGAGCTGACCTGAGCTATAAACACTTTATAAATAAAGTATGCTGAAACAGTAGATACACTTCCCCCCCCCCACCGTTTCTTACCAGCTTGCTTTCCTTTTCTCCTTTTTTTTTTTTTTTTTTTTTTTTTTTTTAACTCAGAGACGTTAAAAAAAAATAACGCTTATGTAGCATCAGAGGATTTTTAGATAAGAATATCTTACAGGACTCCCTAGTGGTTTTAGGTTTCTTTCATGTTTACAAGAAAGTTGTAATCAGAAGACATTCATTAATCAATCCTCGGTTGACAAACTGCAAATCTCAGTGTAATGTACCTGAAGATTTTACTCTGTTGTTTAAGGTAAAACATCCTCTTAGATACACAGCTTGTTCAAACCCACAGAAGCTGGAATATGTAAATAAAAGCTTTCTTATGGTGTGGAACAGTAGAGAACCACTGCAGCCATTATGGAAGCCCACTGGCTACAGGAGATGAGGAATCCTACTCCTATTCCTCTCCCATGTATCTGTACTACTAGATACAAAACACAAGAAGTCAGCCCTCTGCAGCTTATCTCGTGGTTAGATTAAGCAAAATCATTTTGACACATTTCCCAACTAGATTTTAAACAGGCTGTAAAATCTCTGGCATTCTCAAGCAAAGGGATCATCTGTTATAACATCATCACTTGTTAATGATTTCCTTAAATTTTCTGTTAAAAATAAGGTAATCTGAGGGTCAGCATTGACATCTATGCTCACAGCTTGTGCCTATGAGGAATTCTTTAAGATGGATATCCTACCAAGGTAAAACCATCAACCTTGGGGTTTTTGTTCTTTAAATGCTAGATAAACTTTGATGTTTGTCCTAAATAGTTACTCAACAGAAGTGACTGTTACTTATCAAAATGTTTCATGTCTCTTAGATACCACAGTAGTGCTCTAAACAGCTTTTAATGGACAGTGTCATAAAATGTGGAATATTTTCGCAGTGAAAGAAAACAGTCAAAATTACAATATTACCTAATAGGGCTGTAACCTGCTGGCAGTGTTCAACTTCTCTGATGGATTAAAGGAAATCTGAAAGGGCGTATGTTATAACATGAACCAAACTCCTCTTTGCTTTAGCAGCTGTGTAGTTAATAGAGTTAGAGATGTGTGAATGCTTTTCAACTGACCCAAGCTGAGAAAAACTGAGTTAAAATTCATAGTGCGGCCATCAGACAGCTTTCAATTATGACATTTTATGAAAAAGTGTTGTAAAAGACCACCTGTATCTTTCAATGAAGTTGAATGAAAGAGAAGCAGATTAATGGCTCATGAGAAGAATATGAGCATGTTTTATAGTAATAATATTGCAGTCAAGCTGAGGAAACTAGGGGGGGACTCATTCTTCCAGCAAAGCTTTTCAGCTCTAGGGATCTTTTGCTGCATGACAGCAGACATAGGGAAGACTTAAGCTATCTTTGTTTAAACATACCTGATGGGAGTAGGAGGGATCTGGGATCTACATGTCATTTCATGGTCCATTTCTGAGATAAAGGAAACATACATTTCCTCAGAAGCAAGAGAGAATTGCTTTATAAAATAGCAAGAGGGGAAAGGAATATGTTAGGTATTGTTGGAATTTTTCATGAGATTTGCTTTCTTGGCTGTCTTTGTATTCATCAATGGTGACAGAAAACTTTTGGGAAATGTCAACATTCAGTTATGAATCATTCTGTTACTTTGCTGTGAGAGCTGCTTTGTTCCAAATAAACAACCACTAGTTTTTCATACGGTCCTGCAAGTTTTTCTGCTGATTACTTTCTAAAGTTTTCAAAGTAATTTAATTATATTCTCTAAATCTTTTCCTAAAATAAGATATCTAGCACAGTTACTAAATAACTTAGAAAGATTGTGGTGGGTTTTGATTTTGCTTTGGTTTTGCTTGGGGGGTGGGGAGTTGGGGTCGATGGGGTGTTCAGAAAGAGTTCCTGATGTCCTAACTCTGTACAAAGTTTAATGAAAGCTTGGCATTTGAGTGTTGATCACTTTTCACTTTTTAAAATATTCTTATTTGCAAATGAAAATTTCCGTCATTATGGAGATAGTATAATTTGTCTATTGAAGTTTTGTTAATTTTTTTGTCTGAACAGTTTCTTCATTTTGAATATGAAGTGCTTGTCACAAAACTAGGAAGTTTTCACAGTCCCAGACATCACAAAGATTTAAGAGGTGATGTTAATTTTGTAAACTTCCACTGCTTTATGTATACCTTGTCTTGCCCCATGCCCTGCCATAAAAGAAAGATACATGCAGTGTTACTTCCAAAGGAAGAAATATTTTTCCCTTATCTTTCCAAGCCTGTAAAAGTAACCCCAGAGATATTTTAAAGAAGACTATAGTACGTCCCACTGCAGACTTACAACGCAGTGAACAGATGGTGTGCTATCTGTTACAGTGAAATTGGCTGTACATGCTATACCATGTGAGCTTCATGCAAGTGGATTGCTTTCATGGACAGAGTAGGTAGTAATGGCTAGCTCCATATGTATACACTCAGATAACTGGAATAAATTACTAAAGGTGTAAGAGAAAGAAGCAAAAACACATCTGGTGTTTTTTCACTATGACAAATATTAGAGATTAAGAGGTAAAGATGAAAGCATCATATACAGACTTCCTTTGCATCCTCAATATCTGTTAAAAAAGCTGAGGGTGATGAAATTTTATTTGTTTTTCAGTACTCAAAGCGGAAAATGGGGGGGATGATAAATTCTGTTAGTCCATCGTCACTAACTGCTAATGATGGTGATTTTAAGAAGGGTATTAATCAGATACTGACTTTAAGGTAGAAAGAACAGAGGTCAACGAGTAGCACCTTCTAAATAAACCTTTTTGAGTAAGTTACTGCACAGTATCCAGGAAGTTTAATTTAAGAATTTCAGTGTTGCTCAATGTGATTCACCTCACAGCCTGAGCTATAACATGCCAGGAATGATAGAATGGATTTTGATATTACCAAAAAAAAAACAAAACAACAAAACCACAACAAACAAACAAACAAACAAAACCAAAAAAACCCACCAAACCAAAAAGGAATTAAGGAAATCTAAAATAATGGAATGAACTGGATCTTTAATAGGCACTGACTTCTATTCTCAGGCAGTTCTAAGAAGGGTTTAAGGGTTAATTTGGTCTAGCTATCAGAATAGTCAGAAAGACAGTTCCTGCTTTCTTGTCAATACAACTTGAAATTTCATCTATCATTTGTACTCTTGGCTGTTTATCAACACTATGAAAGTACCACTCACGTCCTCCTCCCCCTCCTGAGCCAGCATTCCTGATACGCTCTTTATAGCCCAAATGCCTTGACTGAATCCCAGGCAATCTGAAACCAGCTGAAAAACGTACATTCATTGCAGGGGGATTTGGATCAGACCCAGCAACAAGAACATTGCAAATTAGGAATGATGTGGAAAAGTGGGTGTCATGGCAGAAATATGTGCGTGGGTGCTTGTGTAAAACCTGTACACAATATGCTTGTGCTGTGCTTTCCCAACTATTATTTCTTTTTAGTTGTTTATTTTAAAAGAATGGAATTAAAACTTTTAATATTGATTTGATTCATATCTTCATTAAAAAAGTAAACAGAGAGCATCTGTATAAAGATGTTTTTCTCTTATTCTCCAAAAGCAGACAGAATTGAAGGCAGGGACCAATTTGACTGAAGTGCTCTTGAGAAACCCACAGGAATATCTTACTTTTGAGAGAACAAATAAAGTGCAGAACTGAGCTTGTATCATTTGAGAAGGATTCATGCTGAATTGTTCAGAGCATGCCGTATGCAATTAGTGCACACTGGCTGAGTGATTATTTACACAATAAATCAAGACTTGACCAAACAAATCTCTCATCATGTCGCCAATATACTTAGGCTGTGCTTTTCAAGATTCATCTTAAACTCCCCCTCCCCATGCCTCCTGTTCTCTTTTTTTTCTGCGAGGACTTCAAAATACCTCCGTGTGTGCTGACAGCACCAGGCATTCATTACCAGGAGACTCACTGTCGAGACAATGAAACTATGCAGCACAGGATGGCGTTGTCACTATCCTCTTCAGAGTCTGCCTTCAATATGGGAAAAGTTCTCTAAAACAGCTTCTTCCATGGCTTCTCTCATGTCATTGTGACCTTTTGTTTTTGTGCAACTGGAGCTTCATTAGTTTGTTGCTGCATGCACAATTTCCAACGGCTGCTTTGAAGACATGTTAATTATAGTAATAATTTCCAACTCATTTACTAGTCATTGCCTATTTTCTTGCAAGGCAAAAGTGGAATAAGATCTTGCCCAAACCACTCCTCAGTGAACAGCCTTAAGTCAAATCTCTATCTGCAAGTTTTTTTCTCCAGTAAATTTTGCCAGAAGCCTTCATTTTTCCAAGGTCTGCGCAAGTAACTGCATAATGAAAACACTAATGCTCTAGATCATTTCATACATTAGTAATAGGGTAAGTATTTACCCATCAGAGGAAGAAAAAAAAAAATCTATTAGATAGAACACTTCATTTACTGAAAGCTAAATAAGCTGTTATTCTGTGCAAGTTTGCAGTTACAGTGCTTTTCCTTTAAGCTTGTGAACAAGCCTTTGGGCTGCACTGCTTATTTGATCATCATAACCATCAGTAGCTTCACTGTAGAAACTCCAACAAGAACTCCCTGTTTTGAGGCTTGGTTCTGCAAGGAACTGAGTACCACCTGGAAAGTATTTTATGTCTGGCTAAGGCAGTTTGAACTGACCTAGGCCTTTGGCCAGGATTTATCAGGGGAAATATAGGTATCTTTTCAAAAGGAGCCAAAGATGGTAGTCATGTGTGAACATAATTGGTAAATGCACACTGCTGTCCATTTGCACATGCAAATTTGCTGACATAAATACAGATTGGCATGTGTATTCATAATTTTATGGACTCAGTCTTGGTACCTGCTTGAATTTAGCCCTCAGACTTATTAGTTTCTCTGATCAAATCATGTGTTTTGACTAGATGCAACCAGAAGATCTGAGTTCTCGCTCAGTTTTGGTGTTGTATTTCATGAAACATGCTCCTTGAAGCTTGATTGGAGCCTAGTCAGTTGAGCAATGCACAAAGGAGAAATCCCCTTCTCCTAGCTGATCTATGGGAAAGTAATTATATGTCAACCACCATTCCCTTCTGCTCTTGTACAAGACTGTAAATGAAAAGTCTGTTTATGTATTTCCTGTTGCCATCCTTTTTGCATATGATTGGTGTTTTAAGTTACAGAACAGCTGAACTTCAGCGTTAGCTGCTGGTCTGCAGTGATTTGCTTGAAAAGGCATACCAGCTATTGAGTAATTTTGCTCGTATTTTATGTTCGCTTTGTTTCCCACACTTGTTCGAATGAGAGCAGTCATGTTAATGGGACAGTACCAAGTTACTTGTACGGTGTAACTGTACAGCTTCACTGCCAAAGATGACCACAATGGGAGTGCTTCTAATGATGGCAAGCCTGTTGCTGGGAGCTGGGGAGATTCCCCCTTCAGCTAAGATGATCCAACAGTGCTTTTGCATTGGGTGCTTGGGTAATTCCAGTTCAAGAAAGGTTATCATGATTAATAGAGCAAGTATTCTGAACATTGGTGGAGGGAGAGGGGCCATGGCTTTGGAGTGTCTCCAGTAGGAGCCCACTGCAGCCATGACTTTGACACTGTGCAGGCCCTGCACTTAGTAGAGTACAACATTTATTTAGGCACTCTCTCAAACGAAAGGGAAATGCTCAGTGAGGCAGATCGTATATTACACATTTCAGTGACAGCTCATTCGTCACAGATCTGGTAACTGAGCAAATGGTACAGCTTTCTTTAGAAATGAAGGTTATTTTAGTCATTTAAAAATAATTTTTTTCACTAATGAATCCCCATAAATGAATCCCCAACAGTTTAAAGTCTGATTCCTTGAATGAATGCAATTTTTTTTTAATTAAAATCACAACTCATATTAAATAAAGGAATCTCTAACTCATCCTAATTCAACCGTGCCAGAAGTTTTTCAAACACTGTAATCTTTTTGAGATTTAGAAGCTTCTACTTTTTCGTTGTGAGAAAGTTGCAAATGGCTTTAGAGTGACAGTTGCTGAAAGCCAGTATTGAATTCCGTCTAGAATTTTAGAAGAGGATTATAACCATTTTTTGTTTTTTGAGGGGTGGGTTATTGTTTGTGAGCAGAGGGACAAACATACATAATAGACTGAGGAGTTGATCCTGCCACTCTATTCAGCCCTCGTGGTGCCACATCTGGGGTGCTGTGTCCAGCTCTGGGCTCCTCAATACGAGGGACACATGGAGCTCCTGGAGCGTGTCCAGCAGAGGGCAACAAAGAGGGTTAAGGGGCTCTCTTACAAGGAAAGGCTGAGGGACCTGCTCAGCTGCTCAGCCCTGAGAAGAGATGACTCAGACAGGACTTCATCAATGTCTATAAGTATCTGAAGGGAGAGTGCCAGGAGGATGGAGCCAGGCTCTTCTTGGTGGTGCCGAGCAATAGAGCAACAGGCAATGGGCAGAAACTGATACGCAGGAAGTATCACCTGACTATAAGGAAGAACTTTACTATGTGAGTGACCAGGCACCGGAATAGGTTGCCCAGAGATGTTTCAGAGTCTCCCTCACTGGAGATACTCAAGAACCATCTGGACGCTATCCTGTGTAATATGTCCTAGGATGACCCTGCTTGAGCAGGGAGTTTGGACCAGATGACCCACTGTGATCCTTTCCAACCTTACCCACTCTGTGATTCTGTGAAAGACAAGTTTTAAAAGAATAATTTCTTGTCTCAAGTAAAAATTATTGTGAATTTTCTGATTTTATAAAATTTATAAATTTTTATAAAATTATTAATTGTACTGTAGCAAATTTCTTGTCATTTCAGGTACAATTTTATGTTTGGGGTTTTTTTTCTGTGTGGCTGTCTGCTCATTTTTGGGACCTAAAAACTGGAGGGAAGCCAGATATTCCTTTTCTCTATCTCTGAAAGTGAGCTGACATTAGCACAAAGTGCGTGATGGCACAGCTGAGACGCAGTGGGTGCTTTCAGTGAACTGCGGTTCACAGTCACCCAGACCCAACTTCTGTGCATTGAACCAGTGATATTTTCTCAGGCACATAACACTGTACAAAGTGACACCTTTGCATCTGGGGGCAGATCAGCACAGAGATTGTGGAAGAACCTCATTTGTGGGAGCGGACGCTGTGTTTGTGCACGGTTGGCCAGTACCCACCTTCTCTGGGACTGTGGGGCTACAAGGAGAATAAATATAGATGCACTAGCTAGTTTCTGTCAGACCAGTTCTAAAAACCTGCTATTTCAAAATTTAATCTCATATATATATATTTGAATGGGAGAGGGGAGGGTGGTGGTGACAGTGTTCTTTATCTAGCATAACTCCATGAGAATACGTTTGTGGATCTGATCAAAGGCGTGTATATGAATACACTCCTTTCTTTGTTGTCAGGAAATAGTTTTCAGTGTTTTCTCTGGTGGTAATTCATGCATGTTAAATCACATCAAGACTGTGTAGTCATTTGGATTCTCAAGGCAGTGTGTTGTCAATTGCTTTAGAATGTTGTCCCTTGGGAACCCCAAATGGGGTGCTTGTTGCCTCATTTCTCCAAAGAACAGAGATGCAGTCATTGACAGAATATTAAATGCATCTTTTGGTTTTTTTGGGTTTTATTCTGTGTAAAACAGACGTGCTATATTTTCGCTCCATATAGAGTTTTTCATTGCTGTCTTGGAAAACAGCAGTCTGTGTAGATGATAAAAATGTGTGTAATAATATAAATAAGTTCCCACCTGTAGTAAAATTCTGGCCCAGCTGTGCCAAGCTATGCAATTTGACAAGGGGCTGATTTCAGTTTGCTACATAGCTAAAAAAAGAAGCCAGGTGAAACAACTGAATGCTGACATTTGAGTAGAAGTAATAAATCAGACTGGTGGGTGGGGGAAAGGAATGTTCCTGTCATCAGAAGACGCCTGCTTTTTTCCATGTGAAAATGAAATGGATTTGCAAAGGCTGGCTTATTCACACTCCATATCATTACATATTTAACAAATGACAAAACAAATACAAAAAATATAATTACAGCCTTTTAGATAAGTTCAGTAGTTTACCGGTGTCACTAGTGTCAAACTCATTAGGAGTACAACTTGGAAATATTGAATACAATTGTCTTTTTTTCTCTGTTCTGGTAATCACTTTTATTCCTGTCATAGTTCTCCTTTAGTATCTATGTTTGTCAGTAAGAGCTTCCACTGAGAACTGAGTTGATCAGGAGTCTCAAAACTAATTGTTAACTGGGAGATATCCCTAGGCCAACATTAATTTCATCCACGTTTGTTTCTGGCATGAGAGGAAGCACAACATGCACGGTGAGATCTTGTCTCTGCAAGAAACCCACACAGGTTGAGGCAAAGGAGTAGTGAGGGGTAAAAAGCTGTAAAAACTTTGAAACGAGTAACATCACAAGCTTTTCATAGCAGCTAATAAGTAAATTAACTTTGTGGAATCCAACTGATGTGTCACTTTTGGAAGATTTTGTTAGTCAGGTTTCTGTTTGTGTCCCAGCCTACTGTTTACCAGTGAAGTCTTTGTTCAGTTCTTTATTACTGGGCTAGGGATTACTCCCGTAAACCTGTAATGATTCTCTAATTTGTCCTTGGGGAAGTAACTCTGTCACAGTCAGAAAAAACTTCTTTTTCCATATAGACGAAGTCTTTGTTAGACCTATGTAGTGCATACAGATAATACCTCTCAAGATTTTCCTCTCACAATTCCTCCCTCATGCACTAGGAACTATAGCTAGGGATGAACATTTTTCATCATCTGTTATAGTAAGTGCCATCTTAAAATTGTAGACTCTTACACTGAATATCCGAACGAAACTTATATGTCTATAGGAGTGAATAAGAAGTTCTCTTTCAAGAGGCAATCACAGAAAAAAATAATTATAGGAATAATAAAAAATACTTTCTAATGCATAGCAGAATGTGAACTCAGATATGGACTTGCTTGACACTGATAGCCTGACTGAATTTTTCTTCATGTTTCAAGTGATGGGTTGTTGAAATATGTCCACTGTGTATTGAGTTTACCAAACATAATTGTAATTTTGGCACTATTACCCACAGGTAAGTTATCCAAATGACATGCAATGTATTTAATTTCTGAACTGGGTTTGTATGGCTTTTTATATGAGTAATGAACCATCTTAATATATGCTGAGCAAAAATGACTGTGAAATTCATTTGTTAGTGTTATTTGTTGGATTCATAGGAGTACTCCTGTGCTAGCTGACCCAGTGCAGTTCAGCTGCTGGCTCACAGGAGGATTTTTAGCTCACTGATTTTCTCATGAAAGAATTGTTGCCATTGAATATGTATGATAGAAGATAACAAAGCTGGAAATATACCTGCAACTTTGCTTGTGACATTTCAAGGACTGATATGAAGCATGGTGATATTAAGTCATGGTTATTTTTGCACAAAGATGAATGTATGAAAGACTTCAGTGCATGGATGGACTATATATATATAAGAAAACTTGTGGAAGAGTCAAGTAACAAATGTGTCTGAAGATTACTTCAAAATATAGCTGAATGCCAGTAGCTAGAATTGCAGTCTGATGTTACATCCACCTGGTGCTCCAAAGGACTCCCAAAATTAAAATTTAGGCTATTTCCCTTCATGTTTCAGTGGTGTGTGTGCGCTGCAGTTCATAGACTGATAAAAGTATATTATGTGATTTTTAAAATGAATTTTAATGAGTTATGTGGGTCTTATGTGGATTAGAATACTTGTTATGATTACAGAAATGAGAGAAACATAAAGGGAAAATGTATGTTCCACAGAAGGCTGACAATCTGCTCTCCCATAAATAATATGTGAATATTAGCAAAATGTGCGGTATAATAACACTTCTCTGATAAGTAATAGATGAGATGCTATAGTGTTGCAACTGTAGTGAAGGCAGTTTCAATGGCATTCATTGTTTGACATTAATGAATGTAGATCCTCTGAGTTGGACTGCTTTATCAGATTTTCATCTAAGAGAGGGCAGAGAAGATCTGTTCACAGGACTCCCTACACCTATTCCAGGTCCTTGTTCTGAACCTGGTCGAGATCTGATAGAGATCTGGAATTTGTTAATGTGCACAGAAAGTCATAAAAAAATATGGTAATTAATGTATTCTGTTCCATAAACAGATCTTTCTCTGAGCAATTAAAAGAATCTCATTGTAATGTACTTTCTTCAAATTCTATTGAGAGAGCACTGCAATTTGGTAGTGTCTAAGTTAACTTAATATACAGGTGTCACGTGTAGAAATAAAGACATTAAAGTTGCCTAATATTTATAATAGCCTATCTTCACTTGCTTATAATATTACCAAATGTTAGTAATTTCAGTTAATATTTTCTGTGTGGGATATCTTCTTCAACCTAAATTGTTCTGGAAAATGTTCAGCAAGAACAGTGCAGCCATTGCTAAGAAAGCATCAGGAGAGGCCAGTTTACCTAGGTGTAAAGATATGTAGATAATGTATTGAAAAATTCTAGTGACTCCATTCTTTAAGGGTGTGAGGAAGTCAGAATTTGGTAGTCATTAATGTCCTTTGTTGTTCTGTGAGAAAGACAAGGAGTTTTGTTTAAATTTAAGATTCTTAAAATTTCACGATTGTACGTATCCTATCGAGATTTAACAGAATTTGGAAGCTTCATTGTCTGAAGGATCTCTTCCCATTGAGCACATCCTGGCCCCTATATTTTTCCAATCTGCTGACCAGACTGACCATGTTCTAGTCCAGGGCTCTAAGAGGCACCCAGGATTTTTCACTCCTTTTTCTTCTTCCATAGCTGCTCAAATACACCATAATGCAAAAGGATAGATTTTGTTCTTAATGGAAAAGAGTGTTATATCCCAGTTAATGACCCATTTCATGTTACCATTTGTTTAGCAGATATTATTATGTTGTGTCCTAATTTGACTAGGCATATTTATTAACATAGTTGCTGCATATGGATCTGAATTCCAACCTGGATTACACTTGTTTACTCCTGAAAATTCCATATAAAACCTGCCTGTACCTATAGGTTTTTCACACAGTTATTTCCATGAGTAAATATGCGTTGCTTAATGGTATTTTGAGTCATTGCAGCCCTTGAACAACCATGTTCAAGGTGTATGACTGAAGTCTGTGGTAATTGTACCATCTGGTAGTCTGAATTCATAGGCAAGAGCATGCCTGGAGCAATGAAAGATAAATCTTCTCTCTGAGGTTTAAATAATTTATATAGAGCAGTCTGGCAGTAATATATACTTTCTACTCCAAGTCTACTCCAAGTCCCATCTAAGCCTGGGAACTTGGAACATGCTTTACTGATTAGCTACTACTGATTTCTTTGTTTTTTCTAACTCCCATTTAAGTTTTAATTTTAATTGAAGGAGAAAGAGTGAAGAGTTGCATAGCAAGGAAGCTTTTTCCTGACATGCACATGAGGATAAGGGGCAAATAGAAAGCCACAGATATTCTAAAGACACAAATTCATGATCCTATTTTCTATAGATACTCTGTTCAGAAAGCTTCATGTAGCAGCTCTCCTCATCACAATGTTGGTTCCATCATGGCAGCAGACTTCCTTGAAAAAGTATTAAGCAGAGTCTAAATTTCAGCTGAATACACAACTCTAACAAAAGAGAAAAAAAATCCATTTGTTTTCTTTCTTAATGGCCAGCCATTAGTGATTCTGAAAATAGAATGCATTTTGAAAGTAGTTTAAGAGCTACTTTCATTAATCTTTATTATTTATTCTTTGACTCGGATGACAGATCTGAGCTACTTTATAGTTGAAGGTGTGGCTGATGGTTTGTGTGCCCTTCTTGACCTTGTCAAGGGCAAACATAGTTTAAAGTTGTTTATAAACTATAAATCTCATGGTAAAGAATGATGTGTGCAGTATACTTCTTAAATGATTAAAAGTACATTGTGTAAACAGGATAATGCAGTGGGGAAGTCTCTGAAGAGTGTGATTCTATTCAGACTTTTCTGAATAGACACATAGTACAAGCTGATCATTAAAAAAAAGGTTTCTATCACTACACTTGGTGTCAGTGGCAATACTTTTAGGGGTGTTAGCTGCATGTAGCAATGAAAATACTATGAGATGTTTATCTTTACAACTTTAAATAAATTGGGTTAAAAGCAAGTTCTATTAATATTTCAAGAAAACTTCTCAGAATGATCAAAAAAGACTGCTCTGTTTCTCACCTCCTGAGAATTTAGAAGTGTGTGTGAGAATTTAGAAAGAGGCTGTGATGGCTAGGATGCTCAGTCTCAAAGTGGATGCCTATGGCTGTTAGACATTTGCCCTTTAATTATACTGATTCCAAGACCTGCCTTGCCTCTGGACAAATTCATTCCTTCTATAGCACTGGGCACACTACTCCACAATTTATACATATATTATTACAGTGTTGGAATGTAACTGGTGTATAAAAGCTGCGGTACTGAGTGCTACACCGTGCCTAACTTAGACAAGGCAGAAAAGGATTAGAGTATTTGGGAAAACTATTTGAAATGCTTTTTTCAAAGCAAAGACTAGCAATCTCAAGACTTACAACTCTAAGAAAAACAAGCTGTACACAATGCTAAATGGATTTGCCATGGCATGCGGATAAACCTGTTAGCTTTTTCTATTCATGATTCAAAAGATTATACAAATTAATGTGAAGCTACTAGAAAGTTTTGATCCTAGAGAGCTTAAACTGATTGCAAAGTGCTAAAAAACTGTACAGTTTGGGCACTCTAAAACTACCATGACAAAGTGGTGAAAAAAAATTACATATTTGATGGTGTGGTAAAATAGAAGCAAAAATGATTGCCTGCTGGTATTGGTTTTGTAAAATCACATTTCATCTCAACATAATAGAGAATTTGCTTCAATGCTTCCTGCATAAGGTTCTAAGTCCTCTCCTTCTGTAAGACTTTCTAATACTGTTTTTGAATGGCATATTATAATCTGGTGTTGTTCATACCCTCTCCACCCCATTGTCTGTTTACCCATTAGGTTTTATTAAATGTAGAGGAAAAAAAACTCATGAAATGCTGGCACCGTGGAAACTAATTAATTTATTTATTTCATTGCAAAGGTAGAACTAAATGGCAGAGACTTGTACACTTGCCTTCTTTGTGCATTTAGAGTATTGCTCTGGTACATAGATCTTTAACTGCAAAATGAGGAAGTGAGTCTGCATTTCCTCAGATGTGTGAGGAGTTGGGATCTAGACTTCAAACTGAGTCCTACCCATATTGTAATTTTACACTTGCACATATGACTTTTACTAATTTCTGAAATCTTTAGATAGAAATAATTTAATTCATGTCTCCCACTGAGTAGTGTTCATACTCCTCTGAATGAGTTTACAAAGGGCATCTCAAAGACAGAAATATATTGTATCAGTTTCAGAGATCCTTATCAAAAGTGTATTAGACATCTCGCTGTGATGCAGTTCTAGACATGCTTCCCTCCAACATTTAGAGGTCAAGGCCCTAAGCAAGGTTAGTATTAATTTTGCTCTGTAAACATAAGCTTTAATAGAGAGATCAGCTGTGAGAGCTGATCTGACCCTGTACAGATTTTTTCTTTCAAAATTGAACTGCAGGACCCCTTTTAATTCCACACAAGCAATGCTTTTCATGCAGTGATTTCAACCAAAGCATAAAAAGACAGTGCTGATATATAAAAATGAAAAACTAACTGGACACTAAGTGTGTTTCAGCTTGAGTAGGGATCGGACTGGAACTCCTTTAAGCCAACTACATAAACAGCTCCTCTTTCTGAGGCATTTCCTTCTGCTTTTCATCAAGAAACAGAAGGAAAACTTCCTTCTTGTGCAAAATAGCTTTACTTAGGTCTTTCCAGATTTGCTTATCAGCCTGTCAGAATCCAAATTGTCTTCAAGGTGATACTACCAATTAGGAAGACAAAGGGATAGGTATACGTGTAGTCTGTCACTGGAATTTAGTGCAATTCCATACAAGGGGAATGGAAAGGAGCAAGAAATGATGGAGGAAATATGTGGAAAGTTATAGAGAGATCACACAATGCTAATTTCTTTGTAGGAAGATAGGGAAAAAGAACTGGTTCCCTGTGCTTTGTTTGAAAATTAACGGTTTAGTATAAGACTGTTAATGCTCCAGGTCTTAACCAGCTGCTATGAACATTTTGAAACCAAGCTACTTCTATATTTAGCATGCACGTTAGTTATCTAGCTTACGTGGCAGTTTGGTGTTTAGTTTAGGTGTTTAGTTCAATTTATGAACTAAATATTAGAGTAGAGAACCACAGTCAGGCACATGCCAAAACAAACACTTCAGACCAAATTTAAATCCATAGAAAAGCTTTCTCATTGTCTTGACTTAGCATTTTGAGCTACTTTCAGCCAAACCAGAACTATATGATCAAGCAGTATGGCCTTTTATAATATATAGTGGGCTTCAGAGTCTGTATCCACACTAGAATTTTGCAACTTGGACATTTTTTGAAGCCAAGTTTTGATTTTGCTTTTCATTCCAAAAAATCTCACAGTCCAAAAGAAGTACATTAACTGCTGCAGATGCTATATCCCATTCACTGTGGATGAGGACACTGGAATCTGTCCCTCACTGAGCAGCAGCTTCTTTGCAGGTATCTGACAGAAATTATCTCAACCAAGTAAATTTATTTCATCAAACTGTTAGATACTGCACTTCTGAACTTTAAGCAGCAAGAATGAATATTAAAAGTGGAAAACCCACAAGAGGATATAACCGATCTCCTTATAACTCAACTGATCCAAAACATATTTTTGCAAATACATATTCCAAGAACCACCCACACAGTCACTGATCTGAGCAGACTAAGCAGCATTAAATGGTAATGCTTTTTCCTTTAGTATTTTTTGATGGTTAGCAGAGTTGCCAGTCTACTAAAGAACAGTCCTTTTACATTCAAGCCAGAATTGCCAAAAACTTATATAAATTGATGACTGGATTTTTTTTCTAAGGAAATGTTGCTAATCTTCCTAGATAGCTGTTGGTGTGGTTTTTCCTTACATCAGTCCTATTTAATAGCTACTTGTTCAAATGTTTGTTGGTTTTGGTCATAAGAGGATACATACCCAAAGTACTCTGGGTGTATTAACAAGATATTCAGGATCTGTTCTTTGTTTTCTTTATTTTCATGTAACTGTGGTAAAATAATGCTGCTATTAGAAAGTAGTAATGTAGGTGTTGAAAAATTTAGAAAGTGCTTTACAGGCTGTATATATGTACTTCTTAGACAGACAGGCTAATATTGCAGACAACGTACCTGCAGCAGATTTTAAGTGGCTTTTCTGAGATGAAAAAACCCTGCAGTTGAGTCAATACTATTCTAAATGATGACTACTCTAACACTAAATTTGGTCCCTTCCAGCTAAGATCTTTTAAACATAATCCAGAAGCTATGTGGCAGACTTCTTATTACTGTAGAGCAGTGTATCTGATGGAGAATCCCACAAGGAATTTGAAAAGCATCTGGTACATTGATTTTTCAATAATGTTTCTGTCACATTGAGAAGGTGGACCACATCTTGGCAGATGTTGAGAAAAAGGTTGGGTAAACTCCAGCATGGGTTCTTTGTTTTGCTTTGTTGCTTTTCAATTAAAAAAATAATCTGACATGATGTGAGGACATTTTCCTAAAGATGAATACATTGAATAATTTGAAACTTTTCAAATTTCTAATTATCTGGCAATAGTAGACTGACAGTGCAGTACAGTGGCATCGTATCCTCCAATAAAACAATTCATTTTGCTATTGAAGATAATCAGAATCTCTCTCACCATTCACGAGGGTAAGCAAATAGAATATTCATGGTTTTTTCTGATCAACATGATATTTCAGATTGTGAGCTTAGAAGACTGCAGTGACTACAGTGGATTAGAGATAACAAAAGTCTGAAAGTACTTCACAGCACATATTTCATCTTAAATAATGGCTTATTCCATGTGCATTCAGATCAACAGACTCATATCAATTTCAGTGGTCTGTGGCTGGAGCTGCAAATTTCTCTCAAGTTATATTTCCAAATAGTGATGAATTCAAAGATGAGTATGGAACGTGCTGTTGATTCTGTCCGTCTTGTATTCTTTGCAGTCATAAATGTATAAAGTACTCTTTGCTGGGCTACAGATTACATAAAAGAAGAAAATCTCAGTTCTTTACTCCAATGGCCTTGCTCAGTAAATTAACACAAAACCGCTTATGTTACTTTAGAACACCTCTAGGTTCAGTTCTTTCAGCCTCTCCTCGCAGGGTCAGTGCTCCAGCCCCAACCATTGTGGTGGGGTCCACTCAGCTTACTCCCATTTATCAACATATTTCCTGCACTGGGATCCCACAACTGAGTGCAATGAAGTGCAATGATGTGATGTGATGTAATGACACTTACCCATTGCTCACTCCTCCCTTTGCTCATCTGCCGGAGCAATTTCAACCATTGTCCCATGTGTCCCAGTCACAGCTACCAAAGCAGCATTGACCAGAAACAGAATGTTATGGTCGTATGTACAGAGCCAAACATAATCTATTTTTATGATAAGTTAAAGACTTCCAATTTTCCACAAGAAGCCTTTTGTTAGAAGTCGTATAGCAATAGGAAGTCCAACAGTTCTTTGATGTGAGGGAGGTTTATCCAAACATTCCATCCAAACCCTTTTTTTGGGGGGGGAGGAGGTGGGTGTTACTCTACTAAATATTAAAAAAATTGCCAATTCTGCATTTTTTGCAGAAGAGAATTTTTCCCCTGAACTTACTCATTAAAATTGTTTTTCCTTAAAACTAAAGAGGCAGAAGAGAATTAAAATATTCACTCCAAGCCAACCTCTGATACTTTTTGACCTCTAACCATAATACACGGGAAAAATGTTAGTTTTAAATAAAAATGCTTATATTATTAGTATTAAAAACACACTAAGCCCATCAGGTATTTTAAAAATATGGCAAAATAGCCAGGGTCATAATAAAAATTAGTTGCTACCATATGTGAAATAATTCAATAGCAATCTTAAGATGTGTGTCTGTGTATTACCATTGTTTCACCATATGGAAACGTCTACTTTTGATCCTAACTACAGGTATTTACACATGCATGCTGTAGCAGAATTGACCTCTTTTAGGTGCTGTGAGATAGGGTGTCTTCGAAATCAGCCTGGCATGTGAGCAAAAATGTTGGAAATTCCTGTGGTCCAGAGGCTGTATGGATGTCTGAAAGGCCATGCTGAAACTGGAATTAAAGCATGGGAAAATTTCATTTAAGGGAAATTTCAATTACGATAAAATTTAAACAAAGTAAATTGTTTCTGTAGTAAGAATAAAAGAGCTGAAAGGGTAGAAGAACCTTGAAGAAAGCCTCATTAACTGTGAGCTGCATTTGGCATAATACAGACTTAGTTTCACAAAGGAACCAGAGCTGGTTGCTAAAGACAATGTGGATTATACAGAGAAGCAAAGGTAATTATTCCTAATAATAGTCAGTGGTACTGGTAATCTGAAGTAATCAGTGAATGGATTAGTCTCCCAAAATCCTGAAGCTGAATTCATACTTATAGGCGTTTCTAAAAAAAAAAAAAGCAAACCCCCATCCCTACTCTCAAACTCCCCAAAATTGGGGGTGGTGGTGGTGATTTCTTTTAATTTCATTGCTTTTTGAGACTTTGGAAGACTCTTTTATTCAGGATCATCAGGCCTTCCTTCCTCTCTTGTGAAACTCCCATGTTGTCTCCCATGTTTTTTAGGTAAAAAAAAAAAGTATTTGAAATACATGAAAAAAATCAAGGATTAACAGCAACAACAGAGCACCAGTTTTCTATTACTTTTCAAGTTGTTATTGATTTAGGGTAAGTGTTCTGCAAAATTTTATGACCTATATCTTTGAAAAATGCTAGTGATTTTTGGTGTCATAATGTGATGAGGCTTGGAGCTTCATGGAGCTGCTTCCTTCAGTTTTTGTCTCTTTGTGGTAGCTACTTTATATCAAGGGGCTACATCTATCCGTTTTGTGTTTTAAATTGGTAGATTTCTGAAGATAATTTTGTTATTTGATTGGATTAAATCACGGATACTATTTGATGAACACTCATAATTTGGTAAATTATTTTTTCACATTTATGGAGTAATAAGCATAATTATGCATAACAGAAAAAGGCAAAGGCAGAGGCAAAACTAGAAATATATATTTCAATGCTAGTTCTACATTCCATATTTTCCATGGTCTGTAAATCAAACCATGTGGGAAAAAATGTCTCTGACTATATTTTGATTTATTTTTTGTCTGTGTTTTGATTGGAACACCTCTTTTATTGTTCATATTCAATATTAGTAGGCTGTCTTTGATTAAATATTCAATAGTCAATAATATTTGTATACACTTTAGAGTAATATGCTTATTCATTTTCAGTATTTTTTGTATATTTTTGTGACCTATGTTAAGTAAATTAAAATCTCTCGCTCTTCTATGTAATGAATACAAGAGTAATACTTTGTGGTTTTGGAATTAAATTAAGATGTCAGGCTTCCTGAAAATGAAACATCCCAGACAATGAAGTAGTTCCCAATGGAATATTCTCATACTTTATCCTTTGTGGTAAATAAATAAATAAATGAATAAATAAAATAAATCCTAGTGGTAGCAAAAAACAGTAATTAAAAAAAAAAGTGTTTAGTGGATTTGAAAATGATTTAGTATTGGAAGCATTGGCAGGATTTTCAGTGGGACAATAGAAAGTTTCCCACAGGACCATAAAATAATTCTGGGAACCTCTTTTCAATATCAAAAGGCTCTTTTATCCCAGTACATACTTTGTATCTGCCTTCAAGTCTTCACTGGGCACTCTCAGATGAAAATATTGCAAAGAATCTGCTGCAGGCTGGTCTCAGACAGACTTTTCTGATGTGATGTGCCAGAATCTTAGGACAGCATAAAAAACATTATTCCTTCCCCCCATTACTGCAGTGACAGGCCAATCAGTCACTCAAATACCCCCACAAAGTGCCCTGCATGCCAGCAAAGCTTTTGAAACTTAGAATCTAATTGCTCTCTTCTTACGTCTTCCACTGAAAATGAACCCATGGCTCTGGATACCATTTACAGCCCAGTGCAGCAGACACAAGGCTTGTATTAGTGGTTCAAAGCCTTGGAAAATGCATCACAAAATACATAAGAAGTTGTTATTTTCTAGAGTTACTAAATATTCTTGCATTATCCTGTTGTTCCATGGACTTTTCCAACTAAAAAAAAAAAAAAAAAGAAAAAATTGAGAACTCAGTTTTGTAGCTGAGTGAGTAAAAATTCTTTAAACTGGAACATCTGAAAGTTGCTCATATATTTTTTAGTAAAGTAAAATTATTCAGATACACTAAGAAAATGTCTGAAGATGAACTCTATTGATTCAAAATAGCCCTAAGTGTGTGAAGTTCAGAATTGTTCCCAGTCCTGCTTTTACTGTATGTACATATATTAGATACTAGTAACATTGTAAAATTTTATATACCTGGAAAGCCAGATTACAGTTTTTGCATTGTTTTGCTGAATAAGGTCTGTTGTGAAAAGCCTGGAGAAGGAGGAGCTTTCTGTTGTTGCCTTTTTGTGAACCTTGGGGAGCCTGCAACTCTGCTACAAGACCCCCATTGACAGAAACTGTTTATGAAGCTTCCCTTCATTTACTGGACAATAAGCAGAAATGACAGCATAGGTCAGAACCTGCTGAATTTTGATATGTAACAGCTTCGCATTTTAGTCAAATACTGTTAAAATTTAAGTTTGCAGATAAAATGCAATTGTTACTGAGTAATGTAAAAGCAAAAGAAGAGTCCTAAATATTCTAAGATTCTCTCTTTTCACTCCTTCTTCACTCAACTCTAATTAATATTTCTTTCTTTGCTGAAAGGACTCCATGCTGGAGACACGAATTTGCCTATTTATCCAGGAGCTCAACATTATACATGGTTTTTCACACTTTCTAGGTGTGGTTTTAAAGTTCTGCTATTCGATTTTTGTGCAGAGAAAACCATATATCACCTGGTATATTGCTCTGAACAGCTGTAAAGGAACTATACTAGAAAGTTAAATCGTTGAAAAAAACCTGCTTTTTACTAATTTGGTGCAATAAAACAGACTTTACTGTAGAGGCTAAAATGAGAGAACCACTAAAACTGACAGAGGACAAACTGATGGGTCAGATCCTGTGTTCATTATCAGGCAAAACTTGCCAATAGAATTAAAAGTGATTTTGTCAGAGTAAAAGATCTTTAAGATCCTACCTGGTGTTTTAACACTTGCAAATCTGCACTGTACGTGCATTTCATATTTTTTTAAATAAATATGAGCTAAAACTAACATGATCATATTCAGGATTTGGATTAAAATCAAATTTGGAATATGTCAGAATATATAGGGTTTTGCACTGGCCCATTGCTGACTTTTATATTTCCCAAGGTACAGTTCAGATTTTCAGAAGCTGGAGAGGGACAAAATAGAAAATCAGTGTTAAGGATGATTAATAGCAAATGGTTATAATATTAAAACAGTTACAAAGTTAGAATATTGCCACTTGTAAAAACATTTTAAAGTGGATAACATTTTACATCATTGGAAAAATATGTTAAATGCAGCTTTGAACGATATTTCTTTAAAATAATTTCAGTAGAAATCGCCAATATGACTGGTAGGGTATAGAAAAAGTGTTCAAGCTTACCAGTGCCTGAAAGCTCTTTTAAATATACGCTATACTCTCTGATTCTCAAAGAGCATGACACTGATGCTTATCATTTAACTTGGATGTAAGGAATAATATTAAAATGCACTATAGTTATTTAGATAGATAGGATTCCACACAAAAAAAACCCCAGTAAGCCAAAATGTGTATTTATATAGGTTAACTTCTCCAATACGGTTGGGAGGAGGGATCTTTTAAATTCAGTTTAAACGTCTCCTCTTTATTGTGTGATTCAAATCAAAACTACAGCAGGACTTAGTTCTAGTAGTCACATGATGCTTTTTGTTGTTTTGAGTAAATGGTGTTTGTGAAATTAAGAACTTGGGTGAAAAAGATGCTTTCGCTACAGGAAAAATACTTGTAGCCACCAATACCTCAGACGATTTTGAAAATAAACTATTTTTGTGATGTTCCCAAATACCATCCAAACAGAAAGATTTTGTTATATAAAATATATTGCTGTTAGTTTATCAGCAATCTTATGCTTGTGGTTCAAAAGGAGCATGGCAAAGTAAGATAAAAGATAATATTGCCATGAGATTGAAATCTGTGAATTAAGATAGAAGAAGAATGAAAGTGAACAGTGTGCTACTGCTGCAAAGAAAGCCAGGGGTATGCTGGGTTTCATCAACAAGGGCATCAACAGCAGATAAAGAAGGCATTATCCCACTTTACTCAGAGCTTGTCAGGCCACACCTGGAACCAAACCTGTTCAGTTTTAGTCCCTGCTGTAAAAAAAAAGATGTGGACAAGCTGGAGAGTGTCCATAGAAGGGCCACAAAGGCAAACAAAGGACTGGGAAGCCTGTCATATGAGGATAAACAAAAAGAACTGAGTTGTTCAGCCTTGAAAAGAGAAGCTTCGGAGGAGACTTTATCACCATGTATTTCAAGGCTGGCTACAAAGAAGATTTTCATTTTTACAAGGAGTCGCGTGAAAAAGATGAGGAGTAGTGGGTACAAGTTACTCTTTGGGAGACTCTGAGAGGAGAAAAGAGGAAATTTTTTCACAATGAAAACAATCAGCCATTGGAATCATGTCCCTGTGGAGGTGGTGGATTCCCAAACATTGGATACTTAAGGTCTGGCTGGGCAGAATGCTGGGCCACCTTGTCTAGACTGCGTTTTTTGCCAAGAAAAATTGGACCAGATGGTTCTTAAGGTCCCTTCCAACCTTGTGACAAAATAATTACTGTGTACAATTTTGGGCGCCACAATATAAGAAAGATATAAAGCTGTTAGAGAGCATCCAAAGGAGAGCTATGGATATTGTGAAGGGTCTAGAGGGGAAGCCGTATGAGGAGCAGCTGAGGTCACTTGATCTGAGGAGACTGGACGGAGATCTCATCGCAGTTTACAACTTCCTAGTGAGAGGAAGAGGAGGCGCAGGCCCTGATCTCTTCTCTGTGGTGGCCACTGACAGGACTTGAGGGAATGGCCTGAAGTTGTGTTAGGGGAGGTTTAGGTTGGATATTAGAAAAAGGTTCTTCATCCAGAGGATGGTTGGGTACTGGAACAGGCTCCCCAGGAAAGTGGTCAAAGCACCAAGCCTGGCAGAGTTCAAGAAGCACTTGGATGATGCTCTCAGGAACATGGTGCGATTCTTGGGATATCCTCTGCAGGGCCAGGAGTCGGACTCGTTCATCCTTGTAGGTCCCTTCCAACTCAGAGTATTCTATGATTCTGTGAAGATGTTGGGCTTAAACGTTTCAACAAATATATTCTTATAGAATCATTTAGTTTGGAAAAGACCTTTAAGATCAGTGAATCAAATCAATGGCTATTTCATCAGGTAGCACCTCACACAGATCAAGCCACTTAAAATGGCCATCGAATCACAGAATCACAGAATCAACCAGGTTGGAAAAGACCTCTGAGATCATCAAGTCCAGCCCTTGATCCAACACTGCTGTGGTTACCAGACCATGGCACTAAGTTCCACATCCAATCTCAACTGGATGGGCAGCCCATTCCAATGTCTGATTACCCTCTCTGTAAAGAATTTCTTCCTAATATCCAACCTAAACTTCCCCTGACATAGCTTAAGACCGTAGCCTCTTGTCCTACTGCTGATTGCCTGGGAGAAGAGATTAACCCCCACCTGGCTACAACCTCCTTTCAGGGAGTTGTAGAGAGTGAGGAGGTCTCCCCTGAGCCTCCTCTTCTCCAGGTTGAACAACCCCAGCTACCTCAGCCTCTCCTTACAGGGCTTGTGCTCGAGTCCCTTCAGCCTCGTTGCTCTTCTCCAGACCTGCTCCAGCACCTCAATATCCATCCTGAACTGAGGGGCCCAGAACTGCACACAGTATTATTGATAATAGCTGCAACTTTAATTGCTGAAATTAAAACTGAAAAGCAAAGGAGGCATCTTTTCTTTTTCACTGAATTGGGAGGAATTAATGCAGGAAATGAATACAAATGGGAAGAGCCTTCAGAATCAGGGTATTTTTGTGTGTGTATGTGGCCCCTGCCAATATCTGCTCTCAGGCACTAGTTAATATTTCAAGTGTAAAAAACCACAGCTCATTGCGACATTTGTCTGGCAGTCGACTAAGTTTGTTCAAGTGTGGGAGAAAAGATAGACTTGCTGTGGGGTTACTTTTCCCGATCGGTCCTTTGCCAAGATTCAACTGTACAGCTGAGTTTAAATGATGATGAGTTTGCTGCCTGGATTCTAGTGAGAAACACTTAGGTATTACAGCGCAGTGCAAATAGCTCCTGTTGTAGAGACAAAATTGTGTCCTGCAATGTGTTGTGCGCTGGATCCACCGAGGTTGCGTTTTAAGTAAGGTGAAAGGTTATGCAGGCTGCAATGGGGAAGGCTTTCAGCAGAGTACAGCTGCTGGAGAGAGGGAGGGAGTGGGGAATGAAGTAATCCTTTAAAGCAAACAGAGTTGGTTAAATAATGCCATGAAACTTCCAGTTCTCAACAATGATCAGAGATCAAGCTGTGTTTGTATATACAGGACTGAGGGTTAACCAGTAACTAAAGTCTTCCCTGGTTGCTACAGGTTTACATTTTCTCTGTCACTGATATTTGCCAAGTGGGATTTTGTGAGATTAGAAATAATACAGCTGGGCAAACGGGTATATTATGGGGCTTACCCAAACAGAGTTGAGAGGAGGACCACAGTGATACAATACACATGGTGAGTTCAGACCACTCCAAGAGGCCTGATGGGTCCTGTCACAAGCAAGGGGCTGAATGCAGAAAATTTTAAAGGGAACTCCATAGCTAAAAGACTACACTTTCCTCTCATTTCTTATTTCAAAGAAGTTGCAACAGTACATAAGAATATTGCAACTGAAAGAAGACACAAAGGGATTTTTTTAATTTCTGTTATCCACAGTGTACTCTCTGTGCTATTTGACAGCCCTTTTGAGAAAGCTATTTCACTCTTTGCAGTCTTTTGTATCTTTTGTATTTCTGGAAAACATCCTGATACTTAAAAAGCAGTGTAAATAACTTCTTTCAGTAAACAGTAGTAACAGCAATAGTAATAAGCAGCAAATGATATGTAATTGTGATGGTTTTGTTTAGTAATTTTCAAAGAACTGAAGATTAATTCACTTAAGGAAATTCTTTTAATTGGCACTTTGTTCTTTTCCTTTCTTTCAGTCAAGCAGAACTGGCTAATTTATCCCCATTCTTTATGCTTCTGCTATTTCTGCAAGCTCTGATGAAAGCTTACCAAAGTTTATTGATAAGATGTGATGTGGTCTTGATGCCATTTCACTTGGCTGTTGAACCTCTTTGTTCATTTTTGCTTACGGGAAGAATTATTTATTTTAATCTAAATACTGCTGAGATAGAAATTAGTTCTGATACTAATAAATGATCTGGCAACAAACAACAATGACTAAAAAAGACTTTTGAGATGTGTAAGTCTGTTTCCTAGTCCAGCATGTCTGTGCCTCCAGCACCCAGTACAAGGTGATTCCAGTTAACCATTGTGCTGCAAAGATACTCTTGTACTGCAGTTGGCAAGTAACAAGAAGGTTTCTTGCAAAGGGGCGAACTTTGGTAAATATTTCTTGCTCAGAAACTTTCTGCTCAGCAGATGCTGAAAGTAAATACAATTTCTCATGTCTAGCAGCAAGAATTACTAAAGATTGCCTCACTGTGCTTAGCATGTGGCAGGATAGGCTCTAAGGCAGACTTCTGCTAGGGGCAATTATGTTGCATGTTTAATACTTTTCTCAAGAATATTTCACAAAAATACTGACTCTCCTATTATCACAATACAAAGTTTTACCTTGATACATCACTGGAATATGTTATATTTACTTTCTAAAGCACAGCTTATAACCCTGAGTAAATGAAGTCTCCTAAGCATGTCTGCATTGTAAATGTATTAAAGGCACAGAAATAAACCAGAAGGCAACAACAGAAGTTAAAATCTAAACTGAATTCCTGAAGAATTATTTCTTTAAAATGTTGTATGACATTTCTAAAATTTAAATGCTTCCATCTACATCCTTGCTGAAACATATTTTACTCTGAACTCTCAGAGACTAACACTTGATGTAAATACAAGTAGCCCTCACTATCCCCCAAAAGCATCTCTAAATTTATTAAAATTCCTTTTCGCAGACTGATTAATTCATAGAATCCTGAGAATCTGCTAAATTGACATCCATTAGAAACGTGATTCCTTAACCCAAATTAAATTCCCCTTACTTTTGCACTTCTTAACTCCTGCAGAAATAAAAGTTTGAATTAGACTATTTGTATAGCACAGCAAAGAATTGTAACAGAGCCTGTATCCAGCACAGGGGGCTTCAGTTCTGTAGTGGTAATGGAACTGTATAACAATATCACCTACTGAGCTTCATGAAACTTGTGCATGAGTAATTTTTGCTTTATAGGCTCCATTTCTGCACCATAGCTTCAAAGATGAAAGTTTTTACCTTGACATTTTACCTGAAGCTGACCTTCAAATATTTTGATATTTTTCCTTAAATTAAAAATATTGTATTTACTCTGAAATATCTGCGTTTCTGTTCTCAATTAGAGAACATGCCCAGGTACTAAAATCTCTCTTATCCCTTGTGCTTCTGTAGAAATGGTGCACAATCAGAATCTTACAAGACTGTTATGAAAATTTCTGTCAGTTTTGGGTTGTGTATACTGCTTCTGCAGGGCAAAAGATTTGGGCACTTATATCTTCTGTTTAATATGGTAAAGTCCTTAAAAAGCTGGAACTGTATCATAAATTTTCGCTTAATTCTACTTGGTAACAAACCAGGAAAAAATTGAAGAGCTTTAGAAGTATAAGGTCAAAGTTCACCTATTGTAACATTTTTTTTAGTGACCCCCATACAACAGAAAGAGATAAGTAGGTGATTAAGGATTTTTTAAATTAATGTGATTAAAATGCTAATTATATCTTTTATCCTAATGGTCTAATATATAGTCAGCAAAACAAAAGACCTATGAAAGCATTTAGTAAGTAAATATTTGTGCATGAAAGCCTTAACAAAGATAATATTAAGGCTTAGTTACCATTAACTGTTTCTTACTAATGAAAGTTAATGGGTTGGATTCAAAAAAAGCTTTCAGAACACTTTGGAATTGCTTTCAGCATTGTCAAGAAGTAAATAGCTTTTCTTTAGATACTTCTTGCCTTAATAACAAAGGAGTATGAAGGTTTCAATGCTAACACAGTTGGGCGCCTTCTCTTATTCATTAAGTAAACTTTTATAAGAAACATTTGAGTGGTTAAGATCTTGACACCATTGAGGAGGCTGTTACATATTCCTATAGTGCATATTTTTAAACACTTGAATAAATATAGCTGCAAGTCTGTTGAGACCATAGGGGTGACATCTTCATAGTGTCGTAATCAAATTAATCAGTTTATAGTTGTGTACTGTTGAATAAATTCTTGATGATGGGATTTTTTATGAACTGTTGTCCCATGGCATCCCTTCCATGAGAATAAGTCAATTCATATCATTAATATGGGCCAAAGCTTCCAGATCAGCATTGGTTAAATAGTGGCCATATTGACTAATTAGTGAGATAAAAATATGCTGTCTATGTCAGCAGATTCCACTATTAAGTTATATTATTGTGATAATTACTTCAATACTAGAATTATATGCATGAAATTTTTGATTTTATTATTTTAGTGTTAACACTTATGGAAAAATGGTCAAATTTCTTACATTACTGATTTACACTGTGCTTCTCTGGGTGGTCTGGGAAGTTCTGTGTGAACATACGATTTTCCTATAGGTTCTTACAATGGTCCCTTTATATTTTGTAAAACTACTCAAGAATGTTAAGTCTCTTCGTTGTAATCCAATTTACAAAATGATCCTGTAATCTCTTGGAACATGAACCATTTATTTTAATGTGAACCATCTTATAAGGTAATAGAAACCTGATTGCACTATGTAGAGGGAAATATGGCTAGTTTCAGCTTTTTTTAAAAATCTCAAAGTGAGTTTCAAATGAAGTTTACATTCTTTGGCTGATTGGTAAATTATAACGAGCACATTGGCAAGAAATTCATAGATTGTTTTGAGAAACTGTCTGTAAAATTGATTGTGTGTGTTAGAAAATATTCATATAAATAATCCCATAGCTGTTAATAACAATATTCATAGATATAAAGCTGCTTACTTAGTTCTTGGTGGAAGTAGATCCAGGTGCCCAAGCTAGATTTCATTCTCAGAACAGGCAAAGCAGGGCATCACACAAAGATCAGAGTATGTGAAAGAACTGCAGAAGTTCAGTGGCACAGAAACTTCTTGAGCCTCTCTTCCCTTTCTCATTTCTCTTGAAATTTTGATCTGCACAAATTCCGTTACTTTCATGTTTATTTTTATTATGTAAAATATTTATTATGAGCAGCAGAGAGTCCGGTCAATTCTTTCCCCATCTACGGTTAGCAAAGAATAGACCAGTCTTACGTAACTAGGCTCAATACTTGAGAAACCCATAGAGCAGGTTTATTGCTCCCACTTGCTTCCCTTGCACAGTATAAAAGGGAGTCTCAGTCACCTTTGTTGCAATATTTTTGTCCATTCAGCCCATCATTTCATTTTGTGCAGATGTAATTAACAGCAGGAGCATTGTAAGGTATCTTTGGCTACAGTTGGCTGTGAAAAATTCTATGTTTGAGGTAACAAACTGTACCTGCATCAGGAGTGGTTCCTAGTTTTTAGATTCAAAAAGAAAACCACCTGTAGAAGATGTAACCTGTGTCTGAGAAATTGATTCACATTTCTGTGTTGCTTTGGTACTTTGTGTAAAGATGCAAGCGCTCAACTGACATTCAGTTTTATGACATTCATGACACACGTTTTACAGACAGCAAAAGGAAGCCGAAGCTTTTCAGACTGCTTGGTTCACTCAGAAGTATTCTGTGCCTGCAGATAGTCCCAGGGTGTGTTTAAATCCCCTGTAAAGCAACTTGGTTAAAAAGATTCTGTTTAACAATTTTCTAATGTGCAGTTGAGACAGCAGGAGATTTGGGGCTTGGTTTTGTTTTTGGTTTTTTGGTTTTTTTTTACTCTACTTGGAAATGTTAGTAAATGAGTTAACATTGGGATACCTACTTAAAGTGTCTTCCTCAGATAGGTGGTGGATCCTAGCTTCTCATAAAACACTGAAGTTCACCTTTGGAGAAATCAGCTGGCAGGAGTTTAGATTTTTTTAGGTGGCTAGTATTTCCTCCTCTTTAGCAGCAGTTAAAGGCCACCCTTGAAACCTCTCTGAGATGTCAACGTGAGCAGCTAGGTCATTTGTATGGAATCAGAAAGAACAAATCAAGTCTAACCAAGGCTGAAGTACACAAGATGCCTGTCAATATAAAGGAGTTTATTCTGCTCAAATAAAGAGCAGTTTCCCTGAAGTATCAAGTCAGAGTAGATAACTGACAGTAAGTCTTCGATCAGCTCCTGGAGCGTGTGAGCATTTATGATAAAATTTGTGATAAAATTTATGATAAAATTCGTTATTTGGATATTTATGGAAAGAATTTGATCCTACAGTTTTATCCTGATGTAGCTGCTAATTTTTTGGCAGTTATATAGGGGTGAGCTCTTTTATTTACCTTCTCAAAGATAAAGAGGTCTCCCATAAAGGCACTTGATTTTCTTTTCCTTGCTTTGATATGTTGGATTTGATGGTGGTGGTGGTGTACTGCTGCAGTCCATTTCATAGTGCTGCTTATGTGTAATTTTCCTCTACTGCTAGTTCAGAACAGACTGACCTTAACAAGATTAGTCAGAAAACATAATTCAGTAAAACAATATGATTATATTCAGAAAGTTGTCTCTCTTATCAGTCTCTCTGATTTCAGCAGGATTGTTCTATGTTTGAGAATTCTGACATCCTGTTGAATTACCATTCTCCAGAAAAAAACCCCAAACCCCAACTCCACCAGGTATGCAGCTGGTGCTAAGCAGCAATCTGTGTTGGTGGAACATGGTCTTGATTTCCTAAACGTTCAGTTCTGCATTTTCTCAGACAGGAAACACTAGAGATTAATGAAAGTAGTGTGATCCCTGTGACCCTAAATGTAGGTAATTAGCCATTTTAGTCATCTTCCAGTAATCTGCAGAGCGCACTGAAAAGAACAGCACGAAGCATTTGCATCCCCTGGATGCTGATGGAGCCTTACTTGGCTCCATCCCAGTCATTAATATCTGACTGGGGCCTTGCTAAACATACTTCTGCTTGCCATTCCTTTTCTACCTTGTAAATTTTCTCCTTCGAAATATATATTGATATATATAAATATATGATAAACTAGAAAGAAGTTCAAACCATAAGACAATATAAAATTCAAATGCCAAGGTATAGCTATCCATTATAGTACTGGCATCTCTTCCACAAGCCCTTGTTTATCAGTCAGTTCCTTATGCTTTGACATACAGAAATAACGGTTCTGAGAGAATATGCTTTTATAAAACTAGTGATATTGCACAGTGATAAATTGTTTGATCTGCATTATTATTCCCAGTCTTTTATTATTATAGGTTTTTGTATCCATTTGTGACCTTACATACAATGAAAATTTAGGTTATAGACACAGTCTGTTCAAAAATTGGGTCTGGAAGTCTAATTGGCCACACTATGTCATGATGTGCCACTGTGTGTTTTATTCTTTTTTGGTTTTTTTGGGTTTTTTTGTGGTAATAAAATACTGATAACTCAGAAAAATTGACTGGGTTATTATGAAAAAATCAGACAGACAGTGGTAATTTCTGGCTAGTATTTACTGAGAGGGACATTTTCTTAGGAGGGAAATAAAGTTTTCTAATTTATGTGTTGGAATGTTAAAAAAATAAATGGACTTGTAGAAATATAAAATCAGTTTGAAGACACAAAATAATGATTTTATTTCCATGAAAAACATGTTTTGGAAGGTTATAAAGCTGATTCAAAAGCCAGGGCTCAATTTCAATAAATAAATAAAAATAAACTTTAGCCACAAAGAGAGGGTAATTCTTTTCAAATAATTGCTGTCTTTCAGAATTGTATGTTAGGTAGTGAGTAAAATAAATATCAATAAGATAAAGGAGTGCAGGATACATCAATGCCTGGCACTTAGGAGTTAAGGATAGCTTTACGCAATTAAATTGCTTTAGATGTGTTACAACAGAAGGAAGATCTTTAAATATTTCTTTCACAAAAGATTTTAATGCTGCCTTCATTTCTATGTAATTTGCACTGCTTTTTGGGACAGGTGTTAAATATTGTGTCTATGACGTATATTTTGCTCTTTCTTTCATCTTTTCCCTGCACTGAAAATTGACTAGACAGTGCAGTGTTTAGTTTTGGTAGAATTTGTTTTTAAAAACAATAAATCTTTTAAAAATTAATCAGCTGGAAGTTAAAGAAGGACAGGACAAGAAAGATGTCACACATTTGGAGAGAAAGGTGGAAATGCTTGTGATGAGTCATAGTTCCTGACGGAGATCATCCTTCAGTTTGGGACTGGCCTCCAAAAAACTTTATTTTCAGCATAAACAAGCTGTACCTTTGTGTTAGCATGTACAATGGTAGAAAATCTGTGAACATTTGCCATCAGTCAGCATCTGTTCCCTTTGTGTAAGTGGTCTTTCATATTATCTTTGTCACACAACACTTAGTGTTTTGAAGGTAAAGATCTTCACTTGATTTCAAGGAGGAAGCCAGTGTAGAGTGCGGAGAACAGTTGTGATGGATTTGTTGAAATCTGTGTTGCTGAAGTGCTGTACTGACAGACACTTTAAATAGCATTATGCATTGTTGAGGTGGAGACAGAAGGTACAAATATTGCATTTAACTAAGGAGAAGTTGCAAGAGTTTTCTCTCATGTGAAGATGATAAATATATAATGAATAGATGTAGCTGTACAAGTGTTTGGTAACCAAAGACATTTTGCAGCAGTCCTAAACTGTGTACTCAGATGATTGCTAATCAGTGCCAAATGTATGGTTTAATGTATACAAGCAGAGATGTGTACCATCTTTGTGCTCCTGACACATCTGTGTCATTTTCTTACTCCACATCGATGTTGAAAATATCTGGAGAGAACTGATCTTTTTGGCAGTGTAAATGAAGAGTATGGGCATGGATGTAGTTTCCTGTTACTGTTGTTTGGAGGGAATGATTTAAATCATTTCAACACATTCTGTCTGGATCCCTGCCATACCTTGGGACAGATGATGCTGGATTATGCTGGAAGATTGTGAAGATGAGAATGAGTATCTGCTAACTGAAAGTAGATCTTCCATCAATCTCTCTAAATCTTGTCCTGTCTTCTATGCTGGCTTTGATCCCAAATGCAATGGATCAAGGGTATTGGCTTCAACTGAGTGACTTATATTGCTCTCTGGCAGCCATTTCAGACCTGTTCAGATTTGATATACAGAGTAATGCTAAGACAGAGTTTTTCTATTTGAGGATTTTTCAAGTGTTGGTCCAAATACTGCATGCCCTAGAGAAGAAAAGAATATATTTTCCATAACTCAAACATGATTTGTTTCACTCAAGAGTGGTTGCAGTCACTCATGACATTCTTTCATCAGCTAGGCAGCTAATCAAATTGCAAAAACTTTTGAGGAAGACTCCTGTCCAATTTCCACTATTCCTTGAATAGTGTGGCCTTTTCAAATACTCCTGGTGCATAAGGGAGGAACTGGACTACTTAAGAAGCCTTAAGTGTATGTGGTGATGTCACCAAAATAGGAAGATAACACTTTACATTAGTGAGAATTTATGAAATATCTTCTGTATCAAAGGATACCATGTACTTTATATCTCAGCCAGTTAAACTTGCAGACTGTGGCCCTGATCCAGAGACCTCTGAAATAATTCTTTTCTTTGACCTCATTGGACTTTGTAATCCAAGCTGTCCCTATAGCAATGATTTCATATACCATGCACATGAGACAGCTCCTTTTGTGGCTTATGCCAGCTCACAGGAGAGGACAGCAATAATATATACCAGTTCAGTAAAAATGAATGAAAAATGTTGTTTCTAATTGAAATCACAAAATAAATGGTAATAGGTAAAGTGGACAGTAATCCTGAACCCAAGGCTTTGGTGTTAGCATAATCCTCTTGAAAGAAAAAGCATAATAACTGCTAAAGAGTAGAATGATTTATGTTAAAATATTCCTCATAGTAGAAGAAAATAACTTGCTAAATCACCAATACCAGTTTTCTCGCCATCATAATATCTTTGGTTGTTTTCTAGTCAATCTCCAAGCCTACTACTTGTTTTTCTTCTTCTCAATTGGATAGATTCAGAACATCAAGCCCTGTTGCTCTAAAATGAGTGGAGGCAGTCTGTGCCTACTCAGTCTGTGCTGCCAGCTCGTCACAGACAAGTTAGAGTGGACATGGCAGGACCAGCCACATGTTATGCTTCATAGAACAAAGCCCTGCAGAGTCCTTCTGCTTAGATTGTACACTGTAACACATTAAAGTTACCAAACACATCCCAGACAAAAGCTGTTTTGTTTCCAACTTTTTGAAGTGTTGGCAGAGTGGCTTTCTTGTTAAATCTATAGCAATCTGTACATATAAATCTATATATAAATATATATATATGTACATATATATATATATATATATATATATAAATCTTGCTAAATGTATAGACATTAACAACACCAAGAAAGGACTGCTTTTCTTCTTCTTCCTGCAGACTAATTTGGAGCATTTGTCTCAGCCTGGTGAGAGAAGAGAAACAAATATGTCCTAACAACATAACAACAGACACAAAATGTACCTCATATTTGCTGAACTCTCCTGTACACCTCAAAAACATGTAAGGATGGTGTGGTGTACTAATCCCATAACCACCAGCAAATGTTGTAAGTGGGCAATCTATGTGCTAGGTTACTTTTTTTTTTTTTTACATTTGTTACAATATTTGCAATACATTTTAAATATAATAATAAACTTGTTTTCATCCATTAAAACCAAAAGTCCCCCTTCACGAAGTTTGTTTACTATTTTCAGTACTCATCTTTATATTTGGTTCTCTTTCCAGAGTACACATAACTTGTGCAGAATGTTCTCTAACCAAGGGGAAATAGATTATTTTAACAAATAGTGCCTTGCTCACCAAAAATGACAGCTCACATCCCATGTAAACTAAACATAGATGAGCAAGCTCTCCACTCCATCTAGGTAACCACAGCAGCATGACAGGAGCAGGGATAGAAGCTTCCTTGTCTCTCTTAGACCTACAATTGATTTTCCACCTTTTCCACTTAAGGTCCCATAAAAGGCAGAGGATGTTGAAGCTGCAGTGGAATTGTGTGTATGAGGGAAATAGTGTGCCTTTGAGTACACACACACAAAGAATAAATATAAAGACATTTGTTAGGTTGGCTCTGTGGAATTTAAAATTCTGTGTCACCATGGACAAAATGACATTTAATGTTGAAATATGTGTTTATACAATATCAGTCTTTTTAAGGCATATAGTGTTATTGCTTAATGCAATAGTGATATTGTTTTATATTTCTGGAGTTCAACCATAAAAAAAGTTAGGGTATGATTCAAAGCAACATCTTAATACTCTACTTCTTTCTCTGTGATTTTACTAGAAAGCTAACAGAGGTATGAACCTGAGTGTACCTGGTTGGCCCTGAGTGATCAAGGGAAGCCAGTTGATGTAAAGTCTTTGGATGTCAGTAAAGCTTTTGATAGTGTCTCTCACAGGATCCTTCTGGACAAAATGTCCAACACTCAGCTGGATAAGCACATCATGTGGTGGGTGAGCAATTGGCTCATGGGTTGAGCACAGAGGGTAATAGTGAATGACGTGACATCAGATTGATGACCTGTCACTAGTGGAGTTTCACAGGGCTCCATCCTGGGCCCTGTGCTCTTCAACATCTTAAATTTCTTGGAGGCAGGACTGGAAGGGATACTAAGCAAGTTTGCAGATGACGCAAAACTTGGAGGACCTGTTGATTCCCTCGAAGGCAGGGAGTCCCTGCAGAGAGACCTCGATAAATTAGAGGACTGGGCAATCACCAACCAAATGTTCAACAAGGGAAAGTGTCAGATTCTGCACCTGGGATGGGGCAACTCTGGATGTACGGACAGACTGAGTAAAGAGATGCTGGAAAGCAGTGCCATGGAAAGGGATATGAGTCAGCAGTGCCCTGGCAGCCAGGAGGGCCAACCATGTCCTGGAGCACATCAGGCACATCATTGCCAGCCAGGGGAGGGAGGGGATTGTCCTGCTCTTCTCTGCACTGGTATGGTCTCACCTTGAATATTGTGTGCAGTTTTGGTGACCACAATATAAGAAAGATGCTCTGATGCTGTCTCTTAGGGAGCATCCAAAGGAGAACCATGAAGACAGTGAAGGGCCTCAAGGGGAAGCTGTATGGGGAGCTGCTGAGGTCACTTGGTCTGCTCAGCCAGAAGGAGACTGAGGGGAGACCTCATTGCAGCTACAACTTTCTCATGAGGGGCAGAGCAGAGGCAGGCACTGATCTCTTCTCTGTGGTGACCAGTGACAGGACCTGAGGAAATAGCCTGAAGTTGTTTTGAAGAAGGTTTAGGTTGGACATTAGAAAAAGGTTCTTCACCCAGAGGGTGGCTGGATGCTGGAACAGGCTCCCCAGGGAAGTGGTCACAGCACCAAGCCTGACAGAGTTCAAGAAGTGTTTGGACAATGCTGTCAGGCACTTGTTGTGACTCTTGGGGATGGTCCTGGCAGTGCTAAGGGTTGGACTCATTGATCCTTATCAGTCCCTTCCACTTCAGCATATTCTGAGATTCTGTGATTTAAACCACTATAAAATGATTTACACAGGTGTACAAACAAGAGTGTATATTTATTTGCAAACCTATTTGTGATGCATTCCTGTGATTCAGTCAATAATATTCAGTTTTATTCATGATGTGGCTATTTGCCATGTCTTTTTAGTTTTCTGAAAAGAAACAGGCAAACAGAATTTAAAATGACTGAAATATGCGGATTCTGGAAATGTTAACCAGCTCCTATTTGCAAACAAATATGTCACATACTCTACAGCTGAATATAGCTGACATCTTAGGAACTGGAATATGACAGGATTGAAATGAAAAAAAGACATATACAAAGAACAGAAAGGGATCATATTAAGACTAAGAACTATGTTTTACTTGTTAGGCTGCTGCTGTCTTACTGATGGACATTTGTTGCACTATTTGAGTCATATAGTGGAAATTATTTCCTTCAGGAAATAAAGCAGATAAATTTATTACATATTCAGGGTCAGAAGGAAACCCAGAAGTGCTTTCTGCATTCAAAGTTTGGTGATAGTTTGATAAGGGACAGCTGATGTATTCAAAAACAGGAACTGAAGTAGGACCATAAACCATGCAGGGGATGAGGGGTAAAAATAAACATGCCCAAAAAAGAGTTGATACTGTAGAAGGATATGGACAATGAAGGATGTCAATGAAGGAAGTCATTGCATGGAGACGGAGCTAGTACCAGAGTCAGAAAATCTGAATTTCCCAAAATAATGCTTATAAACAGAGATGTTTTTTGTCTAGTGCAAGGAAAAGTGTTCTAAAAAGGAATGGAAGTACATCTTCTTGTATGTTTTTCGGCTTTGAATATTGAACCATAACTCTTTTTGTTTTCTTTTGTTTTTTTCTACCATAAAACCTCCCCATTAATTGGCATTCCAGGATGTCATGTTCACGTCAACACTGAATTTGTAGTGAATTTCCAATATTACCCAATTAGAGTGATACAAAAACACAGGAATGAATTCTTCCAAGTAATACTATCCTGTGTAGCAAAAAGGACTGAACAACTGCTTCCCATCAAAGATTAAACAGCCTATTGATATGGTTCAGTAATAGTAATGCAAGGGACAGTTACTGCTCGTTTGCCAGTGCTGCCTTTGTTCATGCAACATTACTTTTTGTAATGGAGCACTAAAGAAAAGTAAAACATCAAGGAGGGTGGGGGGGAGTATGATCTCTTTTCAGTCCCTTCTCCCCAGAGACAGAAAGACATCAGCACCCATTCTCTTATTGTTTACAAAGAATTTACTGTCTCTGATGTGGTACTGATCAGGTGCATCCTATTTCTATTTTCTGCTTGAAGAAGCACCTGTAATCCTACAGATTTCATGCACAGTGGTAGAGTTGGTAAGGATCATAATGAAAGATAAGAAAAACTGTTTGTTTTACCCTGCACTACAAGATCCCATGTTGTATTGCAGTTCTGAAGATTCAGGGAAGGCTTTTGCAACTGGTACTTCAGAGGAGGGGAATCAAGGAAACATTTTGCAGTATCAGTCATAATGGCACATTTTCCCAAAATCATGAGATTTACATTTGTTTCTTTTACTTATTCTCAAATAATAAACATACTCTGTCTTAATAAACAGAATAAAGATGCTTTTATTCTGTTAGTTCAGCACACACTCAAGAAGCTATTGTCCTTGTTTTAGTAATGACGTGAAAAAATACCTAATTAGATTTGAGGTTTGGAACATTTCTTTTCAGATACAATACCTATCATCATGATCAGTACAGGTTTTGTCATGGAGCCAACAGCTCTCAAAACTAAACACAAAATTCACTCACATATGTACAAAGGAGGAGAAGACAATCATAAACAACAAATGTTTTATTAAAATGATTAGCTGTGATACCATTTGTTAAGGCAAATGCACTCTCTTGTCTGTCTTTCACTCCTTAACTTGTTTTCTTGCATTGTGGGTTCAATTCAGGTTTTTCTACTGCTGTTAAATATTGTTCTAAGGTAAGAATATACCATAAGGTGGATAGAGAATATTAAGACCTATTTGATCATTTCTCTCTCCCAATTGTTTTTCCCACCTTTTATATGGTATGTGCATGGGATTCTACAATGATGAAACACTCACATTTGTATTAGTTCACAGAAATGTTAATTACATCTTTGCTTGCTCAGTCCTTCTCCCTCTGGAAGTGCAATCAGGAGGCTGCACTGAATCAGGTTTAGATGGCAACACTTCTAAAATAACTGTGTGATCTTCATCACTCCAAAGGACATGTTCAATATCAAACTTGAAATGCTTTGAATTTGTTCTTTGTAGCCTTTCCTGGAACTAATTTGAAGTAAAGTTGAAAATATTCCTGTTTCATACACAGAAGGTAGGGGAGTATCACCACAGTTCTATGCTTCAGATTTATTCTGTCTCTGTATCCAGGGAGAACTCCAGACATTGCAAGGCAGCTGCAGACACAGCTTTCAGGCACACCAGTAGACGCCATGATAAAGAAATGTATTCTACATTTTCTCAAAGAGAGTTAGATAGCTTAAAGCTGTTAACCTTTTCTGCACTACTTTATCATCCAGTGATATAGGCTGTGTGCATTGATTTAAATGGAAACATGGGTGGTCAAAGTTGAATCTTGGACCTGTGTGAATGGTATGCCATCCGTAGGGTTTCAGGGCTGACATACTTGGTGATTTTGGTTGCCAATAGAAGTGTTCTGGACAACGATGAAATAAGTCTGTACTGAAAACATCTACAGAGCCCCTTTTGTACATCCAGTCCTTTCTGTTTGCTTCTCTTTAATAAATGGGGGCAATCCACTCGAGGATAAATCTTGGCTCAGACTATAAGAAGAATAGATAAAGAGAAAAGTAATAATGCATAAAAATATACTGAACTTGAACTAAGTATGTTGGGATCTGATTCTTTAAAAAAAAAACCTTTCGGGTTTGAAGAGGAAATTGTTGTGTTCATATTATGCTTTCATGATCTTGAGGAAAAGAAGCCAAGTCTTTGCTTATTAGTCAGGCTGAACTGAGGAAGACTGTGCTGTGTTTGCACAGAAGTTGCTAAGGGCAATAATTTAACTTGGTTACACTGGCAGCTGGCTGTACCTTGTGTACATATGAGCCACTCCAAAAATTTATCAAGAAATTTTCCAATTAATTCATAGAAGTTAAATATTAATGCAAAAGTAAACAGCCTCTTGACTTGCTGTGTGGCTCATTAGTTAGGAGCATAGCAGCAGTGTTGAAATAGTGATAGTTTCAAGAAATGTATGCTAAACCTAGCTCTCTTTTCACAGAGCAGCTATGTATCTGAAAGGGAACACAGTAAATTCCACTGTAATTTGCAAAGGGAAAGTCTCTATGAGATTGATTTTGTTCTTTCTTTGATCATCCCAGGCATTTTTAGCTTTGCAATGTATTCTGTAGCATGGACTATGGTGCTGTCTATTCAAAAGTTATATGATGAACTTTCTGGGTTTAGATCAGTAATGTTGCTGATGTTTTTCAGCAGAATCTGAATTCCCTCTGCTCAGCTCTAGTGAGGCCACATCTTGAGTGCTGTGTCCTGTTCTGGGCTGCTCAGTAAAAGAGAGACATGGAGCTCCTGAAGCAGGTCCAATAGAGAGCAATAAAGATGATTAAAGGACTGGAACATCTCTCTTATGAGGAAAGGCTGAGGGAATTGAGCCTGTTCAGTCTTGAGAAGAGATGACTGAAAGTGGACCTCATCAATGCCTATAAGTATCTGAAGACAGGGTGTTGAGAGGATGGATCCAGGCTCTTGGTGGTGCCAAGCAATAGGACAAGAGTCATCAGGCTGAAACTGATGCACAAGTTCAGCCTGACTATGATGAAGGATTTCTTTATTGTGCGGATGACCAAGCACTGGAACAGATCGCCCAGAGAGGTTGTAGAGTCTCCCTCACTGGAGAAATTCAAGAACCTTCTAAGCACAATCCCATACAATGTGCTCTAGGATGACCCTGCTTGAACAGGGAGGTTGGACCAGATGACCCTCTGTGGTCCTTTCCAATCTGATCCATTCTGTGATCCTGTGAGTTACTCAGGCTTGTATGCCCAAGTAGGTTTTGAGTATCTCAATGGACAGAGACTCCACAGCCTCACTGGGTGACCTGTTTCACCCACATAGTAAAAATAAAAAATGTTTTTTCTTACAGTTAAATGGAATTTCCTGTATTTCAGTTTGTGCTTATTGAATCTTGTCACTGGACACTGCTGAATCTTGTTCTTTCACTTGCTCCTTTCTCCCAACAGACATCAGGAGTACTGGCCCAAAGAAAGATAGCATAAAAATTTCCATTCATATTTGGCCAAACTGCTGGTGGCAGAACACTTACTGGCAGCTGAGGTAGAGACATGCCATAGACAAAGGGGCAGGGGAGGTAGGTGATTTGCTGCTAACTGGACCTTGGCATCAGGACATGGCTTTTTCTAGAGTATAGGCCATGGAGCAGGATGTAGTCCTGTGGATTCAGTGCTGTACACTAGAAGGAGGAAATTTCTACAAGAAAGGATGTGCCATTGCAGGGATGCAAGGCTTTTGCTGAAGGAGAAGCCAAAGACCGTGCTTAGTGGAAGCCAGGTTTGTAGGTATATTCTTAGGTGACCAGTCAGTGACTTTTTTTAAGTTACCTTGGACTCTGTTGCTGAAGGTTTAGGAACATGACCATGCATTGCAGTTATATGTAAGTGCATTTCCAAAGGTTTTATCTATTCAACTACAGCAGGCACAGAGGGACCATTTTAGTCTTGGAGACAAGGACTGAAAGAAATCTTAGCAAATTATCTTTCTTAGTTTATGTGTTTAGGATTTTCTTTCTTTTGTTTCCAGTTTTATTGCTTGAGAGACCAACACTTGGGGATCAAGATGAGACAGTGTCTATAAATGAGCCTGCATATAATTGTTGCAAAGCATTAGTAGGAATTGAAATCCAAAGGTGAAATGAAGAATTTGTATTCATTGACTGTTTATTGGTGAGAAAATTTTCTTGCCTTGTTGAAGTTACGCTATCTTTTGAACAACCAGTTCCAAGACTGGCTTTACCAAATCATGGATCATTTTCAGATGTCAAAGATCCCCAGCAGTTTCCAAATCTCTTCATAGATTGGAAGATGAGTTTAATTTTATGTAAAACTACTCCTTCTCTTCCTTAAAATGATCTAAAAGACATTAGAAGTCTTTCAGGCTCTGGAACTAATTTTTATTAGAGCAAGACTTATCCAGACTGAGGCAATTTTTTTTTATATAAAGCAAGTTTTGACCTTCTGAACTAGAAACACTCTAAAGGTCTGAAAAGAAATCTCTCCCCCATGCCTATGCTCTTGAAAGAAGGGCCATGCAAAGCAGTCTTGCTTCCTGGCCTCTCAGCTTCACAAATCTTTTTGCATCAAGTATGATCAATGAAGCCTCCTCAGGCTGTGCTGAGACAGTGTAAACAAAAGCCTTCATTTTGGCTGGAATTAGGCTCTTATAGCACAGCATCATGTACAGTAGACAGAACAAACAGATTAGGCAGGTCTGCTGTCCATCAAGATGGTGTCAGGTTCATTATGTCACATCTCATCAGGTTTTCTTGTTGTTCTGTGTGATATAATTGGACAAGCTCTGCCTTTGACTGCACTAAGTTCCAGAAGTGTAGGAACACAGCTTCAGAGATGCTGGGGCTGCTGACAATTTGTTTGGTACTGAGAATAGAATCATTTATGTTCGAAAAGACCTCTAAGATCATCAAGCCCAGCACTGCCGACACCACCATTAAATCATTTCCCTGAGCATCAGAACTACACATCTTTTAAATCCCTCAAGAAATGGTGACTCCACCACTTCCCTGGGCAGCCTGTTCCAGTGCTGGACAACCCTTTTTGTTAGGAATTTTTTTCTAATATCTAACCTAAACCTGCCCTGGTGCAACTTGAGGCCATTTTCTCTTGTCCTATCACTTGTTACCTGGGAGAAGAGACTGCTACAGTTTCAGAGGACATCTTTACAGATCTCAGCAGCTGTCTGTTACAGTGAATTTTGTGAAACGTGATGGCTGGGGGAGCATTTATTTTGTCAGGGAAAACTCACACTAAAATAAACCTCAGAGATAAAAGACTTGCACAGCTAAAACAAAAAGGTCTCCAGGCTTTTGAACTGAACCCAGCATCCTGATTATAGATTTAATTCCAGTAATTTCTATTACATATGTTTTTCCTGCAAGGAAATGCAGGAAATTGCATGTATTGTTTTAAAAATTGCTCTCTTAAATACTGTAGTTGTCTTTCCTGGTGATCAAAGGAGATAGAGTTGATCTAGCATTAGTATGTTTTGCTGTAACAAATCAACAGAGCTAAATAAAGCACCGTGTTATGAAGCTGTACTGGTCATTTCATATATACTCTAGTGAAAATATTCTCCTGTTTGGTGTTCGGATGGGTTTTGTTTGGGTTTTTTTTTTCCTTTTTTAGTGTAAGTTCATTAAAAATGCTTACCTTGAATTGAAAATGAAACCTACAATCAAGTTTTAAGTACGAATGTCATATGTTTAATTTATATTTAATATTTGCAAATATTTAGTCCTAAGGGAAGAATTAGTGCTGACATCAATGTAATTTACCTGAATGCTCATGCTGGGACAGGAAAAATTCTCTTTTCCCATACTCGTTAAGGTGTATTGCTAGATAAGCCAGAGGTGTATTTTTAAAATATCTTTTTATTTGCAGCTTGCCAAAGTGACTGTTGTAATGCTCCATGCATACTGTGTCTCACAGGTTTCTACTAAACCATACTTTATAAGCACAAAGCTGAGATGGGGTTTTTTTTGTTTGCTTATTTTCAAGTTGTTGATTCTGAAATTTCAGCTTCAAAAGTGAAAGACAATCACATTTTTATTTTGCACATTAATAACAAGGATCCAGGAAGATGGCTATGCCTTTAATAATATCCATACAACTCTACTGCCATCATGCTCTGTACTTGGTAGCATCTGCGTGGATTCACTGACACCCACAGAGGCTCCAATGTGCACTTAATAGTGAATTTAGTCAATGGTTTTGCTGGTGATGTTTTAGCCCTGATCAAACACTTAGCTGGAGGACTCTCAGATTATTAGCAATCACAAAATTGTAACGCCACGCTTAATATATGACTTAGATACCCCAAACTTATATGCTTTCTGACCTCTGTAGTGGAAATCGTGAATCCTCATTTATACTCTGAAGTTCCCTGCACAGGGCAGGGCCTTAAAACTGAATCCAAATAAGGTGCTGGATAATTAAGGTGTGTGATACTGTTAGTTAAAGAAAAAAATAAATCCTGGAACACAACAAAACCAACCAAACAAAAAGCAATAAAGGTCTTAGAGACCCAGACTCACACACAGAGTTCAGACTGTGTGGTGCAGTGTGCCTACTTCAGCCAAACTTTCATCAAGGTAAACATGTTGCTGTAGAAGTTGATGTGGCTGTAAATAACTCCTTGCAGCACGTGAGCTAACTTGTTTAAAGCTAGTTGAAGTATCTCTGAACTGCACCATAGTTTGCAGAACAGACATCTTGGGCCTCAGCAGAGCTCTTCTTAACACTACAAGCCTTTCTGACAGAAGAAAGCAGCCTTCATTCTTATTTCTTTTGAGACAGAGCTGGAGGAGAAGGAAGGGTCTTGAATGACTTAGTAGTTACATCTGTCTCCTTGGAGGTTTAAATTCTGTTTGATGACAATGTATAAATTCCCATGACTCCCAAGTAAACCAGGAAGATAGAACATGATGCTGTCCCTTGCTTACTCTGGCTGGCCTGTTTGATAGTGGGTTTCTTTCTCTAGAATGGCTTAGCATCCACTGTACTGGAGCAAAGACTGGTGGTTAGGGCACTCTCCTGTGAAAGGATAGATTAGGGTTTTGGATGTCTGTATGCTTAGGAACCTATTGAATCCAGTTCTCTCACTTACTGAGTCTTGCAAGCATTAAGCTGTTGTGTGAAAGGTGCAGATTCCCACCCATCCTTTTAAAAGACAGTGAGCAAGTCTGCATTTTCTGAGGAAACTCATCCTGTCAGTGTGCTCTGGGTGTTATTCTGTAGTGATTAATGTTTTGAATGCCTAAGGGGACCTACACATTCCTGTGCCAAATTTCTAGATTCTATCTTGGGAGGGATGTGAGAAATAGGCTCTGAGCTATTTAGACTGGGGCAATTCTAAGCATGCACTGAGCAAACACCTAGGAAATTTTCAGGTCAAAAGGGAGGAGAGCAGTAAGTTTAAACACCTTCTGGAGTATGAAAACATTGCTCAGAAGTATTTTGGATTTCACTTTGAGTATCTGGGCCTCACATCTGAGACAGTCTTGTTTTAGAAACTTGTGTTGTATTCTGAATGTCGCTAATGGTCAGTGGAGACACTTGTAGTATTCCAGATACACACAGGAAGCAAAATGTTAGCAAGTATGAAGATATCTTTTTTTAAATTTTCAGTTTGAGACATATTTACATTTTGGCTATTTTACTGCAGGTGATGTCTACATGTGATTTGTTACTGGTTTTTTTTGCTGGATTCTTTAATTTCTTGATAGTCAATTTACACACTCATTTTTCTACTTAATAATGCTATTTTCTCCTCTAAAAAAAATCTCATCTGACTCAGAAATTAGCTGAAAAATACTGAGGAGGTTAAGAGTGTAAGTCAACAGGAGTCCTTAAAAAGGTAAAACATTTGACATTCTCATGTATCCATGTTAGTAAACTAATCAGAAGACACACGGCATGTCTTCTCACTTGACTCTCCTTAGTTTTTTCATAACTATTGCTTTGCAGTGAGAGGTTTTGCACAATTTCACATATCACAGAGAAAGCAATATTAAGATTTTAGGATAGGTAAGGAGAAGATTGCTCCATCAGAACATTTCCACTTTTTTTGGATCAGCACTTACACTCCAGATACAGTCAGGCTGATTTTAAATTTAATCTAGCTATCACTTCAGAAAATAGTTCCCATGAATTCACACCCATTCACGTGAACTCACTGTGTGAAAGCTCTCACCTTTGAAAAGCAAAGTTCAAAGTTGCATACACTTTCCTGACTGGAACTATTTGCAGCTCAATTTCCCTTGGTTGGGAGATATAATATCACATTCTTGTCTGGCTTCCACTGTTCTAAAGGTATATAAAGAGCTTTGTTTTTAGAAGTTTGTGGATTTTTTTCTCTTGTCACTTTAATGATCCTGTCTTAGCTCAGTGGAAATCAGGTGTTATTTGTTCAATTTCTGCAACACCCACTTCATGGGAATTTGAGTACCATTAGCTCTGCCCACGGCTTTAGAAAAACAAATCTATTCTGCTTTGGGAATACCAAATGAGACTGGCTGGGGTCAGACAAAAAGAAAGCAGGAAGAGAACAGCAGTGAACAAGGAAACATTAGTATGAAAACAATTTTACATTTATGAATCATAAAGCCTTTGGCGAAATTAATTAAACAAAGTTCTGGGCACATTCAGAGAAAGAGCTGAAAGCTAAAACACCTCAATGAAGGTGAAATAAATTCATAGTATTATTTGAAGTGCTCTCAAGAACGTTCTATACACAAGTAAAATGAGAAAAATTGAAAATAAATTGGGGTTTATGGGTAGACATAACATATTTTATTTTACTATTACACTAGAGGAAACCAGTAATACTTTTAAGCACATAAGCCTGTCATCAGGTGATAGAAAGACAAAAGTTTGTGCCTCATGGATAGAAAGAATGAACAGATACCAAAAGCTTTTCAGTTTTTCCCACTGTATCAGAGGAAGTAAAAGAATCTTTGCTACAGCCTTTGGATACTTCTTGTGTGCTTAGAGCATGATCACTGCAGCAATGTTCTTGCAAATGTGAATTGTGCACAAATATGTACAATTTTGATAATATACACTTTTTTTTCCTACAAAAAAGTATAATTATGCTTTCTGAGTGTAATCAGATCTACTTTAGCTATAGTGAAATTTAACTTTTCTCTCTTCTTGTAATGTTGTGGGTTTTTCCACCCTGGTTTCTACACAGGCTTCTGTTGTTTTCAGTGTAAAATAGGCCTGAGATTTTCTCTTTACCTACCTTTTTTTTTTTTTTTTTTAATTTATTTATCTGTATGTGTTCTTGCCAATCTTTAATGAGTACATTGAAGCTTACTATTAAAGTGAACAAAATCATATCCTAAATCATCCTGTTCTGGCCTGTGCAGGTTTGCATACACATTTTAGGCAGGATCTTTATATTAGTTGCTCTAGCTAATGCAGAATGTTGTAACCTTTCATTCAGTAAAAGAACCATAGAACAGTCCTACATTTCAACATTTTCAGTGGGGAAAAAAAGTGTTTGAACAAGGATGCCATGAATGAGTATGACATAAGCATATATTTTATTGTTGCGCGATGGGCAGGTAAGAGGGGAAGAAGATGGGCATTAGAGCGATGGTGGGACAAAACAAAAGAAAATCATGTGGTTTGCTGTTGAAAGAGCATTCTACACCATATTCTGTAGTAGTGTAAGAAAATGGGACAGTGTTGTCTTTGCCTCCATATCAAGTGCTGACATAAGTGTTATTAAATGCTTTGCATAAAACTGTTCCAATAATACACTATAAAATAGTATTTTTACTTTTTCAGAGTTGATTGTTAGGTACAAAAAAGGAAAACTCTTTTAATTTTTAACTGTTCTACTAGAAGAAAAGAGCATTAAAATAAAAACCAGCATATTAGGGTAAGTTGGAAACTCTCCGGTGCTATTAAAGCTGAATTTTTATTCCTTAAACCGCAATAATTGTGTTTGAAACACTTGGATTTGATGAATTTCTATCAAGGCATGGTCCTCGAGGAAAGCTTCTTGGATTTTTATTTGATTTCTTTTCTGAATTCAGCAACACTGAATGTCTTGGGCAGATACATGTGATGAATGTCTCCCAGGGCCAGAGACCTGGAACTTCTTGAAGCTGTTAGTGAAATGGAAGCTGTTCTTGTCTTAGAACAGAAGCTGATAAGAGATGAATAATACAGCACTTTTTTAAGCTACATTAGTGGATGAACACTGGTCCATTAGTTGAGATTAAAGCCTGAATATTTTAGACTTACACTTACTTTGCGGTTTGTTAATTGCTTGCCAGACGTGAGAAAAATGTTTTCTTCTGACTGGAGTAGCTCTAAGGAAAGCTCTTTAGAACTCTCTTTGCAAACTTTGCCTCTGTGAGAACATAGTTTTCAATATGTAGTTTAAAGTCAAATGTCAGGATTCCCTGCAGACTTGGATGCATTCTAGTTTTTGACCATGTGTCATTTACATGACTGTTTTGATTTTGTACCAAAACACCATGAAGGGAACTCTAATAAATAAATAAATAAATAATAAAGTCCTTGAAGGCTTTATTATTGCGTTTGACTATATGCAAATTGCACACACATGAGTCCCTGAATCAATTTTAATTTGCAAAATTCTCGCCGAGTGGTTGTTACAAAATACTGCCTGTGGAAGAATTTTCCAAATTTTTTTAATTACGGATTTCTGTATTGCAGAGCAGTGTAGAAGCAGGAATTTTAATTTTCTTTTGATTTTATGTTTAGATGTTCCCAGTTTTGGGGCTATGTTTTAAATTTGGTGTTAACACTCGAATTCAAACTTTCCTAAAGTTTTTGGGTGGTGGTGGAGTAACTTGGTATTCTAGACCAGTCACATCAGTAACTTACAACAAGGGACATGAAAATTGCAAGGAATGATTTCCAGGAAATATTTTTGTAGTGATTATTTGCTGCTTCTCCCCACCTCTCCTACCTCCAACCAGTCTGTAAGATCAAAATCTATTCAGTTTTCATTGTTTTCAAAAACTCATCTCAGGTAGTGGGGGAGATGTGCATGTGGAGGATTTCAGTGCATACCAAATGTAGGACAAAGATAAATGATTTTTCTTTTGAAGGCGGTATGTTTGAAATCTGGATCATCCAATGTCAGTAAGTGGGACAAAACCAGGACAAATGATGGAATCAAAGCCTTACATCCTTAGCACAAACTTAAAAAGAAATAAACCTGAAAGAGTGCCAGCATGCATGTACTTGCAGAAGACTGTTTGCAGTCCCCTTGTTCCTATTCCTTGTGCTGACAACTTCCAGCTGTGTGAAATATTTAAACTGGAATAATATAAGCCTACTGGCTAAGAGGTACAGAACTCTATGGTGAGCCCAGTACTACCAGTTACATATTTAAAGAGTGCTGAGTAAAGACAGGAATAAAATACAGTTTTTAGAACTTTAATTACATTTGGAAAGCAAGAGGTTTTTCAAGTTTCAAAAACTGTTTTGTAAAAAGCCATAAATCTTCTGCTAAGCACCTTCCTCTACTTTCTCTTAAACATGGTCTATAGTTGGTTTTTTTTATCATCTAACTTACCAGCACCTAAGATTTTCTCTTTAAAGTATCTAACAGCTATTTCTTAGTCTCAGATATCCTATCAGATTTCAAAGATGACTCTTGTGGGCATAAATGTTTATATTTATATCTATTTATTCCTCCATCTTAGTTTACATTTGCATTTGCATAAACATATGTGTGTTTGTATCTCTCTCTATATATACTGAGATATATATATATATATATATATATATAGTATACATCCGGATGTATTAAAATAGTTTTAAAATTTGTATTACGTTTCAAATCAGGACAAAAACGTACAATTTCAGTGAGCCAGCAATCTGAAAAAATATTTTGCTTTTGAAGAGTCCAAACATTTCATTTTCATTGGACGCAATAATTTTTGTCTTAAATTTCAAATTAAAAAATCATTTCAAACATACAAAAGGGATTATTTTGTTTTGAAACTGTCAAAACAGATCACTTCACCAACTTTAGGAACTTTGTTCCTGAAGAAAACATTAATTAAAACTGTCTTTTCCTCCTTTAATTTCAACCAGCTGATGTTTTCTAGCAAAATAAATTAATATTAAAAAAAATAAATCATGAATGGGTGTGCTTTTCAGAGAGAACAGTGCATTATTTTGTTAATTAATGGGCAAAATAGTATATAAAGATTAGTTATAACTGTCAAATAACTTGGAGTTGCTATTTTATCTGCATTATGTGACAGATATTATTGAAGATACATAATGAAAAACATAGATCCAGTTTAGATAAATATTCATATTTTAAGGGATTTAAACAAAGCTAATACCCAGCAATGGATACATAATCAGTATAATATAATTCTACACTTAAAGCATTTTGTGCTATGGAAAATGTAAATATAACTATCAAATTTTTTTTGTGGTAAGCTCAAATCATGTCTGGAACATTATAATTATGTGAGCTCTGGGTAGAAAACAAAATGTATATTGTATAACAATGTCTAAATTGGTTCCAAAATGTGGGGAATGGTTTTATGCTTATGCAGATGCTTAAAGATACATTGGACCTGTGCAGTGGAAACAGGGTTATAATGGTGGTTGAGGATGTTTCAGGATAAAAAAGGTCAAGTGAGGTTTAGGTTGGATATTAGGAAGAAATGTTTTACAGAGAGAGTTATCAGACATTGGAATGGGCTGCCGAGGGTGGTGGATTCACCATCCCTGGAGGTTTTTAAGATGAGACTGGAAGTGGCACTTAATGCCATGGTCTAGTAACCACGGCAGTGTTGGATCAAGGGTTGGACTTGATGTCTCAGAGGTCTTTTCCAACCCAGTTGATTCTGTGACTCTATCATGTAGCACCACCTCCCGCCCTCCCCCCTGCCTGAGTCTGCATGTTGTCACTATCAAATTAAATAAGTATTTAAGACAACAGTATGATTAAGGAAGGGCATTGCTTTCTTTTTTGGCTATAGTGAGCTCCCAGTACATACTTGGTTATTGTAATTTTACATAATTATTCATTGGAAACGTGCAAAATATATGAATGATCTTGGCAGAAACTGTAAAATGAGTCTCTCTATAGCAAGGGCAGAGACAGTGTGCCTGCTGCTCTCTTGACGAATGCTTTGAAAGCATTTTATGCAGTTTGTGAGTAGAAAGACAGAATAATTATTGTAATCAGAACAACACAAGCTGGGCCCAGTCTCAGCAGTATCTTACAGAGTGCTTTTGTGAGTAGTTGTATGATATTTACCCTTTCCATAATAGTAAGGGGTGCGTATTTCATCTTAACTCTTTATTTACATAACTGTATATTTAAAATACACATCTTTTATTGTCTGCATAAGTACTTTTCAGACACTTTTTTTTTAATTTTCAATCCACATATGCTAAAATATTGCATTTAGTTACATTTTTTCTATGTTTTGGCTTTAGTTTTTATTAACCAAAGTCCTTTCAATCCAAACACTTTACTGCTTTCCAGTTTTGCCCAGCAGCTCTTCCAGGAGGTCCTGTTGTTTTGTTTGTGAGGAGGAAAAATTGTAATAAAATTTAGTGTTTTTAATGCAATCCTGCTTATTTACTATATAAAACTGTCCAAAGGCTGTTTCCTGTAAGCAATGGAGGACTTAGGAAAGAAAAAAAAATGCTTCATTGTTCCCAGAGTCAAGGCTCTTAGAACTTGCAAGTGTATTCCAAATATTCCCCAACTCCAAAATATACTCTCCAGACTTTTCTTATGAAAATGTTCTTTGATTTCTCCGAAAAACAAGTTGGAGTGTTTCTTGTTTTATGTTACTCCTCTGATTTCTGAAACAGATGCTTGGGTGAGTTATGTCAGACAGCAAAGTAGGATCCCGAGGCCAACACCAAGCTTGATCTCCTCTTCCCCACAAAGCAGACAGTGACGTTTTCCCAGCAGGAGAGCATGAGGCTACTGACCTCCCCAAACTGCTGGAAGGCAGGGTAATGTGGCAAGTTAGAGGGAGCAGGCATGTGAACTTGTAGGCATGTGAGAGACTGTGAATGCTGCCTAATGCTTTCTGCCTTTAGCACTCTGTTTTCAGTTGTTTCCAGTCAGCTTATTTAAGAAATTTAAGCTGAATTTTTTCATAGGTCTTTCCTTCGACACATTAGATTTTATTTTTTTTTAAGTTTCAACAAAAATAGGTCATTTGTTTCCAAGAAGAAAGTTGGAGAAGAACAGGTGGTTTTGACAGTGCTTATTTTCTTCATTTGTTTCTTTGAGCAGCTATGTGTCGCCTGTGGTTTGGAGACATATACTGATATTTGGTAGTGAAGTGCACTTCATTGTGTTCATGAACTTCATTCCTGTGTAAGTGAAGCTGCAAACAGGAGGAAAAAATTGCCATTTTCATACATGTAGGAGGACTTTCCATCTTTTATTTTTTGTTTTACTGGTTATATTACTAATTTTCAGGAGATTTTGTCAAGCAAAATGAAAAATTTTCCATAGGAAGTTATAATTTTATACTAACTTTATTCTGAACTAAGATGTAACAGTTGAGAGACACTAAATTAATGTAGAACTATCAAAAGATTTAATTTTGCCCAGTTCATCCACAGAAGTATAGTGATGATGTATAAGAAGGTAACCAAAGTGCAAAAGGAGAGAAGATGTGGTGCATCATGCAGAAAATTTTGTTTCAAGGCATAATCTTCTGTGGAAAACTGATTTGGTGTGTACTCCCACAATTTCTATAAGAAACCTCTCCATAAGAGAGCTGTTTTATTCTCTTCAGTTCAGTAGAGACTTTTACAAGGAAGGATGACTATCATTTTTCAAAACTGAGCTTGAAATGGATATTGAAAAAATTAATTCTGTAACACTTTTAAAGTCACCTCAAACATAGTAAGAATAATGTTGTTATTAATAATGAAGACTGTGATCTATTGGTCCAAGAGTGGAATTAAGAGAGAATGAAAGTCAGAGGTCTGAGAGCTGCTCCAGAGAAGTAAAAGAAATAATGACAATCCATCTAAAATTAATTCCTTCATTATTCAGGCCCCCTTGCTATTTCCTAACCTTTTAACAGAGCAGATAAACCAAGAACCAGCCTTAGTAAGAAATTTCAGACATCTGTTTCAACTTAAAATACCTCTTTTGCTTCTTACTTTCATCAGATTTCTTAGAGGAAAGAACTTCTCTCAGCCAGTGTTGTGATCCATGGGAAATAATCAATAGCAGTATGTGATAATCTGCAGCGTGATAGACTGGCAAATACAAACTAGATGTAGTACAATATGGATCTCTTGTTTCTATAAATATTTTACGTTTTCTCAAAGGACTTAAATTTATGAAGACCTTGGAGACACACACCTGTAAATATAACACTTTGTTTTACTCAATTCCAATTACATTTGAAAATGTAGAAATTTCTCTGGCATCTGAAATCTCAAATGCTTTGTCTGGGGAGAACATGATCCATGAATTCTGGTTTTTTGTAGGGTTTTTCTTCTCAATTTTACTTTTAACTCCTTAGAAGAAGCTAATACTAATCAAAACCAGCAATGTTTTTCATGGAGTTGCCACTAAGGTATTTATGCCACCATAAATATTAGGGAGAAGGTTCATGCAGAAGTGGGAGAGCAGCTTGGCTAAGAAGTTGGTCTTATCTTTAGTCAGTTTGAATGAAGACATGTAAGCAACCAGCTTTTACGATCTTTTTTTTTTCCTCTAAGTAAGGCTCCAAGTTAAGACTTAGTTTTATATCAACACCATGTAGACATAATGTTCTGAAAGGGCCATTAGCCTGACCCGGTGTGACAATTCTCATGTTACTTTTTTATCATGGTAAGTCCTTCAACCACTGAAATACTTTACATGCAATGTAAAAACAAGCAAACAAAAAAAGCAATCTTTTGGATTTATTTTCTCAAATTTATTTCAATAGGAGTTGTACTCCTACCAGATGCATGATCACTTTGATCCATGTTTATGCTGAAAGGGATGCTCTCATCCTCTCCTTGCTGCAGCCATTTCTCAGTTTCTCAGTTTTTCTGTCATTACTGAAAAACTTCCTTGCGTTGAGCTAAATCACTGGAACACAGACATTTCTAGGGGGGGTGCCAGACATGGGGAGAAGTTGGAAAACAATGCATTTTTATGCAATGGCTGAGAGCAATGGGCTCTCAGCTTTGATACTTCATTGGGAAGTACACAGCTTTGATACTTCATTGGGAAGTACTTTGTGATAGTGTATGCAAAAAGTTAACTCCAGTTTATTCAGATAAAAATATAGGCAGCTCAAAGCCTAGGTAAAACACTAAATTATGAGAATGAGAATTGAAATTATGTTAAATATGTTTAGAGAATGGCAAGTGAAGTCATATGGTAGTTGTAGTACATGCAAGTGCTAGGACTTGTTGCACTTGTTATCTTTGTTTCTGACTTGGAAAAAGGACTTAACCCCTCAGTAAATACACAGCCCCAAAACTGCTACAAGTCTGAAGTTCAGTCTCGACAATTATATAAGAAAAGATGTCACAGTTAAAAGGAAAGCTAGAAAAGAATTAGCTTATTCTTTTACAAAGCAAATAAGCAAACAAAACCTGAGAAATGAGAAACTATGCTGAAGCATTTTGTTCTCTACAGAAAAATTATTTTTGGGGAAAACACAATACTAAGAGTCATCAGGTTATGTCAGTGTACACCAAGTGGACATGAATTTGTCAAAAAGTGTGGATGTGAAGAGACTTACACAGTTTGGGGCTACTCAGGAAAAATCATCCCATTAGAAAAGCAAAAAACACTATGATGAGCCAGAACTGGGGTTCTGGATAACATACTACAATAAAGATACTGCCACACTTGAAGAGGTTGAACTAGCATTATTAATTCTCTGAGCATTAATTTCTGAACTCTAAAAAGCTAAATATATGCAATTTAGTATGACTTTAGTTAGCGAAAACTTTAGGGCTTAAACACCTGGAGGAGATCTTTCCATTAATTGTCATAGCTCCATCAACTTGGTGTATTTGCAATTGTCCAGGGCCAAGGTCCAATTATTTAGCTGAAAACATGTGGACAAAAGCAGTGAGATAGACTAAAATACAGAGTAAATGGACACTGAAGATACACACACATGACATCCTCACAGGGTGATAAAATTGGCTGTGGAACGGTCTACTTAGGGAAAATGTAAATCAAATTGTTCATCACTTTTAAAGGGATCCTGAGCAAAGCCCATGTAGTGTGCTGAAGTAGAGTGATCTTCCACTAGCTGGAAAATGGGCTGTATTCCATAATCTTTGCAAATACTGTTATTCTTTACAAGAAACCACATAGGAGATGGATCAGATTTAAGTGTTTATGTATGAAATGAGCCGTAGAGATTCAAAATTACTTTCAAATCAAAACCAGATTTATGAATCACTGTTGCTGTGTTGTCTTGATTGAAGACAGCACCTTTGTAGACTCTCTGCGCCCATCATTGTGGTTTTGATACCTAGATGTTGGTTTGTAAGCTTGGTAAGGCCTCTGATAGTAAATTAAAGAATCAACTTTTCAATTCTATAGAAAGATCAGATTTGAGGTCCTGGTAAGTTTCTGATTTTTTTTGTCCTTTTTCTTTTTCTTTTTTCTTTTTTTTTTTTTTTTAAGTGGTTAAACTAGTGTAATAACTCAACATATCTAAAAATCATCCTGGCCTAAAAAAAAGGGCCAAGGATCACTGAAGATACATTTATAAATTTGAATGCTGTTTGCCCTAAACATATATAGGCTAAGTTCTGAGTTTACTTCACATCCATTGCTCAGCAGTTGTGCCCAGGAGGTTTTTGGAGTTGCAGAGATATATAAACTCAGTTCTTGATGTTCCTTTAGACACAGGAAAAGAGATGTAGTTACTGCAAGAAAATGTTCTGCACACCCACACATGGTAGACAAAGTTAAACCAGAAGGAGAAAAACATACTCTTTGGCAGAGGTACACGCAACTTGCATAAGCAAAATCTATGCCTGTAGACACCATAAAAAATAATTTTAATTTTAAGATTCCTGTGTTTCAATTCATTCTATATAGAAACTCAAAGACAAATGCCATTGACAAGATATCCAGTATCATTGGATAGTAAGGGAAGAGGAGAAAAAAAATACATTAAATGTTCTTATGTCTCTGTTTTGTTACTTGTATTTGGCTTTGAGAAAGAAGCTTTACTTTCTTGATTTGCAGAGGATTTCTAGGCTTCTAAATTGCACAGTGAGGCTGCAATGCTAAGCTTTAAAAATGGGAACATAAGAGGTCATTCAGTCCCTGTGTTTTGGTAGTGACAATGTTACTCTGTGTTAAACCAGAATGTATCATGCATGAATCAGTCAACGTGTGTTGTCCTTCGGTATAAAATAGTGTTCTTTAATCAGATATTTGGATGCAGCAGATACTATCTTTGAAATTTAAGAGAATTCACACTTTTCCATTTTAGCAACAGTCATAAACAGATATCAAGGCTTGAAAAATGATTTCTGATGATACTATAGCTTCTCACATTTCATCATGCTATGCTTAGAAAAGGGAGAGGAGGCAGGCAGCTGCTAATCACTCAAAACCAAACCAAGATGTATGGTCAGACAAAGAATTAGAGTGAAATATTTTGATATTAATGCCTGTTTTTCACTACAGAATAAGCAATAGGTATCTCAAGGGTATTCTGTTTCTACAGCAGTGAAATCTGTATAACGGGACAAGTTAAGGGCTTATATCAGGGATAGTGTTGCTCACTGAAGACAACATGTAGGGGGCTAGAAAAAAATTATCAATTATTCAGTTCCCCTAGACAGTAAATCAAGTGTCTCTTGCTTCAGGTAAGTGGATTTTACTTGCAGATCAGCAATTAGGCTACACATAGGGCAAGTACCTGTTAATTTCCAGTTATCTTCTGCAATAGTATATGAATTTCCTAATTGCCCAGGAGAAAAAGTTCGTGAGAGGATGGAGAGCATTTTCATGCATGTCAGAGAAGTCTTTATCCTGTTTCTCATCATCCTTTCTCCAGCCTTGCCTTCTAGCAGCTGGGATGAACCTGCTGTTCCCAGAGCAGCATGGCTGTGTGGGGTATTAGAAGGTGTCCAAATGCAGTTTGTCAGGGAGTTCATTCCCCTCTATGTCACGAAGTACTTGCTGGCTTCAGAAGATGTGAATAAAAACATATGCTAGAGAGAAAAACCATGCAGATCATTTTATTTTAAAGAAGAAAGCATTTCAGAGTTGTGTTGTTTTATGGAGTTGCCAGGAACTTGCTCTAAAGTTCATTGTGTTGTATTTTGTGTGCCTGTGACCACGTGCAGTTTTAAACAGAAATCCATGGGTTTATCCTGTGCAATCCTACCTCCTGATGTGCTGTCCTGACAGAGTGACGCCTTAAAAGCAGAGACAGTTAGATAGCCAGTAACTTGCTGGAGGCAACCCGGTTATTACTAAATGAAAGGGCTTCTGTGACTGACGGCTTTAACTTACTGTTTTTATTGTGATTCGGATAATAGCAACAGCTGTTTTCCAGGGACCCAGTTGCATATTTTTCCTATCTGGTTGAATAAGTTGTTTGTGTATTTGTGTGTTTGTCCTTTGTAAATTATCAAGCTGGGTCATAGGAAAAATGCTTTCTGGAGGTTAGATTTCTCTGTCTTCTCTTAGCAAGTCTAAGACTCCCACAGGTGTCTACCTGCAGCTGAAGTGGGCAATGGCATTTTCAAGGTTATGTCTCAGTGGCCAATTCAGAAAAGGGGACCAGTACTCCAAATAGTTCTTGATCATTTCATTTCTTTCAGCAACACATATTTGAAAGGCCTATTTTTGCTCATGCTTAACTGGAAATAAACTACAGAAGCTCACAAACAATTGTGAGCACACCTAACCTGCCCAAATCCCATTAGTGACTGGTATGTCAGCTTACAAAATAACGCTGCAATTGCTGAACGAGTCCATGCTATTTTTCCACAAAAAATATATCTTTTTTTTTTTTTTTTTAGCTTACACAGCTGTCTCTTGCTGTCTTGACATAACTGCTTGTTGATTAAAATTCTTGGCACAGAACAGCCTTTACTTGTGTCTACATCATCATTGTGATTATTTGTGTTCCTTGGGGGAACTGAAAGCACATAATCTCTGATGTGTAAAGCAGTGTCATTACAAGTATCTTATTTTATAGGATTTTTAATGGGGGCATACTTAGTATGTTTCTTTGATTTAAAAGAATACTTTGGAAAATATGCTTTCTGATAAGGTGGTTGTGAGGTGGTTGTAGCCACAGACCAACCAAACATGGACATGGATCGTACAGTAACTCAACTTTTTCTCCCAACCCCCACTTTGGTTTGCTTTTTCTTTTCAAAGGAATCTTGTTAGGATAAAGTCTATTCTGAATAACTGCTTAATGTTCCTTAATTCTAGACTGGAAGTCACTGGAAGTATTTCAAAATGTGTCTCTTGTCCACAACAAACAGTTTCAGGTTTTCTTTGTTCTGTCAGCAGAACACAGGTAGCAAGTGGTGGATTAGTATATAGCAGCCAGCAAAGCTGCTCGATAAGGGTGCTTAATTTTAGGAACTTAACTTTAAACACCCAACTTAAAGACAGCTCTCATTAGTGTTACACAGCTAACTTGTAAAATCTCTTGGGTTCAAAAGACTGTGAATTGATAAACACTTTCCTTATATTTAAACCAAAGCTTTAGAGTTATCTTTGAAACAACCTCACTGAAATCAAAATTATGCATGTTAAAATACTCTTTTTCTTTTTTTTTTTTTTTGCCATGGCCATGCTAGTCTACTTAAAAGTTGGCTAAATATTGGTATGCAATAACTTTGATAAAATATATGAAGGAAGTTACCTTATGTATTACATTTATTTTGTCAAAGTCATAAAAAGTAACACTTAACAGAAAAAAAATAGCATAGAATTAACTATACGTTCATTCAAGCTCATTAAAAGCATTCCTTTGTTGAAATAGAAATGTTTTACAGAAAGACTTTTACTTAGACAGGAAGTGATTATTAAAACCAACCAACCAAACAAACAAAAAAAGCAGAAACATCTTTACACATTTTGTTTTTTCCACTCAAAATCAGTTCTTGGTAAGGGCGAAAATAGAATTTAATGCTTACGCATCATCAAAACAAAAAAGTTTGCACGACCCTAAAAAATTTTTCCCAGTTTAAATTCAAGTATAGAGAATTTCTTACTTTCTGTTGCAGAGCAAAAAAATGTTCAGAACACTGAATTTTGTAAAGGAAGAGATATGATTCTTACATAACTGTAAAAATTATATACATATATGCTTTCTCACTGTGTTGTTTTGCAGTAAATCACTTCAGTCTTAAAGCCTGCTTTAAGACTAGATTCATTAATAGTTGAGTTTAGATTATCAAGCTGTTAAAATCATGGTTGGTGTTTTTTCCAGTAAAAATGCTTCAGTACTGTAAACTGTGTTGTACACAAAAGTCTTCTCTTGGGTTTTCTGTGGTGAAATCACCAGTTCTTGCATGAAAAAGTTATGTCCAGTTAATGCTTTTGAAACTAATAGTCTAGATATTGCAAACACTGTCAAATAGTTTTGTAGAGCCATTTAATTTACAAGTTCTGCCATTCATGTAAAAAAGAGAAAATTCCAGTATTTACTTATTACATCAGGTGTTCATTGTGAGAAAATATTCAGTATTATGATGGAATTAAAATAAGATGTAAAGTATCTGCTAATGTGTTTATCGCAAGCAGTCAGCACATGTATGCACCTATGGAGGCACAGTATCAGTGCCTATGGAGGCAGGAGTTTGGAGAAGCTGGAATATTTGCTGCTAGCAAATGTTCTCAGGGTGATTTTCTTTATCAAATTATCAATAAACTGGCATGTTGATGACTTTGTCTTTGGAAATATTTTGATTAATTTTTTTGAAATATTTTAGTTAAAATTCTGCACAATAGAACTTGTTGCATAGAAACTAATGAAAACTACATTATGCCTGGTACAAACTCATTACTGTAGTCAGGTAGTTATGTTCACTTTTGTATGCATGCAGCCAAGCTCTTTTGAGTTCCTAGTTAAGTTCACACACACACACACACACACACACACACACACACACATTATCTGTATATATATATATATATATATATATATACATATATACATAATCTGTTTGCCGTTGCAAGCATACCCTTTTTCTTCAACCAGACATATTTCTCTTGTCTCTTTTGAAGCATCCATGTTTGGAGTTATAAGTATCTATAAGGAAACAAAAGGAAAGAAAGATGACGTAAAATCCATTAGAAAATAGAAAGTACAAAGGCAAAATAACATTTAGGAGCACATCTTGATCAAATATTGCACAAATTCCAGTATATGTTGTTCTGTCTATTTGAAAATTGATTGTTGGTACATGCAACAATAATATGGTTCCAGACATATCTTTTAAGTGTATGTAGATATTAAAAAATGTGATCCATGAAACACAGTTTGTCTTTGTAATCTATGAAGTTATTGCCATAGAGATTATAACAAGGAATTCTGGTTCTTCCTTATAAAGTTAAGCTTACATTCCTTGAAATTCCCCACTTTCCATATTACCATTTTGTCTTATGTGGAAAACGTGCAATTTGTTCTCCTGATCAACTTTGCATTTAATTTCATTTAGTGTTAGAGTAGTTGAAACTATCAGTAAATACTGTATATGTTTCAGATCCCTTACCTGCAGAATGTTCATTTCTTTTGAAAAACCAAAGCTCAGGATGATAACTTCATAAACTATTTTATGGAACAGAGTCAAACACATAACATAAATGGCTGTATCATAGAATGAGCTAAATTGCCCCTGTGGTTCTGTAAACTCCAGCCAGGCTTTTCTTGCTTGCTTTTTCCAGAGATGTTCCATTGTGTAAGGTTCTGCTATTGTTTTATTGAATGGAGCAACATGGAAAGAACAACTAGGGAGCTTCTTTAACCTCACTTCACCCCACACTGGTTTTAAAATTCCACTGATGTTCTTCAGCAGAAAAATGAATGACAATATCAAACATCCTGGAAAGTTAAAGAAGTGGCTGCATCTACCAATTATTCAAAGTAATGCACTACATTTTAGGATAATATATTATAAATCATGGTGTTTAGCAGCCAGTTTCATTTCTATCACCCTGCCAGGCAAAGACAGACAAGTATTTAATGTATTTCTTTATATCCTGATGAAAACACTAGAAAGGCCTTACCTCAGTGTGAATTATGGTCAAGTCTTACAGGTATTTTCTCTTATCTCTTGGAGCTTCATCTTACCACTATTGAGGTCAGTGAGAGTTTAGTGATTGAAAACATATTTGCAGCAATAACATTCCTCTAGTCTCTAAATAATCGATTCAAACAGCTAATAGTTCTAAAGGAACCCTCCTATGTCTATCCTGCTTCCTTGGTTGAACATTTTACTCAAATTAAAGATGTACTAGCTTCTTATCATTCTTAATTAATCGATGTTCTTGATCTCAAAGTAGGCTATGAATAATACCCCTCTGCAGTCTGTGACATGCAGTCCTGAAGTTCTCACTTTCTTTGCATGTCTGCTTTACTGAAAAACACATTTTACCTTTCATATATAATAAATGAATGCCTGGATTCACTGATTCCACTTTACAGTGACATTTGGGATTTACTGGGCAGATTAAAGTTTCAAGAAAGATTTTAATTTCTGAAAAAAGCCCAAAACCCTGCGGTGATTTCCATGTTATGACATACCATAGTGGACACAAAGGCAAGTGCAGTCCAACCTAGATGAGTTTGGGTCAGCTCACTTTGAATGGTACGAGGCAGAGCTATGTCAGGGGGGCATCAGGGAAATAAAAAAAAACCAGAGAAAATGCATCTGTGTGATGTACCGTACTGCTGCAATCTATCTACAGTGATCAAATTTTTCTAGTTTAAATCTAACTTGAGTACTTTCTCATGACACTGAAGTAATTTTTGTGGGTGCAGTGAATGTCATTTTATTTCCTCTAATATGCATATGAACCTTGTTAGTTTTCAAATAACAGCTCTCTCTTTTGTCCCTTTGACAGGCATTTGCTACTTTTCATTTCCATTCCAAAAGGAGCAACTTCCTTCTTCATTTTCACTAATGCAATGGCTCGAATTCTAGTCAAGTTTGAGGTCAGAACAAAACTCAGAACAAAACTTTTCTTTAAATACATGTAAAGATTTCACATTATTGTTTTCCTTTGACTGCAAGAGATGTGATCATCAGGACAAAAACAAAAGAACATATGTTTTCAGATTATATTTTCATACTTTCAGCTTCATGGTTTCTCTCTGATGAATGAAAAAAAAAACCCAACCCCAAAAAAACCATGACATGCCAAGTAAATGTTACAGGAAAAAAATTATTCCTGAAACATATTAGCTGCCTACAGTGACAGCCCAGGTCTCAGTTCAAAGAAAGTTGTCCTGAGCATCACAGACACACTGGAATATGTCCTTCCCACATTCCTCTGAAACCACAGACAGGACATCCTGCACTATAATAATAAGAGCCTGTGGGTTATTAAGAGCCAGGAAAGTGCAATATTAGAATAGGGCAGAGAAGTTATACTTAAGCAAGAAAGTATCAGACATTTCTGCTACACTGCAAACTCTCAAACTGATTCCTGATCCAAGTTCAAAAGATTTGTTTGTGTTTTCTGCATAATTTGAAACATATTTAAAGTGTTATAATATGACATTGGGCTAATACATGCTGTTTATTTCAGAAAGGAACTGTCTCAGTGATACTTTTACGTTGATTGTCCCTGAGTTGTTTTAGTGAAGTCTGAGAACAAACCAAGCCTATAGAAATAAAACCTACAAGCAAAACAATATATCTTTGGCAGTTACAAATACATGTATGAGCTATGCTATTTACTGGTTTTCAGAAACAAAGTGCAAATTCATAATTAAGTCTGCTAGTTTTCTCACAAACCTAACTGGGAGATATTTTGGGGGCATGGGATTGCTGGCTTTCAGGAATCTTTTTGAAAAGCAAATTGTACTTCTCAATATAGTGTGTACTCTCTTACCTTTTACTTGCTTAAGACACTAAGGAAATATCATGGAAATGCATCCAAATGCAGTCCTCCTATGTGAATGGCAGCTGTTTACAGATGCTATTTACTTTGAATATAGAGTGGAAAATACCTCACCGTTAAACTACATTTCTCTGAGGTATTCTCATGACATGAGCTTTACCACTCAAGAAATATTCTTATTTTCTTTTAAACAAGCATGTTTTTTATTCATTATCTAGTTTGTCTGCTGTATTCATCATAAATTTGTGATATATTTAATGCTTATTTGGAAAAAGAAACATTTTTCCTTTCTCTATAGAGAGATTAAGAAATTAAAATAGTAATAGTAACTCAGAGAAATGGGCAGCAAGCAAGTCGTTTTAATAATGTCAATCCTTTGTAAAGGGAATCAAACATTTCTCATAGTTTTCTCATTTAGTTTTGCTTGAAATCTTCCTTGTAATTTTTTTCTCCTGTTCTAAAGTGGCTTTATGCAATCTTACACTACAGGGTAATCTCTACTCTCCTTAATGCCAAAAGACTGTTTGATGGAATCAGAGACAAAAATCCTCTGAGAGAATGCAATATTTCACTTCAACAAAATGAAAACAAAATCCTTTGATTGTAGCAGAGTTTGGGTTTGTTTTGTTGCTTTTGTTTTTTTCTTATAAGGGCTGAAGACATTTTGGCAGCCATGATGCTTTTCTTATGATTTGTGGTATTGTTTATTATGAAAACAAATTGCCCATCTATTGGAGGATATTGAGCCAAATTTGCTGATGTCAATGAAGATACCCTGCGGCTTAAATGAGGTTGTTATAGTCTATGCAGGAACTTAAGAGGCTTATAAAACTGCTGCAGAGAAACATCCCAACTTTGCAGCTTTGGAACATTTTTAACTGGGAACCCCAGAAATGTGAAGTGAAAGTGGTATTGGGCTTCATTTTTAAATGGAAGAGGTGAATCTTCACTGATGTCTGGCAGCAGAAGTCTCCAAGAGCAGAGGGAAGGAGTCAGTTTTTCAGTGGATAGTGGCTCACCTTTGGTGGATCAGCACATACTTAAACCAACCTCAGCCCAGTACAGCAACATCACCACAAATACCAGGAAAATCATTCCTCCAGTGGAGGGAAATCTCTGCTCTATCTGAGCCTTTTGCTCTGGCAAAGATAGTTGAGTTCTGAGAGAACAGCACAGGGCTTTTCTAGTGACTCCCCTGCTTTTGAGAAACAATGAACTGCATGCTCAAATCTGATGAGAAATACAAATAAACTGCTTTCTATAACAGTGTAGAAAAGCAGATTTCCTAAGCAGTGATAATAACTGCTGCCCAGTGGAGAAAATGCTGAGTCGTAAAAGACTGTCAGAACTTTCCCAAGCAGAGAGAAGATCAGAAAAGGCATGACTAAGAGAAAGTTTTGTTAGTCTGTTCCATATTGTGCACGTATTTTTGTAAAAGCTTCAGGCAAGAATCTGTTTCCCAGGTGCTTGCTGAGTGAAGTTCTGATGTTCTCCATGCTAGATAATGGGATGAGGAGAAAACAGCTTATTTTCATTGACAATAAAACATCGTGGATCCCTTAATTGTGAGAAATACGTCTCAAATTTTATCTATTAACTAGTACTTGTACTAGCCATGTGTGACTACTGTGGGTTGAACTGCATCACTACCTCTGTGATCCAGCAGCAGAATTGTAATGTGTAAAAAGAACATTTTTGTAGTGAACATAGCCTTTCTTCATATCTAGTTTTATTAGGTGGTTACAGTGCACTTTCACAGCAGTGAAGTTCCATTGAATATGACATTGCAAGCCTTTCAGTTTCACTGCTTTCAAGTCTGCCAAACTGACTTTGAAGAGTGATAAGGAGACAGCACTGCCCTCTTTCACCTTGGAATATGGAAATGTAGAAATAATACAGATTGTTTGTACTTCATGTCTTATTAAGATTTGTATCTTTTATATATATATATATATGTATATATATATATAAAAATATATACCGCCCAACCATTCTATATATGTATTTGAGAACATAATATATGTTATTCCAAAAACATTTGACCTGCTGGCCCAGTCTGGCCATGCAGGCCACAGGGCTCCACTTGCTTGCTGCTTGCTAGCTTCGTGCAAACCCTAGTCAAAATTTCTTTTTTTTTTAATAGGAATGAGCTTAGATCAATAAAATAGTTCTAATTTCACAAGAGGCCTCTCCCTGGGAGATTGGATTAGGTCTGTTTCCCTTTCTCTTTAAGGGAAAAAATTATTTTAGGTGAAAAATGCATAATTATGTTTCTTTTACCTAAGGCAAGTTTTGCCAGTGAGCCACCATCAAAAGTATGCATTTAAGCAGAAAACCAGCATTTCTGGCTGGAAAGAAAAGCAACATTATCTCTACTTTGTTTACTTTAACTTGGCCGGCAACGATTTAGCACGAACATGGGAGTTTTGCCTGAACGTAGCTAAGAGTGCCTAGGAGAGGGAAAGAGATGAAGTCCATATGTTACATATGGGTGTATGCACGTTCATGCCTTGCTTAGAAGGTTTAGTATACATCACTGAGCAGAGTTGTGAGATGCTATCTCATTGCCAATACATCAGCCTGTTTTGCTTGGATGAAAGCTGACCACCATTCAGAATACCAAATCTCACTCTCTGTGAGAGGCAGAGGGCAGGGTTGGTCGAGAGCATATGCTGGAATGCCTTTAACGTCTCTGAACTTCATGCAAGAGAGCCAGAATGCAGCTGCTATCAGCACTTTCCGCTGTAGTCCCATAGGAAAATTTATTCTGTGAAATTCAACTGACCAGATAACTGTAAAGGGAGAAGAAAGTGATAATACATGCACCGTGAAACTATATGGAAAATGAAATCTTTTGTCAAAGAAATGGATACCTCACTTGGCATGCTGCTAAAGTTTAAATAATTTTAAAGTGAAAATCAAACGAGTTTGAAAATTTTTCTTACTCTAAAAATATAGGATTCGAGTGATTTCATTAAAAATACTTTCAGAGAAGTAAAATATGTGAAAGATTTTTTTTTAAAAGTATTTTCTTGATATTCCCACATTATTTACTTTCATCCTGTTAATATAGTATTAAACGCAGTGTTTTCATGTATATAGAGGCATAGAGATCCCACTGAAAGTAATGGAAAGAATCCCACTGACTTCAAAGACCTTGGAGCTGAGCCCTCACATAAATTGCTAATTAAACTTGATTAGTAAGTAAGGTTGGCCAGTGGAAAAAGTTTACCAGATTTATAGCCTACCTGAATAATAGGTAGTGGAAATAGTGAAGCTCTTGCAACTTTATTGTTGAAGTTCTGTTTGACCACAACACAGCATGAGCTACAGTCCTGTATTACTTTTCATCAAATTAATTCCCTAGTTCATAGAAGTAAGGTAAATTTTCTTTCTAACGTGAATTTTTACTGTTTACATAAGACAGGCTTCCTTTTCATTAAAACTTTTGTTATGTTTCCTTTGAAAAACAATCATACAAATTATTGGAAAGGGAGTATAACTTGCATTTATGGGATTAAATTAAAAAAGGGAGAATTATGGAGACTATCAGGGGAAACATTCATCTATTAGAGAAAGATCTATTACAGCATAGAATTGTCTCTTGCAGAAAGTAGAGGAAGCCATTTCACTTGAGAGACTTTAAAACTACAATGAATGAAGCACAGAAAAATCCAGCATATAAGTGAGATTGGGAAATGGGCTGGCTCACTTAGTAGACATTCTGTGTCTCTGATGCCTAGAAGAATTTTAGAAGTTTACAATTTTAGGAAAGACTTGTGTATGTCTGGGTTCAGCTGTGGTACTGATAATACTAAACAGTTTACATTAGACATTACATTAGACAATTTTCAGTAACCCACATGTAAAGCTAACCAGGAAAATCCTCAAGGAAAAAGAAATCAAAGTAAGAGGAAAACTAAAGCCCTGTGACTCTGAAAGGGTTCTTAATGTGCCTGTGCCTTCTGATTCTTACCAGTTTGACTCACTGTGGTACAATCACTGTACTTTCCAAGAGGTGGGTAGGATTCTGACCTGCTGGTATGAAAAACAGAGGTTGAGTGAGGTCAGTATTTGGCTAACGTATTTGGCACCACTAATAGTGGTGCTCACTATTAACCTAATTCTATGGTTATCAACACTTTCATAGACTAAATGTATTGTATGTGCTCTGATCTGGCATTAAAATGAATCCAGTATGCTTTTAAGGATAACTATAGTTTGCTACTAGACTTTTGGTTCCACAGATTCAGTTACTTGAAGTCTGAAGCTGCCTGACTTATTTTATTTGGTTAACAGACTTCGCTGTGCGTATTTGACCTCATTAAGTGGAGGGTGTATGCAATAAATCCTATTAAATATGGTGTAGATAAGAATGTTACATACCCCCAAAAGCTCTCCTAATGCAGCATGAAAATATTATTTTCATTAATATGAAAAATGTTGCTGCAGAATGTATTTTGGAAGGAAAAAGTTATTTTCCTCATGGCTTACTTAAAATTATTAAGGTGTTCTTTGAAGACCATCACAGCACGGCTTAGAATTAATCAACAAACTGTTCCTAAATGCCATTTGCCAGGAATAATCAAACAGGCATATGTTCAGCACTCAGGAAACATTTTAGAGGATTAAAAGTCACAGCATGGAGAGGAATATGAGATCCTAAACCTTCCCCTGCACTCAGACAAGCAGACAGCCACATCATGAGCAGCTGAATCAGACTTCAGGAACTGTTTGCACAAACTATGAAAATGTTTGGCAAGATAAAATGTACCCTCAGCTGGAAGAAAATGATTCAGTGGTCACATGATGTCCCATGGCCATAGTTTTGAAACAGACCTTCAGAAACATAGTCAACATGTGTTGATCACACAGATGAAAGCATGCATTGTACAGATGGGAATTCCAGTGTCCTGCGCAGAGCCTTCAGGACTTATGAAAGAGTGTATTTACTGTGTACTTTTAGGACAACCGTGGAAAAAAAGTGCCTTTATCAGTCAGTATGGTAGTTATGGAAGCCTTGTTTTCTTGAACATACTGAAGTACTCACGTGTACACATATGGTATTGGTGATTAATTCATCTGTCCCTTGATGCATTCCTCATCACTGAAATAGAGAAACAAAACAGAAGAAAATGGAAAAGACTGCTGTGGAAATAAAAGCCTCAAAGAAAAAAAAAGGGTCAAATTATTTTTTCAATACCCTGTGGACCTGAACTCCTCCTCTTAGATATTTTACCAAGCTTTATGGCTGGGTAAAACAACCCTGGATATGTACTTGGTATGTCATGAAGGGATTTTAAAAATCATGTGTAAGACACACCTCCCACCACTTTTTTGTTCTCTGCATATTTATTTATTTATTTTTAAAAAGGGGAGAATGTGTGTTTTGATCTTTTAAATAATCTCAATTATAGAGGTTGTTTTTTTTTTTTTCTGAATTTGTATATCCAGGGTACTTCTTTTAGGGGAGACCAGTTAAACCTCAAAGCAGACAAACAGTTTTCTTAAGACTGACTGTAGCTTCAGATTGACATTTCTTAATGAGCTTAAGCCCCAAATCCTGCCTTCCTGAAAACAGTCTAATTTCATCAAGGTTTCTAATATTTCAGTTCAACCCTGAGACATATAACAAACCCTCAGACCAGGCAAGAAGTCAAAATAAGCAAAGATCTCTCTGGATTTTTTTAGTGTGTTCTCTGGAAATACATAAATCTCAGTGTAGGTTTTATCAGGCATATTTTCCCTTGGGTCTAACCTAACCTTCTGATTTTTCTCATGAAGCTCTGTATTTGTATAAAGGCATGGATGTTTTTGTGCATATGTTTGTTCATTAAGCTCATAAAAACTTAGTACAATCTGGGCAGATCTGCTTTATGGATATGAACATACAAATGTGATGAAGTAGACTGTTTTGCATTGGGGATGTATTTATAAATATGAATTCAAAGAACCAGCCACATTTTAGTATATTTTAAAATGTTTTATCCATGTGCATATTTTGTAAGCACACAGGTATTTTTTTCAGTTGTGTTAAACCAGCTCTTTGGTGATTTATGTGGGCTATGGTGAAGCTATGAATTATGTCTAGAGAACATAATGTTACAGTTAAGGCTCCCGTTCCTTTGCCAATATGCTTAGCTTTCAGGATGGATTTATTATTTGATTTATATCCATTTTTGAGAAGTAGAACTACTTAAATGCTTTTAAAATGAACGGTACAATTAGACAGGACCGATTGTCAACTGAGTTAGGTAGAATTACCTCAGAGGTTAAATTGACCTACTGTTAAAATTATTGATGTTGGCCCAGAGACCAAAATTTTAACTCAGTCCTCATTCAGTCATCATTCATATTGACCTTTGTCAGGTTTTTATTTGCAGAATTGAATAAAAAATGTGAGTTTGGATCCATAAACTGTATGTTATTTTAATAAAATTGTTGACCTTTCTGGTAGATGATCACAGTGACAAAGTTAGGTTTCTTGCCAGGTTGGATGGCTATACGATTAAACTTTGAGGATTTATAATTATAGTAAAAATTAGTTTTGGCAAAGTATCCAGCCAAGGATAGGCCTTTGACCTTTTCTATACTCTGTAGGTAATAAATTCTACCTGGATGTATGGCAGTAGTGATGTTCAGTGTCCCAGTCGTCCACCCAAGGTAGACATTTTGTTCTAATGTACATATTTTGATCTCTGCTTCTTGGACGATGCCATCACAAATTACAAAAGACCATTTAATTATGTCATTTCATTGATCAGATTTGCCATTGCCGTCTTTGTTCCTAATACCTGTAATTATGCTTGGACTTAATGAAAAGGCCACAACAAAATGTCTGAGGAGCCCTATAACCTGGTTTTCCACATTCCTGGCCTTTTGTTTGTTCCAGGATTTGTGACACAGTAATTGATAATGATAGGTGGTAGATGAGATAAGTGGTTTTACTGTAATTCCAGGAAATTAGTTTACTTGCCCTCATGGCCAGAAGCGTATTTCATCCGACTGTTTTATAACTATTTGTTAAGGAATAAAAATAATAATAATAATAATAATTAGAAAAAATAAAAGAGAGAAATCCTGCAGCTCTGCTCCCAGCAAAATTTCACTTCTTTTTGTTTAGGTCTAGCTTTGGGAAGTTACTTGGTACTAAATGAGCCAGGATAATAAGTAACAATAGTAAAAAATTGAGGCAAATAGGCTGCTAGTGCAATTTGGCAGCATCGTCTTATCTGTGCTACAATTTTCTCATAAATAGCACTTCCATAATTTCAATCATACTTCAATATTTTTGCTTGTGGCTCTAGTGATTTTTTTTTTTTTTTAAATGTGGTTTACAACATTTCTAAGCTATATGGAAGGGTTGAAGCATACCTTTCACATCTATGGTAAAGATGCTATTTGTGATAAGCAGCAAAGGAAGAGAACAGGGCAGAGTGCTTTCAGTCAGAGGACATTTTCCATTCATTTAGTTTCAGTGATATGCCTCCAAATGGCAATCTAGTGTAACTTGGGCCCAAATTTGTAACATATCCTTCTGGGAGCTGACTAAATCCCCACTGATTTTTCATTTCTGGATGTTGTCAAAATTTTGCGTGAAGTCCAAATAACCAAACTTCAGTGTCATCAAAGAGGCCACAAAATGTTCATGGTGAACACACTTGTTGTGTGTTATTGGGGGAAACCAAAGTGTTATTGCTTTGGAAAAAGAACTTTCAAAGAAGTCACTAAATCAGGCTACAAATGAGATGGAAGACTAATACTTAAAAAGACAAAGGACTTGTGAAAAGTAATTGCACAGCCAGTGTATCCTATTTGGAAGAAGAACTTAAATGTGTCAACAAGACTTGTGGCAACATCTGCTGAGCACATTTTGATGCCATCCTTTATAGCTAGTAGTTTTTATAAGGCATGGCCATTTCAGAAGCATATCTGAGACTACAATGCTGCGAGCAACTGAGAAATCTGATAATTTCTTGACACTGAAATGACACGGACTCATTCTCTCTCTTGTCCTTCTGTCACTCTTTCTAACCTTCCCTGGTCTTTATTGTGTAGTTTTCAGCAGGGTTAAGAAGCTGGATTGATTGAAGAAAGCATTCAACCAGCTTTAGATATTTGTCTGTATAGACCTTGTAGCAAAACATATAGGATAGAGATTGAGTGGAACCTCTTTCTTATAACAAAAAATGTGTTATTAGAGTCACTAACTGCATTTTATGGATCCTAAGAGATTGTAGTAGTTGAAATATTTTGGGTCTCTCCCAAAATGTATCAGATGCAATGTTAAGGTCAGTGTGGGCTGATAAAGTATTGGATCTGTGTCTTAATTCCTTCTGTGACATTGTGCCTCGGATTTATGATCCGTTTATCCGAGCTGTACACAATCACTAACTAGCTTGTGATATGCAAATGATGTCTTTACATGTAAACCACAGAAAAGGGCATGTTCTGAAATTGCAGGAGACACCACTAGAAAGCTAGCTGGCGTCATCAAAACGCCGAACACAGAAGCATCTGTATGAGATAATTGAGGGACAAGTTAAAACTTAATTGCTCCAAGGAAATTATCTGAACTGAAAATGCCCAGGATACTGGAATATCAGAGTCTGTATCTTTGGTGTAATATGTAATATTCTTTGGAGAAAGAGATATTCTAATATGTAGTGAACTTGTCAGTCTAGTAACTGGTCAGTTGTCCTCCTCCTGCTCATTTTCACCAAGGACTTTCTGAAAACCAACAAGGTAGAGTGAAAACTGTATCGCAGTTTCAAGTAGAAGCGTTTTGAGAATAATTCTTCTGCAAGGAAATATTGTGATCAGACATCCAAAAATCATTTTTGGACTTTTTTTTTTTCTGAGGGAGTTGGCAGGTTCTTAGGAAATGAGTAATTCTCTGAATGGGCAGGAATTTACTTAGGAACTTACTAATTGCTGGACTCTAAAGAAGTTCTGGCATGTCCATTATTCCCTGGGCATCGGCACTACTCGGTAATGTCCATGTGATTAATGAAATGAGCCTGGTCCAGACAATGGAGAGTGTTAATAAGACCTTTACAGAGCTTATGGAAAGTGTCTGGTTATTAGTATTACACAGAGGTGCAGAAAGCTGAAGAATTCTTGTAGCTGTTGACATTTCTTGGGAGTTGTCCATAAAAAAATGCTGGAGGTGGAAGAGGATGTCTGATATATTCAGTTAAAGACTGAACCTGCAGATCAGATGCAGAATGGCAAAGAAAGGAAGAAAAACTATGTTTGAGTCTAACAGGTAACACTTGGGCAATAAACAACGGAGTGTCACTCCGTGAATAAATCATGCGCACTCAAAAGGAGCTTGGGCTTTGTGAAATGCTTGTGGCCGCATCAAACCAGCAAATGCATGTGCATTAGTCATAGACTCCAGTCCTTGAGAGCAAGCTAAAAAACTGTATTAAAAAGCAAGCTAATGAAAAGGGTAATTCGATGTGTTTATATCAAGGAAAATAAGAAATATGAGGAAGAGAGAGAGAATTCTAATATTGTTAGAAATTACTTTGCCTTATAATGCATCTTTTAGTATGATTTTCCAAACAAAATAGTATGTTACTTATACTTCTTTATGATTACTTCAGACAAGTAAGAAATTTATTTTAGTTGTTTATCTTTTTTAAAATATTTTTTTTGCTGATAAATCTGTTATAATAAAAAATATGCATATTATTTTGTGGGAGTGAACTATATATATAGTGCACTCTGTCTTATCTAAACTAAGCCAACCGACAGATGTCTTCAAAATTTCTACCATCTGAGATGATATTGTTAACTTTTTGTATGCTGGGCTCCTCTGTATAAACTGGGTTGTACCCTTTTTAATATATGACTCACACTATTCATTTAATACATTTAATTGAATGTTAAATGCTTTGTAAAGAGAACCTGTAAAAAGGTAGGAGCATTATATCACTTGTTAACCACCCTTCTATGCCTCTGAAAAGACTGACATCAAAGGAAGCCAATTTTTGGAATCTACTTGAATACATCTTGTGCTTCTTGTAGAACTGAAAGTCAGAGGACTTGAATTTTAAACATGGTTCCTTCTGCTAATAATTTAGTGGTTCTATTCACTGATTTATTGACAGACTCTTTTTCTTTAATTTTATTGTTTTTATTTGGGCATAAACAGAGAATAAACAGAATACCTATATTATTTTATTGCTTACTAAATATCATTATTTTAATTGATTAAATCTATGGTCAAATATACCAGCACAAAATTTTGGATCCACTCTTAAAACATCTTTGCAAAACATTTTGTCACATATTTCTACCCATGCAAAACTTCATAGATTCAAGTGAAATTAATTTTCCTTCTATTCTTCTGAAAGAGTTTAGACAAATTTGCCTCTTGGGTAAACTAGTTTTTTTCATTAAGGAAGGTAACTTATGTTTAAAAAACTCAGCAGCAGAAATTCAGGGCAAATTCCAAGAGGGGATGCACTGCATTTAAAGAACAGCCTGCATTCTAGGGGCATCTTTCCTTTTTAAAGATTTGAATCATTTTTTATTGCACAGCTATGTCCTCAGAGAGCTAAGATTTACAGCCCTCATTAATGTAATTTATAAGACTAAATGACAAGCATACTAAAGGATCTGCAGCTGATCCAGTCAGCAACATACAGATAATTCAGATTTGTCCAACCTGGTCTTGTCAAGTCAAGCAAAACAAAATCAATCAGTGAACAGAAGGAGTGGGAGTACTTAAGCTGAAAAAGAGAGTCTGTTTCCTGCTAGGGAAGTGGGGCTAGGCAGCCTGTGCCTTTGCATTTGAGACAAAATACTTCAGGAACTGGTGTCTTTTTTTTTTTTTCTGTCTTTTTTCTTTATACTAACATTCCCTGAGAAATCTCCTCTCTTTCATCTGTGCAGTCTTGAAGAGTGGCATGATGGGAGTGCTCAGGAATAGCTTTCTCAAAGAGAGTCCAAGTCAGAAAATTACTGTTTGAGAGAGAATCACATTTCCATCTTGCAGCCACTAATAATAACCTACCAAAATGTTCACTCTCAGTTTTAAATGACCCCTTGTGCTTGCTGCTGCCACTGAAATTAAGTCAGTTGACACAACTCGTATTTTCTCTTCAACTGAGAACCAGCTACAAGTGTGAGGCATGTGTGCCCTGGTCAAGGAGAAGAAAGCTGAGTCCTTGAGCAGGGAATCTGATCACCCAGGCTGTGCATTCCTCCCCACCTTTACGTCCCATTTGCCTGCACATACATCACCAAATAGCATAATTTCAAGACTTGGGTTGAGCTGGGGTTGGAAGTGGTGGAAACTTAGTTCTGCTACCTTTGCTATGTACTTCAACATTGAGCTGTGTACTTCACTGAGCAGGGCCTGCCTGCGAATAGCCTTCCTTGGAACTTGCAGAGAATTGGCAAGTAACAGCTACTGAAAGCTGTATTTTAACTGGAAGGACAGTGAAGAATCAACAGCCCTAGATTTTCTGCCCCACATGGATTTTAGCTGATAGCTCTAGCATGTGGTGTCTGTCAATGTACCTAGTGCCATGAGCTAGTCAGAGACATGTGAACCTGTTTGTGAACAACTCATTGAGCAAGGAACTAGTTTTTGCTTTATTAGCCTTGTTTTCATGCTTGTCTGGAGTGATATACAATGAGGTGTTTTTGGTTGAAGAGTTTTGAACTTTTTTTAGTAACAAAATCTGGTTTGTTCTAAGTAAAAGCAGAAGTAATGCACTGCAATTTATGTCTTGGGTCACAAAGATTAAAAAAGAAAATTCCTAATAGCATGTTTACCTCCTGGCACAGCAAAAAGTAGAAAAGACAACATGTTCATGAGCAGATGCTTGGCTCCCTTTGCTGGTGGCTCATTAGAATGCTGTGTAACCAGACTCCATACAGGTGGGCAGTTAAGAGCAAATAATTTTAATTAGTTCCTTTTTAGATCTATGTACCCAAGGACCTCTAGGAGCTTGACCTTGGGCCAGAAACCAGTCTAGTGTTTTAAGTCATTGTGGGCCTGCTAAGATGCTTGTCTTGCTTGTGACTAATTTATGACTCGTTCTCTCCACAGTTAGTCATAGTACTGCAAGTTTCCACAGTGTGAAGTTGCAACTAAGAAGAGAAGGAACTAGGACAGAGAAAAAGTCGGGGAAGAAAATAAAATGGGAAAGATTTATTATTATACAATCTGGATGGAAAGAAAAAAGAAACAAACTAACCAGGTAGTTACAGTCTAATGTGAGGTTCAACCAGTTAAGCTACGAGGAACTGTTGGTGTTCCATGGACTTGTGTATTTTTAAATCAACATTAGATATTCAGAAAGGAAAAAAAAAATTAAAAAACCAACCCACCAAACAAACAAAAAACCCCAACACCCAAAATATTCTTTATCATGAACATCTTGTTAATGAATATTTGCTCAGTGTACCATGGATCAAACATCAGGCTGTCTTCGAAGTGCCCTGGCTGTGTTCTGTGGGTTATGGTCATCCTTTATTTAGGTTAGTTTGGTTGGATTTGGTGATGGTCTTACCAAACTACCTGGGAGAACTCTCTAGTCCGATAGAATGTAATATAACTCTTTGGACTGACAAGACCTAAAAGGAGGAATTTTGGAAGGGAAATTAATGAAAACAATAAAGAGAGAGCTTATGGAGAATATTTTAAAATAGTGAACAGTAAAATCATAGCTGATTTTTAATGTGTTTGAGATTGAGATGAGATGAGATGAGATGAGATGAGGAGATGAAGGCTTAGAAGTTTCACATTTGAAACTGATCTAAAATGCTTCATGAGGCTTTCATGTGATCAAAAATTTAGACATCAAGTAACAAAACCACAATTTAACGCAATCATTGCTTTCTTAGGCCTTCATTCTGAGGTTATGTATTCTAGAGATGGTATTATATTTATATCTGCTGCAGGAAAACAGCGTGTCATGTTAATGCATTTAATGCTTTAGTTACATATACCATGGGATCCCATTTGAAAAAAAACCCACAAACTCACAACCCAAAAAGCTAATTTCTTTCTGTATAAATTGAAGCAATTGATAGAAGAGCCCAAGGCAGAAACAGCTATACAAGTCATTTGTGTCACTCCACCTTCATCCTAGTAGTACCCATAATGACAACTTCCACTGAGAAGAAACCATATAATCTCGAGCAGCCTTTTGCAGCTCTAGAGATACTTGTTTCCACTGAAATGGCAGCAAAGACTAGGTGAATTACTTAAATTCACTTTAAAATGTAATGGCTTATAAAACCAAAACTCCACAGGTTCCGTGCAGTAGATTTTGTAGCATTTGAGATAGAAATCTGCCCTTTATCACTGTCTAAGTGAAGGTATAATTGGAATTATTGCATCAATTTTTGTCTAAAGAATCTATTGCCACCTTTGTTTTTGTTTTTTATGCCACCTTGTTTCCAAACTCCAGTTTTATGAGCATACACTAGAAGAAACACAACAGAACCAGCTGGAAGCGTTTTGGATGAAAGACTTTTTGTTGATTATATGTATGTAAGTGCCAATAGCTCTTCAAATGGAGAGCAACCAACACTGAACCTCCAAAAATTCAGACTGTTCAGTTCAGATAAACATCCAAAATCTGCTTAACCAAAACTTGTCCAAACCTCTTCGGTCTGGAAGTCAGGCTGGAAATGTTACATGATCAGACTTTCTTATGAGTTTTCCAGTGCTCATTTCCTTTTGCCTGCAAAGAGATAGCATGAGAACAACTTCTTATAGTGTGGTATGTCTGTAATTAGGCTTCTGCTCTTGGCTGAAAAAAATCCCCAGCAGTTAACCAGGCCTGTTTTGAACTTGTGCAGGGAATGGATTTTATGCCAAGTCTAGCCCTAATAATTACATAGAAGAGATAAACCATATACTCTTATGCAATGAAATATGAATAGTATTAATTCCTTTGCAAGATTTTAAAGCCACTTCCTTTCTTCTCGTGGCACTAAATCCAGTAGTTTCATTTTAAACCCGAACTTGGACTAAAATTGAGTTCATTTGTAAGTGAACTTCAAATTAAGTCTAACAGTAGAAAAATTGCTAATGCAACAAAATTGTCTCTACTTTTCCCTTTTCATTTTGTTTTAGAGTATAATCATATTTTGATCTACATTCCATATTTTGATCTATATTCCATGTGATCCATTTTATGAAAAAGAAAAAGATAATAATGGCTTTACTGTGAATTAGGCTAAGAGAGCTGGCTAATGTTGAGAAAAACATATATGAAAAAGATATAAAGTGTTATGTAGTTAATAAAATATGTGAAACATACAGGAGCCAGGTAAGTCATAAGAAAGCACAAAAGCTTGCATAATAAGATGAGAATACTGCATCTCTGGTGTATGAGAAATAGCACCCCAGGTCCTGAAGTCAGTAACATTGATTACTGTTTTTTCTGCTGAAGGCAGAAGAACTAGGGCACCAAATCTCAGAGTATGTTCCTCTGATTCCTTTTTATTGGGCTCGAACATTTCAAATTATAGGAACTTAATGGACGAGTTTGAACTGAGCTGTTGCCATCAGATATCCACGTGTGGCTAGAATTCACACAGTTGCTAGCACAGTTTCACACCGGCCGCTGGTTCTTGAATGGGTCCTTGGAAATTCAGTACTACCTACAATTCAAATTTTGTTTCTTCTACTGACCGAAAAAATGTTGCAATCATTGAGGGTAACATTAATCTATACAGATATGAAACGTTAGTTTCAAAAGTAGAAAAAGTGGTCATTACTAAATTAAGAAATTCTGGCAGAGAAAGTGCTAAATCAGGGTAAACAAAGTTGAGTTTTTACATTCATGTGTAAAATAACTTGTCCATTACAAAGACAGAGGAACAGAAAGCTTTGTCCTTTACCCGTCAGCAGCTTTTCCCATACAAATTTGCATACCTTGTTCTGTTTGGCTTTCAAGGGGAACAAAAAAGCCTTAATCATGTTTCTTGTGTAATGCTCTTTCAGTCAAAGTGCCTAACTACAGTTTCCAAAAGTTTTGAGGTGACATAGGTACTGTGAGGAAAAATGTACGCAGGTATCCCAGATATCAAGCTGCAGCTAAGGTACTAGGGAAAAGTTTCTTTCCAAAAGTTGAAAACACTAATAAGTGCGGTGTTAGAAATACTGGGCAGGAGAAATGCAGAAGCGCCTGTTCTCTCAGTGCCTTTTATGGCCTTCCTGTCCCCACTGTGGGGGCTTCCAGGCACCTCTGTAGAGAACTTTATGTTTTCTTGTAGCAGGGAGTCAATCTCCCTGTCAGGAAGGGAGACAAACACACATAAAGCTATCCATGGGGAGAAATCTTTGTTCCCAGGGAGCAAAGTTTCCTGGAGTGAACACTAACTTTTCCCTCCTGAAGCAACTCTTCTGAAGGTTTTTCTACACTTACGAGTAACTTTTGCAGCATAAACTGAAGAACAAAAAGAGCTTTGAACACCTCTACATTTGAAAATGGAAAGTCAGCTCCTACATAACTTTTGTGGTTTTTGGAAGTTTACCTATAGATAGGTAATTGGTTTCATTTGTTCAACTCGAGGTCTCCATTTTCTTTGTTGCTTCATCTTAATTCTGCATATTCTTAAGAATACATATCAGTGTTATTTGTAATCAGCCTAGGTCTCACCAGCTGTTTTGGTTCCCAGAGCTTTCTGTAAAAGGGAATCATCAGGAATATTTTATAGTTTACATTTTCTGTTGCCACTAGTCTGAATAATATCTGATAGACACATGGTTTGAAATTTGTCAGGAAAGGGATTCATCTTTTATTTCAACTGATTTCTGATGTAATAGACCACAGAAGTAACCACAATGTCAGAGGTTAGGGAAACAATTCTGATTAAAAAAAAAAAGTCAGGAGAAAGACATTGAGAAATATAGTTATTTTTTCCAGCTTCTCTCTCATCATTTAGTTTCTTTCTGGTTCTGTCATACTCAAGCCTTTGAGTTTTTTCTCTGAATTGTTACATATAGCACCCTGAGTTTCTTCTTCCTTAAAAGAAGAAAATCATCCAGAAAGAACCGTAGTTCATTAAGAGAATTAATGATCTTATGTAGTCTAATCACTCAGGATGTTATAATCTGTGAAGTGATGAGTTTCGCTGACTAGTTATTTGCTAAAATCTGAATAAAATCACTGCATTTGTATTTACAGAATGCCAAACCACAACTTTATGCTTAACTCCTTCTCCACTGTTCCCGAATGGATGTCATAGACACAGAGACAAGGGAGGACAACAATAACCCAGTGTGCTTTCTCCAAAAATGAAAAAGTTTTAAAGTAGTTATAATAAACAAAAAAGAAACAAAGGAAAGCTCAAAGGATGGTTTAAGATGTGTTAACCCCAATGCACCCCGCATATAGAGACACTGTATGGAATTCAAAGTTATCAGGGTAAGTCCCACCTAAAAGTTCTCTATTGCTTTCCCTGATTGATGTCCAAATGAAATTCTGACTGGCCACTTCTTTAGGTGTGAATTTTCAGTGTCTGCTTTTGAATCTTCTTTCATATTCCTTCCATACTGTTTTAAAATGAGTAAAATATCATTTTAACCCTAGTTTCCCCAAAATAATCATTCTTGACAAGAGCCTGTACCAGGTAGTCTAGGTATTAAAACCAGCATGGCATATGTGTAAATATGCCTTCCTACTGCTTATTTCAGTGTCTCTGGCATTTCAATGCCTATTGCAATCTAAAAACACAGGGAAAACTTCAAATATTATTTCAGAGAAGAACATAGCTGCACACCTGGAAATTATATCAGGCAGCAATAATAACTTCAAGTACACTTTCTTTTCCAGGAAAGGACATCAAGGAGAAAGGGCACCATTCTCGTGTAATTTTCTTCAATAAAAAAGGAAGGGCCAACCCTAGATACTTGAATTATTTTAGTCAAAACTAAAAAAAGTATGTAAATCAGCTCTGAATCGTGATAAAACCCTTTTGCTGTGGGATTGTTTCTTAATTAAACACTGAATAGGGGAAAAGAGGTTGAAAACTTAAATAGGGAATACAGAAATACAAGTTAAAATGCAACTGATCAGATTAAAAATCAGGTACAGGCAGGTACAGAAAGAAATACATATAAAGCTTATGGCTCTTTTACTACAGATATAATCCCCCTTTCACATGACTAGAGAGAAAAAATGTAGATAGTTGTCTGGTCCCTGGTAAGAGTCTCTTCTAAAAAGTGAAGGGATGGAAAAAGGAGGCTGGGATCTGAGGACCTAATGATAATTTCATCATTGTCCCTCTCAGTTCTGATGACTACATGAATAATGTCAGCATGACTCTAATTCTTAAATAGATTGTTACAATACATGCATCACTTTTGTTTGCATATGCATTCCTCCCCTACAAAAACCACCAACCAACCAAAAAAAACCACCAACCAACCAAAAAAACCACCCAACCAAAACCTACTATGCAGCATAATTACATGATCGCTTTTCTGCAGGAAAAAGGCAAAGCTCAGGGTAGAACCAACCTCACCAAACTTGGGTAAGTTTAGAAATGTAAAAGAATCAGAGTGACACAGCACAATCCCATCATACTGAAATATAGTGTCTTGACCACTACATAAAATTGAAATTAAAACTATAAATTACCATTATTATGTGTACAGAGTCCAGTTTGGTCAACCATACACACCTGAGTAATTGCAATGGACCTACTTTGGCCCTTTATGTGCTTTATTATGACACATGGAAATAATGGCGGCAAAACCAGATCCCTTAAATGTAAGTGAATTTTGTCACCAAGAGCTGTCAATTCAACTATCTAAAATTCCACATCTACAAATCATGTTTCTGTTTCCCATACTGTACTGCTTTTTCTCCATAAAGGACAATCTGCCAGGCTTGATATGTCTGTCATTCAGCATATATTACGGTGGATCATTTCACGGAGGGCCTCTAGATATCCTCAGAACACTAAGACTACTTCCAATTCAGCATATCTACCACAAAATCTGATTTATTTTGGCATATGATACTGAAATAAAGGGAAAGGAAATACATGATGTAGTTGCCCTGTGGTATAAGTGTATTGGTTTTAAATACCCAGATTTCCCTTCCTCTCCCCAAAGCACAACTCCATGTTGTCAAAGAAAAAAATATTTCTTATTATTATTCTCAATTCAATCTGACATGTTCAAGGAGGAATACATTTTACGTAACTCCCTTTCTTTATTATCACTCACCAGTAAGTTCTACATCCATTTGAGACAGAGGGAAGAATATAGACTCTATGTGTGAATGATGATTCACATGAGCAAAACCAGCACTTTTAGCAAAGTTCTTCCTCCCACTCATGTAGAAATTAATAATACTAGAATTAGAAGAGAGTTAACTGAATGTTATTCCTTCTGGGGAACAGTAGTTTTGTAATTATTCATTCCAACTTACGAGAGAGGATAGAAATTTCACATTGAAAACCGCAGAAGCATTGAAGAAAAAAAAATCTTTGCCTCACGAGGCTATCTTGATTAATTAATTTCTTTCTGTTAAAAAGTTAAATTATAGCATTTTCACTTTTCTCATCAGATTCTGTCACAAGGGAAGAAATATTACTTAGAATTTATTCTGTAACATACAAGAACAATGAAACTTTATGTCAGGATATCTGAGGCAGGCATGTGACTAAAGCTGGAGCTCCTGAATCCACCACCACTATTATTAGTTATAAATAAAAGCTTCTGACATTTCACAGACAAGAAATTCTGGGGATAAAAGCTTAGCTATAACAGTATGAACATTCGGTAATTCCTGAAATGCTGCTTTAAATTAAGAAATCAATTTTCTCACTCAAGTACAAGAGAAGTCACATAGAATTTGAGGGACATGATAGGACATAAGCAGGATAATTTCCATTGAGATACTTCCAGAGGTATTCTACTGGGAAGGCATACAGAGACCTGATGGATTAATTAATGCAATTTCTGTGAACTCTGCTGTATAAACCATTTTGAGCAACATTACTTAGAGAGGCCTATAATGCTTACTTAGGATCTAGACTGAATCCATGGCCACTATGGCTAAATGCCATTCCAGGATCATGACTGAAGCATTGTTAGAGGTCTTATATGAAATGAAACCGGGCAGCATCCAACGCACCATTCCTATTGCAAGCACTGGAGAAGGCTGCAGAGGGTCAAAGAGGTGTGGGCAAAGCCCAGACATTGTGCTCCAAGCTCAGCTGACTTGATAAGGTGGCACCTGTGTATTGAGAAGGATTCTTGATATTTACAAAGCTTTCCCAGTGGCTCCAGTATCTGAACAACTTCTAACACTGCTACTCTTGCCATCTGTAAGCATCGGAATTGTTCTGCTTGTTTAAAAAAAAATGGTGGCTGGAACTGAAAGTGAGGGTGAACTTTCAATATCAGCTCTGTTTTCTGGCTGAGAACCATTTATATTCTCACTGGGAACAGTTTCACTGGGAGAAAAAAAAGATGAAAAAGCTAAATATGTAAAGCATAAGGCATACCTAGGGCCCTGTTCCACTGGAGATTCTTGATGTGCAACACTTTAATGGTGATGGCAGTAGCTCGATTTTCTTTGCATCTTTAATTCTTGTAAGAAGAACCATACTAACAACTTGGTAACATGCAATTTTACAGGCAGGGAAGACAGGCAGAGAGCATAAAATGCTAAATCCATCTGAAAAAAATATTTATTTTTCCTCAAAGGCAAATATCAAAAAGCTTATGGTTTGGTGCTGGTTTTTCTCTTTCTGCTTTGTCTGTAACTTTTCATCAGTGACAAACAGGATTTAAAAGAACTGACTCAGGTTGTTTGCACAGGTGCAAATTCTCTGCTAGCCCTTAACTTTTCAAAATTTCAAAAACGCAAGAGCTCAGTGCAAATAAAACTACAGGAAAAAATTCTGTGTCTGGAGCGTTCCAAAGGAGTTACAAGGAAAAGAAGAACTTCTGCAGTCACCAATTTTTTTTTTTCATATGCATAAAATCAAATTGAAACCTGGGCAACAATTCACTTTGGAATTTCTATGATCTCAGACTGTACTTCTGTTTCTTTTTCCACTCTTTGTTTTCAATTAATCCAACTTAGTACTCTCTGGAACAGAAAATTATGAGGCATAGTAGAATGAAGCTATTATGTCAGTTTGGACCTGTGGGTACTACATAAATATTAATGAAAATTAACAGGACTTTGGTTTTGCCTTTAATGTCCAAACACCATGAAGGACAGTGTGGCAATGACTTCCCTTTCCTCTGTGATATAGTATTACTGATTTCATTTTGTATTTTGACCAAGGAATCAGAATCCTATTGTGATACTTTACAAACAAATGATGTAAAATTGCATCAACAAAAAGTAGCCTCTGCTGAAGACGTACATTTTTTTACATGTTATCTGGTTTGTATTTATTAATGACAGTAGTCTCCATATGTAGTTCCTACCAAGTGGAATTTTAATATTTTAATTATGTTTCTTAGTACTGGAATCAGTCAGAGATAAAAATAGCAATTCTATGTTTCAGAATACTTTCTTGATTTTACATTGGTGCTTGTTGCATTTGAAGAAATAGAAGGAAAACACTTGGAATATTCTATTAATGGGCACAGAGCTCATGAAGTGGTTTGGGGAAGGACAGTTGGTGAACACCAAACCCTGCAAATCCAGGTTCCCATCAGTTTTCTAAATGGGCTGCCAACGAGTTGGACAAGGTAGCTATCAAGAACACAAGTTTTAAAACCTGCATGGCAGGGAAGCTCATACTGGAGCCTGCCAAGGCTCTCTCATACTGTCTTTGAAATTAAACCATGTCTGTGAAAAGTTCTAAATTGGCCAAATCACTGAATTCCAGTGAAACACTATTTGGTAAGAATTTTTCCAACCTGCTCTAATTAAAAGGAAAATAAACGACCACAGCCACTGCTGTGCTTGTTCCAGTTCCCAACTGTAGTTGTCTCCAGTGTTCCAAGCTGAAATGATATGTGGATATATATGTAGACATATTCCTGAATCCAGGAAGTCACTCTTTCCAGCTGGGGAAAAAAAAAAAAAAGCCAGTGTCCATGGCCAGACTCTTTATAGTTCTATCACCTCATGATTTTTTACTGAGGAGGGGATTTTTATAGTAAAAGAAGTATTTCTCTCTACGCAGCTTTTTTTTCTAAGAGGTATTGCGTCCTGATGGAGAGTTTTAAAAAGTCATGCAAACTATACTGTTCAGTCTGTTTAAAAAAATTGCTATTAAATATGCCTTTAACTTAATATTCCCTGGAAGATTACCTGCCTTATAAATTACATTTTGACAGATTATTTTAGCTATGAGGGGTTATGTGTATGCACTGAATTGGAAAGTATGCCTGTTAACTCTCAAAGCAAATTGAAATGAGTAATTTATTTTACTGGTATTTAATATGTCATGTCATTTCTAAAATATAGAGATCTTCATCTAGGGAATATAAAAGATGCTATAGAACCCACAGTACTTCGAGCTCCACACACAACCACTTCCTTTGGACTGGGATATCAAAGGAAAGTCCCAAAATACAGAGATAGATTTTTAAAAGCACACACTGAGTTCTTTAGAAAGTCTGATTGTCCATGTCAAAAGACTGATGAGTGCTAGACAGTTTGGAAATCACTATCATTAGATGCATAATTGTAAGTGAAGGTTTTTGAAGAGTTTGTTCACTGTAACACTAAGAGTATGACAAGATTCAAAACAGAATTGTCATCTCAATTAACTTGACTGTATTTCCTAGGCAGGAACAGATCTATTTCTTTATGTATTTACTTTCTTGGCTCTTACATTATACCTCTGGCCAGATGAAGGATCCCCATGGAAGGGACAGTCTATGTGCAGTGTGTCAGAGAGCAGGGCCTGTGTTAACACCTGTGGCTTCAGCTACTCCCCATCTGTTCATCCTGAGAGTCCTTGTACTTGTGTGGAGTCTTTCAAAGGTGTCTTATGTGAGAGTCTGGTCTTTGCAGGTACAACACCACAAATTGCCTGGCATAACCCAGATATGGACTAATCAGATAGGAAGAAGCTCAGCAAAAGGAGTATGGTCACTGCTGTGATGTTGGTTTCCACAGGGGGTGACTTGCAGTCTTTCAGGCTACAGGAGGAGGAATCCCTTGAGTAGGCTCAGGGACATTGCTCTCTGCTCAGGAACTCTTATACAGAGTCAAATGTAGGGGTTTTACAAGCCTTTGTTATGCATGCTTCGGTGGCTTGCTATTTAGAGGAAAACTGAACTTGTTTTTTTTGTTTATTTTATTTTGGCTTCTCTCTTCTTGACTTCTTCACATGTGGCACAGTCAAGAAGTTCTTTTGAGAGCCCCTTGCCTTGTAAAATGTCCTGGATATTATCTTGTGCCTGATGTAATAACAGCCAGTTGACTGACAGCAACTAGCAGTTCCAGATTATGCATCTGTCTGCTTAGCAATGGCTGAGGAGTGCACAGCTGGTGTGCATGGGATGGACTGGCCTGTGTCCTAATTATTTTGTGAGAGAAAGAACCAGCCATTGGGATTTGCCCAAGCCTCACTTTATCCGTGATGAGCTGTAATACTAACCACTTTTGAGTGAGTCACTATGAAAACCAGCTGGGAAAAACGCATTTCAGAGGTGAAGCTGGATGGGCTGGATGGTCTGTGGTATTCTGGGGAGTAATTTGCAAATGATACTCTATGGAACTGCATGGATGTGTTTTGCAAATATTGATGGTCATCACGAGCTAGTTAAAAGGTTCTTATCCATTCCCGAACGTGATGGGCCATACATTCAGTATATGTCTGAACAAAACCAACACTAGAGCATTAGTGTGTCACAACTCTGGGTATCTTCCTGACTGTGTCAAAGCATTCATCTAGTGTTTATTGCTAACGTGGGAGCCGTGAAAACATCTGAGGGATATCTTACAGACACAGTACTCACAACAGGAAAACTCAGTCCTATGATTAGGTGGCCCTGCCAAAAACAATGATGGGAGATAGATAACACTGCTGATACCCAACTGAGTCTTACCTAACAGACTCTTGGAGACTCAAAATATCTCAGATCAAGATTCTGTCATGATAACAGTCTGAATAAAGTAAGAAACTTCCAAAAAGTCTCCGAATCATACAGGGTGGTTGGTTTGTGTGAGCTAAAGACTGATGATGATACAAATAGCCACTGAATAAATGTGACTTTTTAGCACACTGTTTTTTCCCAGTGAGCAATATTTTTGAAGGCTCAGAATACATGTATCCCAAATAACAAGAATTCATAGCACTGTGGAAGATCTGATGGAGATGACCTATTTCCAACACAATCTGGTTTTGTGCAAAACTTGGATCCAGAGGAACCCATCTGGATTTTATTCATAAATAGCAACAGTCATGTGAGCTGACTGTATTTCATGCCATACTTTGTATTACAGGAATAATACTTTGCCATTTGCTTTATACTAGGGGCACTTAGGTCCTGCCTGCCTGGTAAACTGCATTTGGTTAGGATCATTATCATCTGTAATGTCTTCATTCAATGTCAGTTTTGCATGCCTTTACTAGCATTTGATACCCAGACTTGGAGGCATGTAGGAATGTGTCCTGGTTTCAGAATGCTTTCCTAGAAAAGAACACTAGAGCACAGGTTTAATTTCTTTAAGTAACTGATACATGACAATGTTGAGTAAACAAACCAGTGAGCCAACATGAAAAGGAAGTCACAATTCTGAGGTGCCATCTGAAGTTTTGTTAAGCCCATTGTTTCAATGAGACATGAGGAAAGAAAATATTTTATTTTGTTGGTTTATTTTGGCTTTTCCTTTTTTGGATCTTTTACACGGCTCTACAGATGAGTGTGTAGAATGGACAGTGTGCCAGGTTTGCAGCTTGTACCATCCTTCAGTCTCAGAGAACTCAGTTAGAAAAGGTATAAATGCATCCTCTACTGAATGCTTGGCAGATGACAGGGAAAGGAGGGAGGATAAGTAGTGAGACCTGTGTGTAAGCAGAGAATTAATCTGTAGCCAGATTCTAACATGAAATATTTTAGGATGAGTCATGAACTATGGTACTTCTCATGATATGAGCATGTAGTATAGCTGGGAAAGGGTGGCTTTTCCTTCTCCTGGAAAGGGAATTTGAGTCCGTGGCACTTTGGAAGACCTGTTGATGAAGTTTCCTATTTTACTGAGTGTCTTCTAAAAGGGGCTTTCAAATTTCTTACTTGATTTTATAGTTTCTAACAATGTTGTTTATATTTATAATATTAAAATAGCTACTATGTATCAGGATACACTCAAGGGAGACTCTTGCTATAGTAGTCACTGCCAGCATAAACAGGAGATAACATTTGAATTCCCTGTTGTGAAACTACCCTTATGATCTGCCATGTGGCTTAGACCCACTCTTGGACATGACCTATTACTTCTGGTTCAAATACATGTGAAATATAACAGACATCTGAAGCACTGAAAGAGATTCTTATCATTCTATGAATGGCTCACTTCATGTAAATGTCTATAAGCAGATTTATTATGTTGATTTTGTGGATTAAACCTGTCTCAATCTGGCATCCATTTGACCTTTGAGGAGGCATCCATGGCAATCTACTGAAGGCACAGAGAAGAAATGAAAAGGCAGTTTTTGTAGTCATTTCAACATTACAGGAAGAAAACCCTTAAAACTAGCCACATGTGATACTTGTGCACAGAAATTGAGACTCTGTGTACTTGGGAGTCTTGAAATTAGTATAAAGAGAAATTGAGCTGAAAAGATGACAACTAAGAACATAATTATGAAAGAGAAGATCTATGAAAACATTTTTGCTAGAATAGGTATAATGCAATCAGTCAAATATTGTGAGAAAAACCCACATATAAACAAGAAGTGTCTTTTTATTGTTCCTAAATCACACATAAAGCTGAGGAGTAATGAATTTGAATTACTGGCCCCAGATCACACCAAATGGATTGGAGTGTTAACTTATTTTTTTCCAAAAGCCAACCAAGGGCCTTAGAAATGAGAAGACTGTCTTTCCACTCAAATAGAATTTAGTAGAAATCTCCTAATAGCCAACATTGCCAACTCTTAAAAGACTTACATATATACTATTTTGAGCTTCAATAAATCTCCATTGGTCTTTAAGATTTGCACCTACTGTGCCAAAAATCCCCAGCTGATGCAAAATTTTTCTTCACTGAAATGTCAGTATGACTTTCCTAAGTCCTAGACTCAGACTGAATTTCTTGGGAACTTTAGACAAGTGCTTCATCTTTCAACCCTGATACTTCTTCTCATTACCAATGCCAGTAATAGTCACTGTTAGTTTGTACTGCACAGTGAAGCAGGGTAATATCTTCATTATTGTCAAGGTAATGAGAACTCCTTATTTCCTATTTTCTGTCATGCAAATGGACAAACACAACTGTAATGCATAACTGAAAATGTTCTTGGATGTACAGCTCTGGTATTATTTTTTTCCACAGACATCAAAATCCCAGTGCAGCACTTATGATGTCTCGTGTATGGCCAAGCTCAGAGTCATCATTGCTCCAGAATCACTGCTGGCAGGCAAATAAATGATCGCAGTCAGCCTCAAAAGCATGTCTTTCCAGCTTTCTTGCTGCTGGTTTTATTTTGTTAGCAATCCAGTTCTAAATTACAGTTTTATCTTTCATTTCTTCATGTGTTCAAACTGGACTAAAGCTGTAACTTCTTGCCTGGCTGGCTCCAGTCAAGGAACATGGTCTACAGTAAAATTCTTAACAGATAAAATAGTGGATTCTGAACTGAATGTAACAGCTCAGGAGCAAGACCTTGATGCTGTGATAGACATCACCTCAAAGATCGGTAGCAGTTTAACAAGCAAACAAAATCTTAGGCTTCTTTAAAGATGGGGAAAAAAAATGAAAAGAGGACTGTGCACAACCTAAATGATGTGTGCAGTTCTAATCTCCCTATCTGAAGAAGATTATGTTAGAACTCGAGAAGGCACAGAGCAGAGAAGCAGGGATGACCAGAGGTATGGAGCAGCTTCCACAGGAAGAGTGATTGAGGAGGCTAGGGCTCCTCCAGCCTCAGGGGTGCTACAAAAAAGGTCTACAAAACCATGAACAGTGTGAGATTTGATAGTGATCAAAACTGATCACCGTTTTCTTCAGTATGAAAACTGAGAGCCAAAAAATTAAGCTGGTGGAAGTCTATTTCAAATAAAAAGTAGGTAATTCACCTGAAGGAGAGAGCTACTCATAAATTAGTGGTTGTCCTATAGAACACCACAGGACACTGCAGACATAAGAAATACATGCAGGTTCAAGGGAAGACTGGGCAAGTATTTGAAACAGAGGGTTCACAGAGTTCCTGAATAGATTAAATCCTATCAAGCTCAGAAAATCTACCAACTGAAAGCAACTGCTGTGTGAAAGAGAAAGAGGAGAGGAAATGGCCTTTATAAATAGTGTACTGTGCTTTATTATGACCACAGAATATGTAATTAGGTACTTTTTTGTTCTAACAAGACCAATTAGAGGACTGGGTAATCATCAACCATATGAAGTTCAACAAGGGGAAGTGCTGGATTCTGCAGCTGGAATGGGACAACCCTGGAGGTATGTACAGACTGGGAAATGAGATGCTGGAAAGCAGTGCCACAGAAAGGGACCTGGGGTCCTAGTCAGCGGCAAGTTGAATATGAGTCAGCAGTGCCCTGGCAGCCGGGAGGGCCAACTGTGTCCTGGGGGGCATCAGGCAAAGAATTGCCAGCCGGTCGAGGGAGGGGATTGTCCCGCTCTGCTCTGCACTGGTGTGGCCTCACCTTGAATATTGTGTGCAGTTTTGGGCACCACAATGTAAGAAAGATATTAAGCTCTTAGAGAGCATCCAAAGGAGGGCAACGAAGATGGTGAAGGGCCTTGAGGGGAAGCCGTATGAGGAGTGGCTGAGGTCAGTTGGTCGGGTAAGCCTGGAGAAGACTGAGAGGAGACCTCATTGCAGTTACTACTTCCTTGTGTGGGGAAGAGCAGGGGCAGACACTGATCTCTTCTCTGTGGTGACCAGTGACAGGACCTGATGGAATGGCCTGAAGTTGTGTCAAGGGAGTTTTAGGTTACGTATTAGAAAATTGTTCTTCACCCAGAGGGTGGTTGGGTACTGAAACAGGCTCCCCAGGGAAGTGGTCAGAGCACCAAGCCTGATTGAGTTCAAGAAGTGTTTGGATGATACTCTCATGCATATGGTGTGAGTCTTGGGGATGGACCTGTGCAGGGCTAAGGGCTGGACTTGATGATCTCTGTGGGTCCCTTCCAACTCAGCTTATTCTGTGATTCTGTAACTATTGGTGTGACCCAGAAACAAATACTGGGCCTTTAACTTCTATAAGATTTTTTTTTCCATAAAATCTGCAGAAAATGCTTTATTTCTTGATCTAAACAATACAGGCATCTGTAGTGTGTGTGAGATTATCAGAGCTATACATCCCAGTCATTGTAAGCTTTCCAGAGACTTAGAAATCAGTTGGGAATGTAAATTTGTATGTCTGTATCTTTGCAAATGTATGGTAAAATACCAAAACTGAGCTGGTGCTCTAAAATACAGACCTGTGAGGAGGAAAGGATTCTGCAGTGCATTTCGTAGCCTCAGAATCATAACAATGGGAAGTCCTGATATTTTTGTTTCACTTACTTTGCACACATTCTGAAAGGTTCTATGAATGTTTGAAGCATCCTTTTGTGTAAGAAAATATGAAAAGTCAAGTATTATTAGAAAACCTTTTTTTCATCTGGTTGCAAACTGAATATTCTTCCTGGCAATGAAATCAACATCTAAAATTATCATCTGGAGAGAGGAAGAAATGGGTTCCATATGGGGATAATTACGTGGTCTTCTCTTGAAATAATACAGAAATGACTACCCTGGTGAAAGAGACAGAAATAACTTGTTTATCTAGGATTTATTTGGGCATTATTTGGGCATCACAACACTAACACAGGTCAGAAGGAATCTGACACAGATATTTTCTGTCTTGATTATTGGTTACGAACATGAACAATAACTTTCAAATAAGACAAGCTTACCATAAATCCTACTAACTTTTGAGGCGTCACCCCTTATGGTGAAAATATTGTTCTGTGTCTACACTCAGCCCAGTCCTTGGTTTCTTTAGTGAAATATCCAGTCAAGGTGCCAATTGTGGCAGAGGTTTTAGTGGTGTGGATTCCTGTCCATGAGATCACCAGCTCATTGACCAACCACGAGTTGGTAATGACCACTTGGTAAGTGACCTACACTGGGTTTGAACTGGTGACCTTAATGTGGAAGACTTTGAATGCCACTTCTGATGTCTAGAGGATTTAATTTCTGGATTTTGTTCTAAAATAAATTCTCTTCAACCTCAGACTTCTCCCTCAGGCAGTGTTGTGACAATAATCTTTTCCTTATTACCTTGAACTGCTTTGTGTCTTCTACAGTGCTAAGTTGGTCTTCGTTCAGAAATAATCTTAATAGATATTTAACTAACAGCATATTAGAAAACTTTATTTTTCAGCTATGGGAAACATTTTCATGTTTGTGGAAAGAACAAGAAAGAATTTTAACAGCTATATTCAGTACCCTTGAGAAAACACCATGCACTATAGCATGGGAACGTCCCTGAGTTCCTTTCTCCAGCAAAATCCCAAGTCAACAAGACTTGTGCCTGAGGATCTACCACAGTACTAGCCAAGTATTTTGTTTTTCTGGTTACAGAAATACATGAAAAGGGTAAAGAAACAAAAATTACTCCAAATTTCAGAAAATTTAGCTGGAATTTGTTTATGTAGCATTTTTTTAAAAATAACCGTTCTGTAAGATTAGGTTGTGTAGCCCTAATGGAGCCCAAAGGTGTAGCAGGTACGTGGATTTAAAGCACACAATGGTCCAGTTATTTGGAAGCATATTTTAAAAGATGGTGTTGTCTTTTAGTATTTTTTTCAAATAGTATTTATGTATTGATTGCAATTATCAACTCTTTGCACAAAATTTTCTAATTTCACCATCAAAGTCAAAAATGAAAGTGAAAACTAATTTATTACTGTGTTCAGTATTCATAAATTTTCTTAAACTGACACTATTGATCAAGACATGAGTTTTAAGACTTATTTGCCCCTCTTTTCATGGTAGAATATTTAACCATATACCTTAAAAAATCTTGGACTTTGTAAAACTTCTTTTGGAAAAGAGGGAATATGGATATGACTTAGATGCAAAGTTTAAATTAATATTAGTAAAATATGAATAATTAGATTCTATGAATCTCAGTTGATAGGTATTCTTGAGAGTTTTTCACTTCTGTTCACTACTGGTTCCTGCCTTAGGGGATAAAATTTTACAGTGAGATCCTCCTTTACTGGCGTAAGGGTTATATGTTCGGGTACAAAATTTTAAATTACAAGTGAACAACCTTTTCCTGAAACATAGAACTAGATCAGGCTGAATGCAATAAATCAGTGGTTCTTTAGTAGTGATGCAGAATAACTCTCTATAAAATATTGAGTAGAACAACCCCTCTAAAAAAAAGTAGTGAGTTCTTTTCAAATGTCTGCTAATTTGTTAAATAGATTAAGGATCTAGACATACACCATACACTCTTTATCCTGTAAGAATTTTAACACAGATATTGCGACTTCCAAAAGATTCCAATACTGCCATATTTTGTTACTAAAATTTCTCCATCTCTTTCATCAAAATGACCAGTCTTCAACATCTGGTCAAATACTTACAATATTTATATAACATTGCCAGGAAAATACATTTTTAATTACAGATCCATGAAGCCCTTGTGGTTAAGAAGGAAAAAGAATCACAAATTTGTGATGAAGTCAGACTGGCTGACTGATGAAGTCAGACTGATGTTGTGTATTTGTATTTTTTAATATACTATACAAAACTAAGATCAGTTTTATAAGACTGTTACCCCTGACTTGCAAGACTGAGCAAATCTGGCAATGACATGGACATATGCTGAGTTTTATTTTCCAATGTAAAGTCTAGGCATTCTTCCTACAACCCAAAATATCTATCTTATGAGGTCTGTGCTATGCTTTCAAAAACATTTTCTATCCTACATCTGCTATATGGCCTTAATCCAAGTGTGTTATACTCTTCACAGGAAGCAGATTGCAATTCTTACTTCAAGGCGTTTTCAACTAAAAAGGACTGTCCTATGTCACTTTTTTGTTCTGGTAAAAAAATTTTTAATAGAAAGTTTAGTTTTTCTTAATTAATTACTTGAACAGATAATGGCTCTTGTCTCCAGAAAGAGTCTCTGTTTTTCTCTGCAAAAGAGAACTTTTATGACAAATTCAAAAACTAGGGAACTTTTATGATAAATTTTTTTAAAATATGTTTGACCTTTCTTTCCAAGTCTCTCATTAAAATGCCCACTGTTTTATGACTTGCTTCAATGTGGTAATTTCTGTTTAATTTAGCTTGGAGCCAGTTACTTTTTGAACCAATAGAGAAACTCCATGTGTCACTGGACAAAAGAAACATCACTTTCATTCATGAGATTGTAGGGTTTGCTTCTCATGGCTGAAAATTCTGAGAAAGCTCTTTGTTTTTGCTTATGGTTTACTCACTATTTTCCTTCCAGTTTTTGATTATAAGTTTTGATGATTTTGTGTAGGAAAGAGCTTTGAAAATTTGTTTTCTTAGGGATGAAATGTTTAGTGTCCCATTTCTAGATATAAATATTATTTATCCAATGCTAAATTTTGTAATTTTTCTGTCAGCCATATGACACCCATTTGATAGTGGTTTAAGGGGTACACTAAAGAGCAAAGCTGTCAAAGTGTCTTTTCATCTGAGAGCTCAGGTGAGCAGCAGGAATTAGCTGAAACAGCAGCTGCTGTCAATAGCACAGAAGGCAACAGCTCCACAGGGAATGGACAGACAGGAATAGACACTGAGAATTGGTCCATCTTGTCACCCACTGGACTGACAGTGTAGCAGCCATGGGTAATATAAACTGAAGTGTTAGAGGCTCTTTGCTTTAACACAAGGGGAATGAACTCAGACAAAATATTTGAGTTGAATTCACATAGAGAGTGGCAAGCAACTTATGCCACTCTACGCAGCACAGAGCCCTCCCCTGTAGGGAGAGCATCCTCACTATGGGCAGACCCAAGGGCATCCTCTCAACACAAGCTGGACCAAGCTCTGTCTGGCCTGAAGGCTCAGCCAAAAGCGAGATCCTGGTTTTCGAGCTCATCTTTGCTTTCGCCATGAAGTTGAGCAAGTTACTGCTCTGCTTGGTGATCTTGCAAAGCTTTTTTTGCCTGCTATGAGTCTATTTTCCATTAGGAATATGTAAAAAATTAGAGATACTCTATTGAAAATATACTACATATAAATTAGGTTTGGTGCTGCTCTAAGCAGCTTTACAGGGTTTCTGCATCCCCCAGTGTTGCTCAGAGAAGACAAGACTTCTGCTGTGAGTCAATAACATGTGCAAAGCTGACATATTTTTCATTTCAGTTCCATAAGGACAGGAGTAGTCCATGGGATGATCATATATATGAAGCTATTTCAAGACTAGCTCTAAATCAGTGAAGTGCTTTCGGGTTCTTCTGAATGACAAGCATTACAACTTGTAAATGCAGAACAGTGATATGCAGGTTGTTGTGTATACTGGCAAGCCAAGGAGATGTCATCTGAAAGCAGCCAGTAGCAGAGGGTTGTACCTGGAAACCTTTCTCCTACAGGTTTTACTCATCTCCAGCTTTTCCCAGTTCTTCACAGCTGAGGAAAACATTTCCATTGACTTGAGTGAGGCAAAATAGAATGTGTATGGCTGTGTAACAAATATATAAATTATGAAGTATTCAAAAATGAAAAAGAATTTCTATTTAAAATATCATAAGTCCAAAGTTGACTCTGCTAGTGTTTATGTATGGTAAGCACATCTGTTATATTATAATGTTCTCAGTTACATTTATGGTTAAGCAAATCAGAAAGGAATTATCTGCTAATGCTTTAAAGAAAAATGCTGTCAACTAATTCATCATGCTCTGCCAAAAACAAGTTGATAAGAAAAACATTTATATTTGCTTTATATTTTTTAATATTAAAAATTATATGATGAAAACAAGTGCCATATTATCATTTGCATTATAAAACACTCAAAACCTAGTTTCTTTTGGAGGACTGTGTGCCGCATTAGTTTCTCTGAACTGGAAAATAGATCCAGATAAAACCCAGTTCTCAAAAGGTGGAGAAAAGCTGAAGTCAGAATTTATGTGTCATTTACATTACAAGTTTGTCACTAAGTCAGAAAACGGACTGTGTAGTGGGTCATTCTACTGAGAACTTAAGTCTTCAGTAGCTGCTGTCTGTGTCATGGAAATGATGGTGTAAGACTTGAACAATTTGATATCTACTGTACGTGTTCGGAATATTTATAAAGTGATGGTACAGTAACTGGGCTGTTCTTGATGTGGGCTATGTAATTCTTCTAACTATTGCAGTGCTATACTTTGTCCTGCATTTTGTATTGGATCTTTCACTTTACTTGGTGATGAGAATGACTCTTTTAGTGACATTATCACAAAATTTGCTGTGACTTCCTTCTCGGGTTCAGTTTTCCCAATAGGGCATTACTGCTGGAATAGGGAGGGAAGGGGTCCCTTCCTTTGTATTCAGCTGGATAGCATAAGAAACTGGTGCTCCTCTATGACCTGAAGATTTTTTCTCATTATATAATCAAAAGATACTACAGTAATTAGTATCTGCTGACAATTGTGTACAACATAATTTTATAGAACACTTTTATAAACAGGCTCTGTTTTTTACAGAATCATAACAAATTAATCATACAAATTTGTTGTATGTCATTTGACTTCCAGGTTAATTTTGTTTATATGTATGTGTGTATATATATATATACATATATATATATGTCTTCTTTGTTAGAGAGTTTAATACCAAATGTAAGATAGAATAACACAGACTTTTTGACTATATAGCTATTTAGAATATCTAATTACTTTTTCGAAAAATGTGAGGAAGGGGATGTGTTGAAAAGAAAATATTTGAAGTAGTGGAGATTTATTCTTCAGGCACTGGTGGTCTCCAAGTGTCTTTGGCAAGACATTAATTCTCTATTAAGGACTAGTGCTAAGGCAGAAAAGCTCAAAAGGTCAGAAGCTTAACAGTGGTATATTGTAACAACTTGCAACCTTATTGATCCAGGCACCCTCTGAATACAGGCTGCTGGCAAACGCACTCACCTAAGATCAACTTTTCACATGTTTGATTTTCCTTGACTATTTTCCCTAAATTTCAATAGTACATGAGAGTTAATTTCAAACTAACCTTAGTTTGTTTGCAGTGATTGGAGTTTGTGGGTTTTGGGGGTGAGTTTTTTGTGTTTGTTGTTTATTTGTTTGTTGGTTTGGTTTTTTTAACAAAGACTACTAAGTAATTTTTTTTGTGAAAAATCCATGCAGCTGTAGAGAAGATCCATGTTTGGGATTTTTGTAGCCTTGATTTGTAACCTTGTAACCTTTGTTGTGCACAAGGCAAAAGAATAGCATCAGACAGAGAAATGTGTCCCTGGAGAAGCTCCATGATTTGAAGGCTGATGCTTCCTATAAAGAGCTTTGTCATCTCCCTGCCCGCCTACCTCTACTGCTCATACATGGAGTCATTACCACATCCAACAATGTTTGGCTTAGCGGTCAGGCAGTGTTGGCACACAGTTTTATGTAGGGCCTCATTGTGTAAAGGAACCTACAGTATGATTTTTCGCTGCTAAGAGAGCCCTTCTTTTTCTCCTCCCACTAGTGCTATAAAGAGTGGCTTAGTCCAAGTTAGGACCTTGATTGGGCCACACAATCACAGCTACAAGACCTGCTTTTGTTCAGGTATAAGTGTGAGAGAAAAGGGCTGGAAGTGGTCTTCACATAATCACTCACTGGGAGACTCAGAAGACAAAGAAGACAAAGAGACAAATTTGGCTCCTGTGTAATGAGTTACAGGGCAAGCCTCCACAGAGACCCATTTGAAGATGGCATAACTTAGAGCAACCCTTTTATTGCCGCAAGCTGTGTCCATGGCTGAGATCCAAGCCGAGAATCAGCAAAAGCAGATGAAAGCAACCAGCACTGTTTCCTCTATGCCCCTTGCACTAATGAACTCAGTTATCTTTATGAAATTGTTTCTCACCTACGGCTTGCAAATGCAATTATAATTTAGTCCTTTCAGCTCTTGCATATTCTTTAATATGCTGTTCCTGAGCCAATTCAAAATCACCGCAGCATAAAAACATTGTTCTCAACAGCACTTTTATGCTGTTGATTTTAAATATTTTGAAAACAAAAGATTGTTCCAGGCTTACCGGGACATTTCCATAAAAATAAGCTGCATGCCAAAGAATCTGAAATTCATATATTACAGGATATGGTCTCCTCACACCCTCCGCCTACTCATTTGGAAGTGTCTCATGGTTTTCCTGCATCATTTGACACATCTGTAGTCACTTAATTGTTCTAGCTTTTCAGACTGTATTGTGAAACAATTGCTTACAGGACTCATTAAAAGAAAATATAACAAAAAATTCCCATGCGTTGTACCTCCTCCACAGTAAAATATGGCTTGGAAACTTGCAAGGTATCCAAAAATTATTATTATTTTTTTAACAGGATATTTTGAACCTTGTGTTAGCGTAGGCAGCCAGAGTATTTGGATAATATTTTTGTATGTCTAAACAGCTCATGAGTGGAATGGGAATGTGTTGTACATTACATGGGATTTTTTTTAATTGTTAGTTGCTTATTTCAGTTTTGACCCTGTCTCAGAAAGGTACTTAACCACTTTTTTGTGTCAACCTTCACCTAGAAAAGCCTTTTTTTAAGTTCCATTAAAATGAGTTTAAATGAAACATATAATCAGAGGTAAACATTAGCTTGAAAAGTTTTGCTGACTGGAATATTCTCTCACACTAGTCTTTGAAAGTTGACCTGGCAAGACATGTTATTGGAGTGCATCTGTTTATCTCAATTAGTATTGTGTCATACAGAACAAAACACACTGCCAAATGCTTGAAATTCCACCCTTCCCTATTTCACTCCTTAGCAGAGAGGAGAACTCCCTGCATCTCCAGCCGAGATTCCAAACACCTGGCATATCTCTAAATTCCCATCTGACTCAAGGTCATAGAAAAAGACATTGATAATGGTGCTGAACTAGGCTTCTGCAATGTAATGGATGTATCTAGTTGCAAATGTTTAGTATTGGTCACACAAAAAACAAACAAACAAACATATATATATATGTATTTAACAGTTTCTTTTGAAACATGCATCATTATAGAAACAAATTTGGCTCGTAGGCTGATGGGAACCTATCTGGACAGTGTCACAAGGAATGTATAAAAGTGATGCTTAGGTTTTGAGGAAAGGATCATATCTGAATCAATCCATAACTAAATTATAAACTGACAAATCTTGATCATGAGAATCTTTTGAATGGAATTTGGTAGTGAGATTGAAAGTGCCAAGCAGACCAGCTGCCTTAATGTGAAAATGGCTTAGTAATAAGACAATAAAATTAAATGTCCTTTGCTTTCTATCTCCTTTCACGGGCTTGTTTAACACACCTATTTTCTATAAGGTGAAATGTTTTACTTTGTCTCAGTTAATGTTTTGGCAACGCTAGAAAAGGTTCACCACATCCATAAATGTATTTTACACTGACTTCATAGGAGGATGTATAACGGTAGAATCTATTGTATGGAACATAAAGCAGAGCGAGATCTATGGTATCCTTAGATCTCTTATAAGTAGGCTCAAATGATGAACAAACTTCTGCAAGAATGGATTTTAACATGTTTAAGACAGATGTAAAATGTACTGTACTGCTTCTCAGAGTACCAGGTGAGTCCCTCTTTATTCCAGTTCATCCATATTTTATGCCATATTCATCATTTCATTTGACTGCCTGAAGGCTTGATTCTCCTCCAGTTCAGCTTTCCAGGCACACAGTGATAAGTACAGATGAGCTTTTGTTAAAGCTGGGGCTCTAAGGCTTCAAAATCACTTGCAGAAGCTTAGGAAACTCTGCCTTGAGAGTCAGGGATCCCAAATGCTGATCTGGGTGCTCAGGACTCGCAGGAGGAATCACAGCCTTTCTGTCAAAACAGCAGTCAGGTGTGGTATGTCCTGGGTCAGATGCCATGAGATTCCATAGGAGATGAGAGGTGTCTTTCTGGTTTTTCCTTTTCTATCCGTAATCACTTTCTCCTTATTTCTCACATGATTTCTTCTCCTTCAGACTCCAGGACCATATACTGGATTTGGCAAACACTTCATCAGCTTTAAGTGAAATATGGTAGGTTCCACAAGTGATCATTTCCAAGGTAGCTTCATTTCATCAGAAACTCACTGGCTTTCTCTGGAGTCATCCCTGGTCCTAATGAGTGGGAAACAGGATAACCCATAGCAGTTCTGTTGGGACACACCAGTGCCAAAGATGTTCAGCAACTCTGAATTACTGGGGAAAAACAATAAAAATTACAGTTTAGCAAACATGGGAATAAGATCTGTGATTAATGTGACCACTTGCAGGTAAGCTGGAACAGTACAGTGACTTTGCAAATCTCCTCTCAAAGGCTAATGGTGTTTAATAACACAGAGAGGTGCCTCGTTTTTGCACCTGCGCTCTATGCCTTATAAACTGTAACTCAATATTTCTCTATTTTCACTGTAAGGCCTAATTCAGAGTTCAGACTACACAGAGGAAAAGTGTGTACAGCACAGATTTTATCATACTTTCCAGCTCAGCTGACTTTCCAGCAGAGAGGTGATGTAAGCACTCTAAGGAGCGGTTTGGTTATATTCAGAAAACAGATTTTTAATAGTTTTTCTTTCATATTAATTTGTTTTTATCGGTGTATTAGAATAGAGACAACATTAAACATGTTGTGTGCAACTTCAAACAGACCATGAACTTTTATAATAATAATAATGTATTATGATAGATTTAAGAATACATATATAATAGATCTATAATAATCTATAATAATAGATTTAAGAATAGATATGCATGTACTGGCATATATGTATATGCCAACATACAGCCAACACAGAAATGTGTGTGTGTGTAATCTAACAAAAAAATTTGAGAAGAATATAAAAGTTAGTGAAGGGCCACAGATGTGTTCATTCATGATTGTTTTTTAGATTGAGCAACAGTTTCATGTTCTTTTCCAGTAGTAATTGAATAGAGTGTGTCTAAAGCACCAAGGGTTAGCAAAATCCAGGGAGCTAGACGTGGTCTTTTGCAGAGAGTCCAGATCTAACTGTGTTATAGCAAGCAATTTTCCTGTGGCCTGACACACAACATGTTTCTATGCAGCAAATTTAACAGAGGATATGCAGTTTGCATCGTCTTGTTTTCTTTCCTCTTAGTCAGTTTTTCCAGCTAATGGAAAGGGAATGTCTTGGCTTCATCTTTTTTCCACCCTCATTCCACCAGGCCCAAACTGAGCTGGATAAGTCCCAATAGGATCTGGACGCATATGGTCACTTAAGTAATGTTTCTGAATCAGTACATGTGTTTGCAAAATATAATTTTACTCTTTAATTTCTTTGTGAGATCAATTCATTGCTCAGCTTACATTTCTTCGTGAATAAATAAATATGTATATATTTGCATGTATATACATGTATATGTGTGTATATGTATAAGTAAACACATTTTCTCTCCCTTGCCAGACCTCCAGAAGGTGGTGCTTCCAGTTCTGTGTATGTGAGCTAAAGAGAGATGTTTGCTTTCTTATATGCAGTGACAGGAAGTGGGATGAAGCACTTCACATCTGTTAGTCATTAAACAGTGAAATAATAACAACAATAATAATTATTATTTTAACCAGGCCCACAAGAACAGAAATCAGACATAGGAAGCTGAAGGTGAGTCAAAAGAGGGCCCACATCCAGCTGATTTCTTCAAAGGCAAAATACTATGTACTCTTTCTTGGTTTTCAGTTCTGCAAATACCGCCTTCTTGGATCATCATAACATGCCGTTAGAATGAGAGGGTTTGAGGATTTCCTGTAGAAAACTATAGCACCATTCATTCCTGCAGCAGTGTCTGAGAGGAACAGGCATGGGCCTCAGAAATGTTTGGATTTAGAAAAGCAACACTTTTCTTATACTTCTTCCCAGTGACCTTCTACACCTAATCTTTCCCTGCAACACTGCTGAACAGCTGGAAAAGGGATTAATCAGAAATACATGCCATTTTTTTAATAGGTACTACCTGAGTGATTATCAAGAGCTGAGGTGGGTTATTTAATAGCTATTGTGTGATGTACTGCATCACTAGAGAGAACAAGAGGACTGACTCTCACTAATATCTGATCAAGTCAATGACAGTAAAAGAGGCTTCAGATGATACCTTAGGATATTGCTTTGAGTGATAAAACTTCCTTAAATTTGAAGATTGCTCTTTACTGATATGTATAATAGTTGTTACCACATAGCAGCTGCCATTGCAGAAAACTCTGGCAAGCTGAGGGAAAATCATGATTAATTGGAGAACTGGTATTCATAAAAAATGGCTGGCTGCCAATGGGCTGCAGAAGTAAATAGCATCAATTAAGTCAGCATAGCTAATTTTGTCCCGAGCTAGTAATTACACTCAATGCATAATATCCTCTTTATTAAAATAATGGAATATTGTAGAAATTGTATGTGTACAACTGTTGAGTGCTATTCAAGTTATTTCTTCATGATTTAATAGAAGAAAAAAAGATAAACACTGACTTTTACCCACTTTGGTCACTTTGGCAGAGAACTATTTATCTGTTTTTGTTTCATCAGTCTGTGCATGCGTAAATAAAAAGGCAAGCTCTTGGTAGAACATTTTATAAACATCAGTGTGCAAATATTTGGTACAAATTTGGACCAAAGTTTTAGGCTGCTTGTTTGTTTCAGCTTTCAAAGTCCCCGTGTATTTCTCAAGCCTGAAGTGAGGGATGATGCAGTGGTGATTCGATGCTGGTCATGCCTCACTGAGAGGACAGCTCTGAACCTGGCCTCTCAAGTGTTCATGTCCCTGTGTTCAGAGGGACAGGACAAAGGATGTCCAGGACAAACTGTTCCAGGCTTGGAGGACCTGTTGATGCAAGCAGACTGGCAGGAAAGTCTTTACCAACCTTTTCTATTTCAGTAGATATTGCAGGGCTGTGACTCAAAGGCCCTGTACGGTGGATTGCACTCATTCTCTTTTGGCAGAGAATGGCAGGGGAGATGGATACATGTAGCCAGAACTGCTGAGCTCAAATGGAATGTGGTGTTGACTGTTCCCCCAGGAGTAGGAAAATGACCCCAATGACAGTATCATTGCCTTCTCCAGGTGAGGAGGGAGTGGTCTCTGTGTGTTTACGTTGTGTCAGATAGTAACTGGGCAGACATGTATGTTCATTGTTTTAACTGTCTCACAGAAAAAGTCAACAAATTATCTGAACCCTGACCAGACTTCAAAGTTCAGAGGTTTGGTTCAGAGAGAGCTGCAGTCACTGATTCAAAGTTTATAAAAGCTGTCCAGATTTTCTGAGACTGTAAAACTGGGTTGGAGCAGTGTTTTTCCTGTAGCTTTCAGCACTTCTGTTTCCCATCCTAGCTGAACAGTGGAATCGAAAAAACACTTCTTCAGAAATTCCAAGAGCTTAAGAACATTTGGTCCCAGTTGGGTTCTAAAAATGAGTAAAGATCTGGGAAGCTGTCTGGTGGGGTCATATCTAACCTACCTAGTTGGTGCAGTTGTGTCTGCAGCTCCCTTCCGATTGAGCGGTATTTCCGCAGCTGGAGTCTGGTGCGACATACAGCATGCACACTAACAAAATAGCTTGTCATCTTTTCCTAGCTGCTTCCACATTCTTATGGATATTAAAGCATATTCTGTTTAATCTTTGATTATTAGCACTGTACTCTGGTCAAGAAAGAGCCCAGTGATTTGACAGCTGCAATATTGTAATGTCAGTGGGGAGTCTTACATTTCAGAATAGCAGAAAACATGCTCCTAATGCTTTGATGTTTCAGATAAAAAAATGCTGTTTATAATATCACATGGCCAAGGCATGGGCTAGTCAAGTCATGGGAAGAAAATGAATTGCAGCTCCTGCTGTTAAGTCTTTCACAACACTACTTTGGAATTATGCTGTAAGGACTAGATATCCATCCTTTTTCCTCCTGCTTGGAAAATGCTGGGGTTTTTATCCCAGAGTTTAGTTACCAAAGTGCTGGACCGCTGCAACAAATGGGTCAGTCACTAGCATGCTTTGTGTGTACCAGCAATGACCACCGTAGGGGCATCAACCTATTGCTGCACCTGGAAAAGAATTTGTCAGGTTTGAAAATATCCATTTGGTCAGGCTAAATAAATACATATTAAACCATTCTTATCAAAAGCTATGGGCTTTTTTTATTATTTCATTGGGAAACCAGACTTTTCTTGTGATGATTAGTATTCATATACTATTAGTTTCTACTGCCAGTAACAGAGAACTAGCTAACATATCTTCATAAGAAATTCCAGGTATGCAGAGGTGGACAGAGTTCTTCAGAGACCCCCAAAGACACAGATTCAAATTCTGCCCTTTAAACTTAAAACCAATTGAATTGCAGAGATATTTGCAGTGAGATGGGAAAAGAATTGTTAAACCAGTTACAAAGAGAGGAGAAATTTTAACATTCAGTTTGCATCTGGGTTCAGAAGATTTTGGATCTGAGACTCTGGTAGGAATTCACACCTTTTACAATGTATGGTAAGAAACTTCATGCAACTATGCTTATGCATTCACTGGGGAAAAGGGCACTACTGAGGTCTCCCTATATCCTTCTGCTGGAACAGGCTACAACAGCATGCAGACTCTGACTCCTCCAGGGACACCACATCGTACTTTCCCTATGAAGCTCTGAAAGATATTTATTCTCACAAAGATAGAAATCTTCCTATACTTTCCCAAGGGATTGAGTGCTGCCTAAATATTACAGATGTTGGAAAAATCTCTTCGAAACTTAACTGCAACTTTGAACCACTTGGCACCTTTCTTTTCATCATAGGAAGAATTTTCTTAGGAGTTTTCTTAATTGCATTTGGAGTCCAAGATAGTCAAGTTTATACCTCTGTAATGGTGCCTCTATAGAGTCTACCAGAATTTTTCTTTACATTTTTAAATAAGTGCCATGGTACCTCAGAAGAAATCCAAGCAAATTCATATTTGTGTATTACTTAGACTTCTCTAAGCTGAAAGGAGTGTATGAATGAAGTGTTAATTTAATTGGGTGCATTTCCTTGGGATAGACACAAACTCAGTTTAGGCAATGAACCACAAATCACAATTGCTCCTTAGTCATGTCAAAAACCCAGCATTTGGCTTAGCTGAGATACATTTTGTGGAGTAACACTGGATTTCACATTGTGTTAAATAAATATGATATTTTAAGCTCTATTTTGTATTAATAGAGAAGGTTTAAAAATAAAAACTAGTTAATAAAAGTAGTGTACAATTCTACATCCTCATCACAAGATATTTTTACCCATTAAATGTTATTTAGACTCTGAAAGTAGGAAACATTGGCATTAATATTGTGTTTGGATTTATAATGGCATCTTACAGAGATTAACTTAATCCTTGGTGAATATAATTTTGCCTCTCTTGCTTTTATTCCGTACTAGATTTTACTCCAGTTTCAAGTTTCTCGTGCTTGGTTAAAAAAGTTTGTGCAATAGTGAGGCTGCAAGATTCAGCAAGATTTCCCACTAAAAGTATTATGCATGTGCACTGCATGTGCAAGTCCACATTAAAAGAACATTGTTAAGATTTTTGAGGCAAGTATTATGAAAGTGAAGTTTGAGAGTGCGTGTACAATTTCAGTTCAGGTCACACACTTGTATTTTAATCATGTAGTTTGTTTTTAAGTCACAAGTCCCTTGCATTTTTCAGCACACAAGATATGGCTGTTGTTCAGATGCACTAGAGCTGTGAAGTCAAGCAGAATGTGCCTTTGGATATGGATTCAACATTTATATCATCATCTGCACTAAGTGAGGACTACTGAAAGATAAAAGGTAGTCTCGGTCCATCTCTCCAGAATTCCTGTGAGATGACAGTCACTAAAACCAGACATTATCAAACATGACTGAGAATTTTTTTTCTTATTTCCACTGTTTAGGGGTGAAGCAGAAGGCAATAGGGCCTGTACTGTGGGCACGTAAGTATTGTGAACTTAATTCTCAGGTGTCACAATTAAAAACCTAAAATTTCTACCATCATATCAGCTGCAAAATGGAAACTATACCGTGAAGATAATTAATACATATGAAACACTCAGTTACTACTGTATTGAATATGATATAAAAAATCTTGAGGAAATTATTAAAGCTATCCTGAGAATAGCTTTTGAATAAAGCAAAGCACATAAAGACCGTAATCACACACTGAAAAATAAGTCAAAACAGCCAATTGAGCATTGTATTTCTATGAGCAGTTTTCATTTCAATTCACAAAATGAGGCAAAGACCCATTCAGAAAAAACAACAACAGCAACAACCAGAAAAAAAAAAACCAAAACAAAACAAAAAACCCAAACCAAAACAGAAAAAAAAAATACAACAGAAAATCGAAAAACAAAACAAACCAACCCACCAAATAAAAAAAACCAACACCAAACCTGACTGTGTAATCATCATATTATATATTCACAGGGAGACCAAAGTAAGGTCAGATATATTGTCATTTCTGACTTTCTGAGTGTTTGACTTGGCAACTTCAACTCTTTATGAGTCACACATGTACTGGGAGAAAAGTACTATAAATTCATGGTCGGGTCTTTTCTTTATATTATTCTTACTTCTCGAAGTCATGAAATAACTTAGTGCAGCCCAGTTTCACCTTCCCTTTAAAAGAAATACAGTATTTTAGATGTGGTTTTGTACTTAGTGAAGAATGTAAATTTGACATAGAAGAACATTTGTTCTTTTCAGGGAAAGCTTGGTTTAGCAGCTTTCAGAAATAACCATGTTTTCTCATCAGAAGCTGAGTCAAAATGAGCTACATTTGTAAATACCACTGACCTTCTGTGAAGATACCAGCACTTTAACTTTTAAAACAGGCCTGGCCAGTCAGCCAGTCGTGAGTGGGAGCAGGAAGAGAACAAGGGAAAACTCTCCTTTGTGAGAAGGAGGGTGAGAAATAGACCACCTCTATGGGAAGTGCTGTTTTCCTCATACCAGCAGTGTTTCTTGCTCTGCATTAAAAGATAATGTTTCTTTCTTGATTCTTGACCATTGTCATATGCAGCTAGAAAGAGGAAATAAGGCAAAGAAATAAAAAGAGAGAGCTGTTCATGGGAAGAGGATAACAACTTTAACAGATCTCACATCAGAAATCCACACGTGCACTGATTGCCCTTAAACAACCAGGCACAGCCACAATATCCTGCTGGGCCTCTAGCCAGAGCTGGGGTCCCCTCAGAAAGGTCTTCAAGTTGCAACTCGGTTATCCAAATAACCTGCTCTTCCTCATAAACCAACAACATTTTTCTCTTCTACAGGATCTTACACTAAGTTGCCAAGTAAGGGGGTGTCTGCTGAGGTTGAATAAAGGGAATATTCTTACAGAAGTATTTAGGCTCTACTCAAAATGCTGAAGGTCTGCATTTTTGTTACCACTTTGCAATTTTTTTCTCCTTAGGAAGTTGTTTCCACCCTAAAAAGAAAGGTGGGATCAGGCAGCCCTACAGCCTAATGCACAGATACTCATTTACCTTGGCATGACTTTACCTAACCAAGGTGAGTTGTCGTACTGTTTCAGATATGCTGCACACTAGGTGAGCAGAGGGCTTCTCAGTTTTCCCAAAGGAAGTTCAAAATTCAAAAGCAGTCAGCCACATTCACTTCAGGCCAAAGAACTGGAGATACCAGAGTCTGGGAAAACAAGAGGGTGAGAGAGACTGGAAAGTCTGTTTCTTTAAAATGGACATTTGTTGAACTTTATTGATTTTCTGTGACTTTCTCTGTTCCTTTTCTTCTCCATATTTCTAGCACCCTAGGTTAGGAACAAGGAATCTAGAGTGTTTTTCACTGCTTGGAGGGAGATATTAACAAGAGTATTCAGAAAGGTGGAGAAAGATGTTTCTCTATCCAGAGGTTTTATCTCTGACTATATACTTTTATGCAAGCAACACATACATATTAAAGTGTCGTGTTTAGGAGTAACTGCAGGAAACTGCTCTGCATTGGTTCATAAACTTTTTTTACCTTAAAAAATACCCCTTCAGACTTTGAAGAAGTGCTCCTCTGTTGTGATTTTAGGATAATACAGTTCTTTTGGGAGGAAAAATATTCATTTTGTTCACTCTATGTTCTCTAAATAGAAGAAATGAAGTGGCAGAGTTTTAGTATTGATGGCCTTGTTGAACTCTCTGGCTGAGGGGCTTCCATAAAGGTTGTTTGATCATCTCTGTTTGACTGTTCAAAGTAAGAAAATGTCAAAGCTTACCGATGCCAAATTCTCTAGAAAGCTAAATTAGGAAAATAAATAAAACCTTCTCATGGTCAGCATAAGCTTGATCCAGTAAGAGGCTAAATCTCATAGACAATGGATGCTATTGTCTATGTGAAAAGTCAAAATATCACATAGAACCTGATTATAGTTGACAACAGGCTGATCGTGATGACAATAGGCATGTAAGTGTTTGAGTCTTTTTACTTATTTGCTGTGATTTCATCACCCTGATAAAACTTAGACAGTGTTTTTGAGCAGCCATTTCTATTACGTACTCCATCTGTTCATCAGCTCTGCATCCTCTCCCTGGCTGCTTTGGGCACCAGGTTTATTTCTGGTGGCTGTTTAAGCTGATGAAGCATATAATCCTAAATCAACACAGTGCTTCAGGTTTGTCACTCAATATGGCCTGTTTATCTTGGCTAGGAAAGCCTGGGATAAACACTACATATACTACTAGTGAAATGCAGCGCAGACTACCTCCTCGACAACTCACACAGTGTATTTTGTTATAGAAAAAATAAATACATCAGGCAGACAAGAAAATTGCTTGCAGCAATGAGTGGGAGTTTGCAAACTAACTAAAGAGTTTTGATTCCTGTGTCCTCTAGTTGCACTATATACCAAAAGATAATATCACAGTATAGCATAAGTGAAAACAGTGAAGGCAACCTATTGGTTTGTTTATTACTGTTTTACTTAAATTTATTGATACACATGTTCTGTTCTGGGTGCTTATAGAGTTGCATAAATAAGGTTTTGCCCAGGTAGGGGTTTTTTTAGGTTTTTTTGGAGCCACAAATTATAATGTTTATCGTGCTGATGAAGCAATGGTTGGGGGACAAATATGACATTAAAAATAGACTTGGATTTCCCAAGAAATGTTGATTTGTGGGTAGTTAATTTTCTTGCCATTGTTTTTCTACTGTGTGATGCTGTGAGGTTATTTCTAGGCAAAATGAAACATACAGTTATACATAGTAAGAGAATTGTATAGTAGAAAATGTTCTTGGCATGCACACACTACTCAGAATGAGTACATAATGTGCGTTTGAATGGACTGGCTGGGTTTTTTTTGTTTGTTTTTCCATTGGCAAACCAAGAAATAAAGCACAATCTTTTTTGTTTTTTCTAATATTAAGATATAAAATCTTATTTTCCTTTGGACCCAATTCCAAGATTCTGGACCAAAAACTTACTTAAGTGATATTTCCATTATTTCACAGAAGTTATTTTTCCCTTTTCAACCCAGTTCAAAAATCTTAAGAGATTCAGATACTTGAGAAAACAAGAAAGTATTTCCTTACGGCACTATTCAGTTGAAGTTTTGATCCTGATATAGATATAGAGGTGAAATTCCCTACAGGACAGAGGCTGGCAGAGGCTGGGGGAATAGCTCAGTACCTCCTTCATTGCCTCAAGTTTGCAGTACCTGGAGCTGGGATGATATGTGGTTAGACAGAGCAGAGAGCATAAGCTGGGGTTGGACTTGGGTTGGACTCAATGCCTGAGGGCTGGATCCAAGGCTAATAGAAGTAGAAAGGAGGTTTTCCTTTTATTTCATTGGTCTTTGGACCAGCCTAAGATTATCTGGCCCTGACACATTTGCTCAATAGGGGCAGAGACTGTGGATGCTGTTCCAATATGTGAACTGTAACTGCTGATTCAGAAGTGCTATAACTTACTCCCAGATTGTTTTTCCTCAGGAAGTCAGATTATTTGAACTTTCAGAAAGTGACACTAGTTTCATTCACAGCAAGTAAAATACAAAATTAAAACATTCCTGGTACAACAAAACCTAATTTGCAGGGCTTGTTAAAAATTCTGGAGCTAAAGAGAAGTTGTGGCACAGAGTCCTGTATTATGAGATCATTTCCCATCATTCTAGGAATATATTCTCTTATTATTCTGCCTTGAAATGGAAACACTGTGAAATGGATACAAGAAGGATATGGTCTGTGATTTCTAGGTATAAAAAAGTCACTTCTTGGAAGAGGTGAATAATAATTTTCTTTATTAAAAAAGAGGGATTATTTAAAGAATGCAAGTAATGAGCAATTTGCATATTTAACACCATATATTTTCTTCACATTTTATCCTCACTTCTATATATAACAAAATGGACATCTTCTTTTTCCTTTCATCTAGATGATTTTTTTTTTTAAATTCAATTTGTGTAACTGTTTTCCTTCCCATCAGGCATGAAGTGTCTTTGGTACATATGGGGATGAAGTCAGACTAGGCTCAGAATGCTATCTTTTGGATTCATGCCCTAGACTGGAAAAAAATGGTTAATCAGTTGCAGAAAACAGATTGGGTTTACTCTTTTGACACAACAGATTTCTGTCTGTGTTGCTCAGGCTGTCAAATGTTCCTAGATATAGCAGTTAAGCAAACTGGTAAAGAAGGGTATTAAAAGAAAAGAAGCAGCAAGCTGAAAAAGATCAGCAAACCTGAGTGGACACCTAAAGAAGTGTCCACACCTAAAGTCACTGCATTCATATGTATTCTTTCTACAAAGCAAGATGTGGAAAATCATCACTTTTCTAACCAGACTAGGCTAGTAATTTTGTAATTCCAGGGTTCTTTTCCTCCTCTCTCCCATCCATCCTCAGCAGTGTTTCAAAATTAGCTGTAATTTTCATGGTTCAGTTATTAGAGTATGAAATGCATAAGGTTTGGTGGGTAGCAACAATGAACCCTGAAATTAAGCAGTTAGTACTGAAATGTCTATATTATCCTGAATAAATATGCCTGTATTTTTGTTGGATAGGTTCAAGAGAGCTAAACAGGCTGAGAAAACCTGAATTCAACTAAAACTAACTAGGTGAGGGGAACGGGAAGCAATTATTTGCCTTAAGTGGTGGCTGGGGAGTGGAGAGTGCAAGACACTTGAGAGATGCTGTAATAGATGTGGAATACAGGGTTAATTTCAGAGGGTTAAGAGACAGAATTGCTTATTCTCTCTCTCTTTGTGTTCTCTGTTCCTTACGTTTCTGCTGCATTATCTTACTTTCATATTTTCTTTACTTCACTTTTCCTTTTTTCCCTTTTTTCTTTTTTCCTCCCTTTTTCCCTTTTTTCACCTGTCCTCACTAATTGTAACACTTGACCCACTGTAAGCATTCTATTTCTATACATCTTACAGCAGCACTAGGACCCAGATAAAACCTAGATATTGCACTATACATTACAGAAGAGGACTTTGACTTGTGCTGAAGGACACAACTGTTCAGAAAAGCACTTGTTTTAAATTTCAGGTGTGCACTTAGGTCTCACATGGAGCCCCTAAGGTATTTACTGGCAGACAAGAATACGAATATTTGTTAATATAGGTGGAATAGTGAATGGCTTCCTATATAAATGCCTCCAGCAGTTCTCATCCTGAAAACCCCACTGAGCCAGTGGTTCTGGCTCTATTATTGTGATATTCTGATGAAGAACAGTTGTATGAGATAATGTCATGTGTGAGATATTCAATAATTTATATTTCTGTTTGCCACAAATGGTGTTTCCTAATCTTTTTCTATTTTAAAGTTACAATCCCCTTAGTGAGAAATTCATTTTTACTCCAGAGTGCTCACAGATATTTCTGGTTGAAAGGAACTTTCCTTCACCCACACTTCGTTCTTCACCTGGTATCACTTTACTTCTTTCTTTCATCTTTTTCAGGGTCTAACCTGAAATAGAAAGAACTCTTACTCTGTACTGGGCTTGCTGTTTTCCATCCCATACTTGTTACCTCTAATCTCATTGTATTCCCTTGTTCTGGCTATGGAGTGTTGCTCTATCTGGTGCATCAAATTTACTCATCATTTCCCATATATTCAGCATCACCAGCTGATATAATTTACTGGGGCTGTATCCTTTGTGGGTATTTCCAGAATATCCAGCAGGGCTCTATCATCTTCCCTTCTACATAACCAAAAAGGCTGAATACTGCTAACCAAAGCAATTTGGTTACTCAGAGGTTGCAACAGAAAAAGTTCCATATACTAGTTAGAAATGACCCACCAAAGCTGGTGGAGAACGTGGAGAATCATACTAGAAATGTTAAAATGAACATCTCAGGAGAGTAAATGCGTAAGTCTGGTTGCAGAAATACCAGCATGAGTAGACAGCTGGAGAAGGGTTACAAGAATGGCAGCTGGATTAGCAGGTCATCAGGATCCTATCACACGTGTGTAGCTTTTCAAGACACCCAGACTGCAAGACAAAGTAGAGTGAGCAAATCCTGGTGACTCACAGAGGTGGAACAGGGAACGGGATGGAGAAATTAGTCAATGTCGTCCCCTGAAGCGTGCAAAAAGGCACATCTAAAACCAGCACCAGGCTGCCAACTGTGGGAGAAGAGGAGACATGATGAGCAGTTGATAGCTGACAGGTCCTCTGTGTCACTGCAGAGAAGCCTGGACAGGACACCAGGATATGAGCGTCTGGATGCATGTGTGCTGGGCAGACCACTCATGTATAACAAACCTTAGCATTCATTAGTGTGGGTGGGAGTATGAGTGTATGTCTGAAATCAGTTTTGTTTTAAAATAAAATCTCTTTTCTCCTACAAATTTTTTCATAATTTGCTGTATTGTTTCTACAGCACTGCAGCATTACTTCCTGCAAGTGGGGCAACTTCGCCATCTTAGGGATGGCAGGGAGCTGAGCTTCCCCTGGGACAGCTCTGAATCTCAGCTGGAAGTGAGAGAAGGAAAAAGGAGGATAATAGCAGGTAGTTCCCTAGAACAGGCACAGGGCAGAGACAGTGTGAGCCTCCACATTGAAGGCACGGCAGCTGAAAATAATATTTGTTGGGTTCAGCTTCACCTTTTACAGGGAAACTGAGACCTGAACCTTAGCCATGACATCCAGGACTAATGTTACCCAAACCACACTCCCGGAGTGCTTTCCAGCTCTTGGAAGAAGTAGAAAAATGCTTTCTCAATGAATACTACTGACTCCAGATAGGGCATGCTGCCATGCTTTTATCATTTTCTGGATAAAGCAAAAAGAAGCAACTACTGTATAGAGGAAGAAGCAAGCCTCTCATTAACAGATATGTCTTTAATGCTGGAACACAAAGTACTTGGTACGAAATTGGAAAAGCATGAAAACGTGACTATTGCATTCCGCATTTTTATTGGAGGTATCATCCATGTAATCTCCTCCTCTTAAGTGTCAGATTACAGATGATTGGCCATTACCTACACAAAACATTTGATGATGTCTTAGTGATTTAGAAGATTGCTTCTAAATACAAAAACATACTTCTGAGAGGAGCTGGCAAACTACAGAACCTAGTTTTCAGATTCCGGACACTGAGGTATCAAGGTTGCTTCTTTACTGAAGGAGTTAAAGGCTAAAGATAGATTAGATATGTGCTTCCATCACTGTTAGCATAATGAGCAAGGAATTCTTAATAGAACCACAGTGCCTAATAGTCAGCTCATAAAAAACAGCCAATTGTTCAATTTTAAGTCAAGGATATGGAGAATTGTTTATGTTCTGCTCTGAAACCACAGACTGGAGCACCCTTTTAAGGCAGATGATCTGACGTGGGAAGACAGGCAATATAGCTGGAGCTGCAGTCCTGACATGGAATATTAGTTTAGCTGTGGGTGGTTTGTAGGAATACTTGTATTTTATGTCCAAGACCATTGCGATCTTAAATTGCAACTTTAACTTGAAGAGCATGTGTAATTGACATTCAACAAATCTGTAAACTTACACTAAATGGGTCTCTTACAAAACTCCTGTTAAAAATTAACTCACTTTCACGGCACCTTTAGAGGCTAATTAAAATCCCATTAAGAGACACTAGAGGAAGAAAGAAATGTCATGACATGTCCAAGGCCACTTAGTTGTTGGAACAGAACAGCTGGGAACAACAGGGAATGAGATGGTCTGGTTGTCTTCTCTATTCATTTCATGCTTCCTTCTCTGCCACTGTCCTATGTCAATTGTACGTGAGTTCAAACCTGCAAACACTTTTACCTAATTAGCAGCCCCTCAGTCAATGGTCTCATTCAGCTCTCTCCATTAATGTTGGCTTTTACCAGGTCCTTTCCCCATTTGGATTCAACAGAATATTTATGTAAGTGAGAGCTGATGAGGCGGGACTAGCATGACTTGTGTGGGCTTAGCAGGGTTCATGTGCCTTTTTTTAAGCATTTGCTTCTCAGAAAGGTCATTTCTTACTTTTCTTTTAAGCTGGTAGTGTGAGTTAATAATTCTTCTTCATTTAAAGTTAATGCCAAATTAGTGCTATTTTATAGGGTGTTTGCTTTGTAGATGGAGAGCTGGTAAATCAGTGTGCTAATTTCTGTTGTCACCCCGGTGTTTAATTTTGGTTTTGTCAGATGATTATCTGTTAGGTACACAACAGTGTAGTTTCATAGTTGTCATTTGTCTCTCTCAGTTACAAGATCCTTGTTGTACTCCTGTCTCAAGGCTTCTTCTATAGACCTCTGACTGCAGCTAGCTTACAATTATTGTTTTAGAAGCCTAAAAGATATGGAGTTGCAAAAGGGGAAAAGCATTTTAAATATAACTGTACATTAAGTATGGTTACTGAGTCATTGTTTGGTTTTATACAGTATATATTTCTGGCTGGTGTCAAATGCACTAAGGACCAAATTCAAAAACCATCTGTACCTCCAGTTTCCATCTAAGACATTATTTATGTTTTTGGCTTTGTACCTTGAGGTAAATACAGAATGTGTTAAGATTGTTAATTAACCCTTTGAGACATGAGTTTCCCATCAATGTGTGGAACAGGAACATGTTTTTAATTAGGTGGTAAAACTCCCAGGATTTATACTCATTCAAAATTTGCTCCATAATGAAACTAAAGTGAGTACATGTTAAACGAATTAAAGGGAAGAAAAAAAAAATCAACTCTGCATTTAAGTAAAGCTGGGTTTGTGTCACGCTCCCACCAAACCCATGAAACACAAATTTACATTAATCCAAGATATTTTAATGAATGTGGTCATGATTAGATACAATGTTTCTCACCTGAAGAGGTATCCTCTTAGTATTTATCTGTTCTCTAACATATTTTGTAAGATCTGTTCATGCCTTAGGAATTCCCCAGTATGCCTAGTACTCTCTCATTATGGTGGATGTGGCAGTCAATTAAAGAAGGAGCTCTGCATAAAGCTGAGCTCAGTTCAAGTCCAAAAAGATATTTGAGGACTTAGCTAACATAAGGCTTGTGAAACCAATTTAATTAGTTGTATAACTGAAGTCAGCCACACAGTGACTTGTGACCTAAAGAAACACTGACTGTTTAATGACAAAATGGGGCATTGCTCTTGTGATGTGCCATAGCCTGCCACAACCTAAAACCAACAGGACGCTTCAGTGGGGAGGAAATCTTACCTGTAGTATTATTTCAATCCTTAGGTAAACTTTATAGAAATATTTTAATATTGATATATGTAAGAAGACATGCTACAAATAAAAAGCACAGGGCTTGTGTTCTTATTCTGCTGTATTTGCTACTCAGTCATCTCAATTTTAAATCAGAAATTCCAGAAATTAGTAATTCAAGCAAAGGTCTTAAGAGTCTGGAAAACATGTTTTAAATAAAAGCTTGTTTAAGTTAGACAAGCATGAGGGAGGGAAAACAGTTCAAACTGGGAAGCCTGTTTGTTTTCATTTGTGTATGTTTAAGTTAAAATTAAATGCAATATATTTATCTTTTTTTTTCCTTTCTTTTTCATTTTAAGAGATTTTGATGAAACTCTTCACACTCCTATTTCATATCTTAGAGTGCCAGGTTTCAGTCTAAATGAACTTTTGTGGACAAGTAACAAAAAAAATATAATTGGTAGTTCAAAGTAAATATCTCCAGACCAGCCAGAAAGAGCTTCAGCTGTGTAGCTGTTGGTCCAGAGAAGCTCCATGGGCTTTCTATTTGGTACAGTGCCATGGATAATTTTTACACTGCCCTGGAGAAAACTTCCTCCACCCCTTCCCATGTCCTCTGTAATGATCCTAGTCAACAGCAGGGGCTGATCCTACTGTCTTCATAGGAAAACAGAGACACTGCTTAGAGAATGTTTGAAGTCCATAGCATGTAAAAATTAAAAGAAAAAAATCATGAAATTCAACAAAAGAGCTTAACCATTATCTTGTTCCTGGTGCTCTCATTTGCACCTTTGCTACCTGTGTATAAATTGATGATGTTCATATATTTGTTTAATCTTTTATTTCATTCAAGAGTCCCCAAGTTGAGAAGCAGTGGACAACCAGGCTGCTAGGGTACTCAAGGAATATCTTTGGAGAATTATTACTCCATGAGTTTAAGCTACAATTTCAAATACACTTACTTAAATGGTCATGAGACAGCATGGCTTTCAAAAGTGGCACCCTGTCTTCTGCCACAAAGTTTACTGCAAAGCTGCCCAAACAGCCACACTTTCACAAAGGACACAGTGGCAGGGCTAAGGAGGTGGAGACAGGGACAGACCACAGCCACCACTCAGCTGAAGAGGTGGTGTGAACTAACTATAGGTGAAACAACAAATCCCCACGTGTCTGACAGCAAAAATGTACATATAGATCTGTTCATGCCAACTTAAGACCTTCAGATCCCTCAGTATGTTGTTTTTCTGTGTGTCACCTGAGACATTCACATGCACAGACCTGGCAATGCACTGTAGCACTAGAAGACCTGCACCTCTGCGCTCAGATTATGAATAAATAAGCAAGCATCAGGCTGAAAATTGGGATAATACCTGTCATACATCAAGCCTGTCGTGGTGGCTTTATCATCTCAGTGCTCTCAAACTTCCACTGTACTTTGGGGTGCTCTGATGAGCAGATCCAGTGACTCACTGCTGTTGTTTTCCCTTCTGGCCACTCTTTGGCCTGATAGTCAGGCTTTTGGTCTCATTAGTTTCATCTGGTTTTTTTACTAATCCCTTGATGAACTGACTCAGTTTGCTAACAGAGAAGAAAAGTATTTAGTGGGGTTTTTTGTGGCTTTTTGTTTGTTTGCTTGGGCTTTTTTGTTGTTTGTTTGTTTGTTTGTTTGGGGGTTTGTGGGGGTTTTTTGTTTGGTTGGGTTTTTTTATTGTTTTTCTTTTTTTCTTTGCCTCTGGGTTGGTCTTCAGCTAACTTAGTCTTCTGAACTCTTTTTCAGAAGGACTGGATGAATATACAGTCATTAGGGCTCCTAAATAGTGTGCTAACACAAGTACAAATGTTAATGTCTTAATATACTTTTAAATTAGTATTTCTCTGATGGTTCATACTTCAATGTCTTCTGTGTTGCAGATATTTCAGTTCTGGGTTTAAATATCAAAACCTTTAGTTAATGTGATCCTTTAGGAGGAACATGTGAATTTTAGTCCTGTAGTAATCAAACATTTGAAACACCTGAGTTGCCACCTCCTCCTCCTCCAATGTCTTTTACCTTACATAGTCCTTTACACTTGCTCGAAATGAGTGCAAAGTGGGTGCAAAACTTTATGCCATCAACCAGTAATGATTTACAAATGTGTAAATGACTGTCCAATCTGCAAAGCTGTGTGAAAATCAGGCTCCTTATAGTGGTTGATTGGAGAGAAGTTATCACATTTTTTAGAAGATGTTCTGCAGGCTGATGTTCTTTCACATTCAGATGGTTCTTCCCTCAGTCCAGCGTTTCTAGTAAGGCAGCAGTGATGCTAAAGGTCTACAGTGAAAATGGTGAGAATTTAGGACGTACTCTATAGGCTTTTATGATGGTTTATGCATACTTAAAAGAGCCAGGAATTGCTGAAAAATCTACAGTGAAGTCGATTATAAATTAGGATCCTCCACATTGTATCTATGTGTTATACTTTTTTATTACTTAAAAGTCTAAAGTCTTTGCTAATTATTGTGATATAATGAGAAAAGGAGCACAACATTAATTGTTCTCCCATTCCTTTGTTATCTCTGGCACTGGAAAATCGGAGGTAGCTGCACAACTCAGATTTGCCATTTGTGGCTTTCAGATCCTGGCAAGGAAGAAGAAAACAAAATATTGCTCTGGGGTTTGCTTTGGTTGGTTGGTTGGTTTTTTTGTCTATTTGTTTGCTTTTTGTTGAGAAAGCTGGTATCAATATACGAGTGCATGTTCTCATTTTTGCTGTGTCTATTTGGGGTACAACTGGGTCAAAATGTTTTGCTCCATTTTAGAGTATAAGTGGATTATAATAGTATACTGCTATGGTTGTTTTAGCTCTTTGGACAATATAATGTCCTGACTTAATTTTCTGCTTCTCCTATCTTATCATGTTACCTGGGTTCTATGTTTCTTGTGTATCATGTTCACAGACTCATACTGCTAATTAAAACTGCTTCCTGGTACTAATCATCTTATGCTTTCAATTCAATAGGATGAAAGCATTCTAATAGAATTCAAATGTTATTTGTGGAAATACAAGGAGAAAGTAATTTTATACTCTGTCACAGTAAAAAATTGTCTACAGAAGTTAGGTAGAAAAATCTTATGTTTAAGGGTCATCTCTGAAAGTTGTTAGTTAATCAGAAGTTATGAAACTTAGTAAAGAACAAGCATCTTAGGTAATTGGGTCATTCAGTGAAATCCCTGTCCTTGGAGGCTGGTTTATTAAAACTTTACTGGTACTTACCAGTCTGATGTAACTCTTTAGCTGACTCTGCTTTGACTGAGGGCTTGAAGTAGTAGAACAGAAATCTGCCCCAGTCTTCGTTGGTTTTGTATTTCTCTGTTTTCTGAGAAGTGCTCTACATCTGCAGCCTGTGCTTTTAAGTCACAGGCTAATCTTTTTGGCTCAGAGGAGCACAGTTTACAAGCTTTGATACCAAGGCAGTGCTGATTTTCCAATGGCATCTTAAATGACCTCAGCAGGTGACAGCATACCAAGATTTCTGTACTACAGTATGTGGCTGGTATATCTTGGGAAGCCAAGAACTAAATACAATGAACATGGAGACCTGTATGTAATTCTGAAGTTAAACTCTTTCATGCAAAGAGTCATTTCAACTGACCACTTCCCCAACAACTGACCACCTGTTACTCTTACTGCTCGCTAGGACTGTTTTCGTCTGCAGGTGGGATCTTCTAGCTCTGAAAAATCTTTATCCCAGAGCATTTTGTTTTGTGAAAAGTATATGATTATATAATATTTCATTAACTCCATGAAAGAGGAAAAAAATCACCTGTATCAGGTATGTTTGAAAAATACTTCTTGTGGAGAACGTGCAGCTGATAATGTTAGATTTCTTGTAACATCTGAATTAATGGGGTGAGTAAAACATTATTTGTAAAGTAAATTAGTTATTATAAAGATATCTCAAACGACATATATTTCACTACTGCTTTCATGTATTTTATCTGTGTCTGTGCAGCAACAGGAAAAGAACTTAAAATAGTTCGCTCATCATGTGAAATTAGAATTCCAGTGCAGTGCTCACCGGCCTTTGAGCTACTTGATGTACAGAGGTGTCTAAGAACCGAGTGTGAGCTACACTTCCTATAGATCTCCGAGATAAACTGTGTGCTACGTAGTGTTTGTGCACTTATTACAGTGGTGCATAGAAAGGCTAAATCTGAACTAGGAAACTCAACAGGTCCTGCTCATAGCCTTGAACATTCTCTTGCAGATGCCCAATACTGTTTTAATTGTTAGCATGTTTCCTGGTGTGATTTTGATCTGTGCCAACTGACAGTCTCCTAGAAAGCCCTTGGGCAATCTCCAAGGAACAGCATAGGTTGGGCAACACCCACCAGAGAGTAAGACATGGCACATATTTAGGGTAGGGAGAAGGGTTAGCTATATGGAAGGCTAACTGTGTCCTGCTGCTTCTCCCAATGCCTTTGGTGGTCTTGAGGCTCCTTTAGTAGAATAGACAAAACACTTCAGATTTTGCACTGTAAAATCACTGTATTTAAAGCTGGATAGTTTTCAAGTATAAACTTCCCTCTCGGTTGTCCTTATCTTCTTTGAGGCCAGCTCTGTACCAGAGACGTCTGCCAGCACAGCTCTGTCAGTCTGCATAAAAATAGACATTATTCCTGACTACCACAACAGTCCCAGCTGAACTATCCAATGGAGACATGGTTGCTCTGTCAAATTATTCTTTAATGCTATAGCTGGTTTAGTTTTATCAAAGCCTTGAAAGCCTTCAAAGCTGTGCCAATAATGTATTTGAGAATGCCACGTTCCTGTGCTGACAGAACGCTGCAGCTCAGGATGCAGCCTTAGACAGAGCATGATCTAAAGGCTAAAGTGATAGAACTGGCGTGCAAAGTAGTTTGCATGTGAGCTCTGTTGACCACTATCCACCCCCTGGCAGATTCTAAAAGCAAGCATTCATCACCCCTGTAAGCTCTCTGTGTAGGTTTTTGCACGCTTATTTCTTCCATACAAGCAGGAGCATGTTGTATATTGACTCTGTTGCTGGAGTGAAACCCTGTTTCAACTTTTTTCCAATTCAAATGTGTAAACTTTACTAACTGAAAATATAGCTCTCAGTCAAAAGGAAAAGCAGCTGCAGTTAAGTAATTATTTTATTTTATTTTTTCAATGTCATGCCAAAAAGATCTGTAACGACCTGTGCAGGAGAGGAACTGTAAAGTTTCACCTTTAATCATTAATAGGAACCGGGTTTTTTTGGTGGCTGGTATGCTGCTGAAAACTGGAAGAGCAAATTTATTTTTGCACTCTGCAGACCAAAGTCAATTCTGGATTAAGGAGACTGAAATTCCACTGACAATTATAGGAATGGAGCCCCTGTGTAGAAGCATTTTTATTCTAGCCACAGAAGAAATGCCCAAACCTTAGCATGAATGCAGGGATGTCTTACTTCGGATTGAAAGTCAGTGTCTCTTTGTTGAAGTTGATTCATCTAAGCACTCTTCTTTACCAGAGGTCATAAGTAAATCTTCCTTGTTGCCTATGAAATAAAGGACTTAGCAGGACTTAGTGCTGATTGGGTTATTGCACCATCTCACTGTGTGCACCTACTCCATTGTGCCAGACACTAGCCTGTGGATTTTTACTCATAAAAGTGGGTACTCAGACTGGGATTTAAAGCTGAATAATTAGTGACCCTGCTGTAGTCGTGCCCAGGGGGTAGAAAGCTTGGAAATTGTGTATGTGATTTGATGATAAAACATGTCGAGGATGTACTGTTTGTATAGGTCTGTTCATACGGAAGAAGGTGCTAGCTGTGATTCATAAGTTATTTATCCTTCTCTACTCCTGGAGTCTCACAATCACTAATTGCTAATTATTATTATAGTCTGATGAAAGACTTTTTTTTTCCCCCTGAAACAACCTTCATAGACCAGACAGGTGCCTGAAACTCTGTTTTGCATCCTCACATGAACTGCTTAACTGCATCATACCTCACAGTAAAAGCATTGCATTTGTAGTTCACTGGCATTTGACAGGGAAGAAGCTGGGTCTCAGAGTAGAGAAGCTTCTATCAGTGACTTCAGCTGACAGCAGGACTAGAAATGCTTCCCTGTAAGTTGCCCTGTTTCAAACAGCAACCTTGTGAAAGTGTTTCTTAGCTCCCATGCTACTCTAATTTTGAGTAATGCCCTCTGTTCCCTAACCCCTATAGAAAGACACCCAGTGAGGTGAAACTACAATAGCTCTTCACAACTAGAAGGTTTCCATATATTAGAAAAATATTCTGCTGCCCCTCTGGAGAGTTTTTAGACACCATAAAGCATCTAGAGCATGGTCTGTTGAAAATACAAGACAGTATAGATTACAACAAGGGTAACAGACTTTTCTTTCCTCGTGGGTGCCTTTCCTCAAATTTGCACACCCTGTCTTCCTGCCTGAGGCTGGGTCTAAGGAGGTTCAGGAAACTCATGAGAGACTTCAGGAAGGGATCCACCTCATCTGAATCTGAATTGACACCCCTCCCAAGTGCTCACAGGAGGGCTGAATCAATTGTAAACACGAATAGCCTTTTCTTGGAAGGAAGTGAGTGGGGGAAGTAATATGACATGGGGTAGGATGGAGTATATTTAATTTTGATGTCCAGGACTGAGACAGGATGGGACAACAGCTGATACCTAAGCCAGTTGTTTCACTGCTAGTATTTAGTAATTTAAAAAAAAAAAAACAAAAAAAACCACCAAAACCAAGCTGCCAGTGCTTGTCTTGTCTTGGGACTTTTGGGTGAGGATAGGATGAGGCATATTTATAAAAACAAGGTATTCTGAGACAAGCAAGGAGAGTGTTCTAGCCCATCTCATGAACTAAGCTTCTCGTAGTTTTATTTCCCCAGATTCTGGAGTATTTGGATCTAAATTATCTGTCTTGCTAAGCTTTTGTCTTTAGTATTCTGGATTTGTGAAAGGATGGCAGACAGAGTCTGGTTAAACTTCTGGGTGAAACAGTGGCATATAATGCAGTAACAAAAACATTGTACTAGCATTTCTTGTGAGTTTGTTTTGGAGGAGGTATCATCATGGACAAAGATCTTGCAAATGAGATTTCCCATTTTCTTAAGGCTGTCTGTCCTTTATGCATGTTTTCTTCTTTGGATGATAACACTATTGAGGTATCTCTGGGAGTAGGGGTGACAGGATAGATTAGAAAGCTCTGGGCAATTTTAATTTTAGGATTAAGTTCCCTCCTTTGAGTATGGATAAAGAATAGTACAACAATAAAGCAAAATATTGTTTTCTATATAACTTGCTCGAAGTTTCTGCTTTTGTATTCTGACTGATGAATATTTATACAGACCATAGAATCAAAGTGGAGATTGTTATACTTGCTATATATATATAAAATACATGAACGTCACTCTCCTAAATGGGTTCTTTACGTCTGCAATATGATAAAACGCAATAAATGCAAATGTGAAGTATACTTCTTGAGTCTGTGAAAGCAAACAGAGCCTAGAGAGATCTCAAAAGATGTGTGCAGATGAACTTAGACCTTACTGTACCTACTCTTTTATCGTGCTGCTTTTCTTTGACATAAGCCAAAAATAACATAACATTTCCCATGAGTCTGAAAGCAGAAATTTCTGATGGAGTTATGATTCATTCATTACCATAGTTAGATGGCAGGAAAGGCTGTCTGAGCACCACATGTTGAGTTTGTTTTCCATACACACATACATATGTTCGTATATTCCCTGTATAAAGGCACATTTGTAAATGCATGTGGAGAGTGCATGCACACACATGCACCTACAGCAACTGATGTAATGCTTGCTTTGGCAGTGGACAGAGACAGGATAATGGAATGATATTCCAAGTTTGCTTTTATTCTAAGTTTCTAGTTATTAGCATAGATCTAGTAGAACTTAACTACTCTATAAAAGCAGTATATATACATATATATAATATATATATATATAATATATGTATGAAAGTATTGGGATCTGGAGGAACCAACTCAATAAATTCCTTTTGCTTCACCTTCAATTAGTAACCCTAACAGAGATCCCTCCACAAGGTCCTAAGGGACAAGTGCACTGCAGGATTGCTGCTAATGGCAGCACTTATATGCAACCAATGAACATAAAGTTTATAAGGCTGGCATAAGTCAGAAATAATGATGCAAAGTTGTTTCCCAGACCAAGATCTGCAGCTGTACTCTGCACAGACTACTAAAAGTGGCCACAGGAAGAAGATATAGCTTGGGTTAGAAGAGTAATCAATATGCATAGACTTATTTTTAAACCAGTGAAGTTATTTAATCATTGCACTCACAGGTGAAAACTCATTTCACTTAGTCAGGTGAAAATGGTTGAGATGTGTGAGGCTTGAGAGAAGGGAAAACAAGCTTGAGTGCTAATTAGAAGTCCCTTTCTGTGGCTCACTCTTCACAGCTGGACTGCATTTTCCATAACATACTATGCCCATAAGATTTTCATCGTCAGCTACTTATGATTCAGTTAAAGGGAAGACTGGAGGTCACTGGAGGTGAAATCTAGTATGGAGCCAGCCCATGGAGGATAAAAGAAAGACATTCAATCCATAGCTTTCTATGAATCATTATAGCATCTCAATCATGGGCAAATTACTTTTGAACTGACCCTGAATAAATTGTTGCTTCTCTACAGAAGAAATATCTTGACTTGGATGCACCTAAAACTGCAAAAGTTGTTAAAATTTTCTATGTGGACAGTAAAAAATATAATATTTCCTGTAAATAAGAGAGCCTTTAAATGAAAAACTGCCTCTTGGATACTGGTACTTTCCACCTATTCTATCTAATTCTTTCTGCATGGCATATTTAAAATGCTGAATATTACTGTAGATGATTAAAAGGATATATAAAAATGCAAAGAATCTACCAAAAGAGGTTAAAGAGATTTTTTTCTTCTTTTAGTTGGCCATACTGTTCTAACCTTTTCTAGGTCTTTGCTGCTGTTCTCCCCAAAAAGTACTACCTGTTTGCTTGGGTGCATTTTTACCATGATAGACATGAGAATAAAGGCACAAAACCTAATATGTATGCTTATAAAAGTTGCTTTTTTTCCAGATGTCTTTACTATGCTGCCTGTAGGCCAAGCTACATATCATTTATTTACAATATTGAGCACTTATAAATAGAAATACTCAGAAAATAAAGTGAGGTTGCTCATGTGATTAACAGCCACAAAAAGAGGTAAAAATAACACTTTTAGCTATTCATTTTTTTTCTCCTTCTATCAACTGAAATATTAGGGCAAATCTTGAATGTTTTTACTTGTTTTCATCCTTGAAGTGTGAGGTTAACTCCTTGAGCCAATGCAAGCTTTTTTTTAAAATGGTCCAATTTAATTAAGCCTTTTGTTTCTCTATTTTTAGAGAGCTTACAAAATGCGTAGCTTCTTGTAGTTTTAATATTTATTTTTTTAAAGACCACCTCTGGTATCAAATCTCTGCTTTAAAAAAGTTCAATTGTTATGGTTTGGCAAACTTCAAACAGGTCTGTTTGGAAAAAATAGCTTTTTTTTTTTTTAATAAGGAAATAAGCTGAAGTAAGATGAATATAAATAAGTTTGTATATAAAAATAGAGCTATTGTTGGTCTATGTCTGGATAGTACTCTTTTGGGCATATAATCTCTCTGGCCAGTTTTTAATGGCTCATACATTTGGACGACCCCAGGCTGAAAGGGAGATAGATTCCAGGTTCCCACTTCCCAGGGTAATGCTTCATCCACCAAGTTATTACGTTAAATAAGGCTTGTAGTTCCAAATGTCACTTAAAAGGCTCTCCTTGAGCCTTTGAAAAACAAGGCAGTCTTCAGTGAAGTGGCATACCAGGCTGATCTCAAATTGGGAAAGATAACTTTGCTTGTAGAAAAGACTGATGGGCAGAAACCATGTGAGGGGTAAATAACTGGGGCAGTGCCTTGCATTTAGTATTTTCTCTTGGGCAATTTCAAGTAGCTGCATGCTGAACATGCTTATGTCAGTTGTGTCTCCTTGTGCAAAAGCTGCTTTAGCTTCTGTACTGAGGCTCCTAACTCTTATTAACTGTATAGAAATCTGAGACACCTCCAGTCTCTGGATGCTACAGGGAGGTAGGCAATATGCCATTTTATTTTAGTTGCATCTGTCTACAAATGACTTTGGAACATGCATTCATCTGATTTGTGCTCTTTGCTTTCAAGAAAATCATACCTGTGATGAAGCATTTGAAGGGTCAATCTCACAGTTTAGCAGTGAAGATATTAAACTGGAACAATTTTAACTACTGTCTTTAATTTTCAATCTCAAAATTATTTCCTTATAAAACTTCTCTTTTATGGAATCTGAATATACATCTGTCTTTACAAATGTATATTTATATAATGAGCAACATTTTCACATAGAAAGGAAGAGAGAGGAAAAAATAAATGTTGTCCTATTTAAAGTATACCTGTCATATTAGAAACATGTACATCAAGGAACTGATATTAATTTCAGAGTCTTCAAAAAAAGGCTCAGTAGATTACATCCATTACTGCCCATGGCCCTGATTAAACTTTTATATAAGTCAATAGGTGTCCTGGCTGTTTCCTCCTATGACTGTTTGGATCAGGGCCAAGGCAAACAAGAACAGTCAGGGGGAGATTCTACAAATGGTGAAATTTAAAAGACGGAAAAAAGAAAAAGAAAGAAAAAAAAAAAGGCAGTATATGGTAGGTACTATTAAAAATGCCCTACATGAGTATAGCATAAACTAAACAATGTTTTTGTGCCTGCAATTTATTTAAAGGATATCAAAATTCCTGGGTTTTCAAACTGAAATTGGTAGGGTGGAGTTAAAGCTAAACGGCTCCTGCAAACCCTTTTTCTCCCTTCTCTGAGCAGGTCTTGGTAAGTGAATCCTGCCTGTCAGTGCCACAGGTATAGGGAGGGGGCTGCAGGGACCGTGCTGCCTGCTGGAATATCACCTTCCCTGGTCCCATCAAAACCCAGCTCCCTGTCAGGGAGACCCACGAGAAGGGGGGAAGAAAAGTCAACCAATTTCTTCAGAGGTGCTTTGTGTAAGGGCCTCTAGTCCCCACGCACAGGCTTGCACAAAAAGGCTCAGAAAGGAGGGTGACCTTCTGATCCCCAGTGATGGACAAAAAATAAATGAGAAGTAGCCCCGAGGCAGTTCCCTTGTAGGTGTGAAGCAATCCTCCCCCCTGTCCTCGCTGCGGTTTATTTATAGATAGCCTTATTTGTTTGTATTGTCAAGAAACAGTGATTCCTAGATTATTTCTTAAGTGTCTAGAGAAAAAAAGATCAAATGCTGCCAAGTGCACACGTGACAGATAAATGAGAGTATAACACCAGAATCCTCCTTTGTCATGGAAATTGTGTTAGTTTCCTGTTAAGCAAATGAAAAGCAGATGTTAAAAAAAATAGCTGGTTGTGTGGATACTGCTGTTCTGGGACAGCCTGGATTATAAAATAGTGAATACTTGGGGGAAGTAGGGTGGGTTTGATTTCACTTTAAAAAAAAATGAAAAATAAATAGAGCTGCCATTCAGATGTTACTAGAGTGTAGCAGCTTCAGCCAGTTGCTTAGATAGGAAATTCTAATAAGGATCCTCTCTAGAAGAGAGTGCTCACAGCAATACTACAACTGCTGGGCTTTTTCTGTTTTAAAAACTGGTACTTGTTGCCACAAACAAAAACTTGGGTGGGTCAGAGCTTTTTCGTTTGGGTTTTGGTTGGTTGGTTGGTTTTGGGTTGCTTTTTTTTTACCCCCATTGGATTCCCTCTAGCTGGCAGCCAATCTTGATTATCCCATGTCAGCTTCTCGAGAAACTAATCTGTCATGACTTTCCTTATAATGTCATTTCAAGGTAGAAGGCAAGGAGAGGGAAGGGGTTAAAGCTTGCAAGAAGGGAAAGGCAGACTACTGCTTTCATATTGCCTCTGTCAAGGAAAGGCTCCTATCAAAGAAGAGAAACCCACTTTCTGAGCATTTCTTCTCACCCTCTAGGAGTGTTGTGTCTGTTGAGGGGAGAGCAAAAGAGCAAAGGCAATTAAGCGATAGGGAGGGTGTTATGGAAAAAGGCAGCTAGGAAATACGTGATTGTTTATAACACTGCTTGCTTGGGTAGTTTCCTGGAACATGCATCTCTCTTCTCTGGGGGTATGAAATACATAAGATTTAGGGTATGCCAACCACAGTAGAAAAGGCCTGATTTTTTTTTTCTCTTTATTTTTTAGATGACTCTCCTGGTTCTTGGTTAGTATGCAGTCTTTTTAATGACCTGTTGCTGCAGTGCTGCTTCCTGTTTGTGCAGTATGTTGACATATTGGAAGTTTGAAAGACTGCCCTGTCTTGCCTGTGATTGATATCAAATACATATACATATTATACAGATATATGTATGTATAGAGACTTTTAACAGGAAATCGGCAGAGTTGAGGCAGACTTCACCTGTAGCCATGGGAGCAGCCCTCTGGGTAGGTAGAAAAATCTCCTCAAGAGTTTAATTCCCTCCAGGGATGCCTCCCCCACAGATGGTAAGGGTGATTTGCAGTAGCAGGGAGTGACAGCAGGACGGGCAGAAAGGAAGGTCAGTGCCTTCCTGCAGCCCACTGCTCATCAATAGCATCAGTGCTGCTCTGCTTTTGAAGCAACACTGGATCTAGCTGTGCTGTTCCAGGTTGTACTGCATGAATTTACCTTGGCCATCATATTGTGACTGTTCCTAGTCCATGTTACGCAAGGGAAACGCGTATCACAGCCAGTTGCTGAGGAATCCCAGGCAAGGCGTGCATCTACACTTGCTGGAGAGCTTAACTGATACTCCTTTTTAAGCAGTTAAATCTATTAGAACTGAATGTTCCTGAGATCAAGGCGGAGGATGTGAAATACAGTCATATTTCACAATAATCAACATTTTCAAGAGTTTTCAAAAGTTGAAAATACTCTTTTTTTTCTTTTTTTGTATGTGACAAATTCTCAGCTGTTGTTTTTGTGTATCTTCAAGTGTCCTCCACTTTTCCTCTGTATTTTCCCATTTGCATTTTTCTCCCTCTGTAGTTAACAACTAGTTGCAGGGGTGTGTCAATGCTTATGCAAGTTTTATATGTATAAAAATCTAACACTAACAATCCGGCTGCAGTCTCAGCAGGTTTTAAGAACAGAAGTTAGAACAGCTCACTCTAACAGTTTTGCTGAAGTTGCTTCAATTCATAGGAAGATGGTATGAGTTTGGTAGATAGGTGAGAGACAGATTTTAACACCAACTCTGCCATGAAGTTCAACACAAACTTCATCTACCCTGGAAAATATATATTTTTCCCTGTATGCACATGGATTAACATGTGCTTCCTTTTAATTCTGCTTCTTTTCTTTCTCATTCGTCAAATGTCAGCAGGCCATGCAGCCAGGACAGGCAAGCACCAGATTCCTGTATGCAATTAAAAGGTCACATCCTTTTGCAGTTGTTGCTCTCCCTGAGGTTAGAAGTGGAACAGCAAGTTATGAAATGTTCAGGGCTTTATTTTTTGAATGATTATCCAGCAGTATTTATCTGAATCAGCCAGTGTAAAAGCCTATTGTAAAAGAAAATCTGTTTGCAGTGTATTTCCTCATTAATTACACTTGAAACAAAGTTACTTAATGTTTTGCAATGGGACCTTGTTGTTTCCACATCCATCACAGGTAGAAATTGGAAAACGAGACTTATGAAAATGTGTTGGCTGTTATTACTTGTGCAATCTGGTAACTGAGTGAAACGACATTGACAGTATATGGACTAAATGACCAGAGAATTCAAAATGATTCAAGGAATTAGATTATTTTTTTAATTGTAAGTGGCATCAGAAGAACCTCTTGGTGATGGTTACTTCAGAGAAGAAAACTGGAGAGGCTCGGGAGTTGTTTTCACATGCTGGGGACTGTCTTTTCACATCATATTCGAGACAACAAAATACTCCTCCCTGTGCTAATGCCAACTCAGTGCTGTAGCTGTAATTCAACAAAGCATTCCATTTGTCATGCTTCATCACTCCAAACTTCTTCAAGAGAAGGTTTTTTTCTTTTTTCATGTCACTAGTTCATTTCACACAATCACTAACCTCAGCCATGAGCCGTTGGACACAGGAAGAGAAGGTGGGTTTCCCCACAGGCTCTCATCAGTGGTGCTTTTTGGTGGGCTGAAGGATTCATGAGCAAGGAGCTTAACCTCTCTTTCGGAGAGCTGATGGCTGTTTTGGTCTTCCCTTCACTGATTTATCAGTGCATTGAATTGCTGATTCTGAGGAGGGAAGATTATAAAACACTATATCCCCCAAATATGACATTCTACCAGACATAAATTCTATTATAGTATTTTTAACACCCACTAATACCTTGGGGTTTTAAGTGCTGCTGTAGGAATGTTTACCTACAGAAGAATTACTTGTATTAGAGAAACATTTTGCTTCTGATTGAACGAAGTTACTGGGAAAATTTTCTTTTTTTTTTTTCCAATGTTGTTTTTTGTTTGTTTGTTTCTTTGGTTTTTTACCTCAAAGAAAATAACAGAAGGAAACACTTTTTTTCTTTTTTTTCTGGGGGGGGGAGAGGGGTGTTGAGGGTGGATTAAATCTAATTTTAAATTATTTCCCATTGGTTATGTGCTTTGCCTGCCCCCGAGGGAGCCGGGGCGGGGGCGGCCCGTTCCCCCCGGCCAGGGCCGGGGGCGATGGGTCCTGGCGGAGCAAACGGAGTCTCTCCTACCGTATCCACCGAGAGCCCGGGCGGCCCTGACCGCTCCCGAGCCTGCCGCTGGACGCCTTGGCAAGAAGGTGGCGCTGGCAGCCCGGGATTGGGATTTCGCCGATCGCGGCGGGTGACTCCGCATCCACAGAGTTACCTTTAAACAACTTCTGCGGGCTGCATCAAGTGGAAAAACAACTTCCCTGCAGCTGTTTTATGTTGCTTGGGGTTTCGTGGTTTGCTGTGTTTTTAGTTTTTTCGTGTTCCGATTTTTTTTTTTTTATTAATGCTTGGCACTTAGAAATCCCACTCTCCTGCAAACAGGGTCCTCTCTTCTCCCGTGAAATTCAGCCTCAACTAGTCCACCTCGTACACCACCTTCTTTGTATGCCAGCGTTACCAAGCTTCGGGAAGCTCTTTGCTTACAAAGGTCTTCTTTGTAAGGAGGGTGCCTGGCTGTGGGGGATGACCTCTGTGAGCAGTTTTTGTGTCCTTCACCCTCTTGTTGGGATGGAGGACACGGTGCCGTTGCAGGGGACGTCCTGCTGTCAGCATGGGGGAGGCTGTAGTTTTGCTGCCTTAAATGCTCAGGGTGTAACTGAGTTTTTTGTTTGTTGGCTTGATTTGGGGATTTGTGCCCACCTCTTTCTTGTTTGTGTTTAATTCCATGAGTTAGGTACAACTTTTTCAAGGTGAGGTGTCCCCTCTTCTCCAGGCTGCCTATGAATGATGAGTGTTACTGAGAGCTGGATTCACTTTAACCTTAAACTTCAAGACATAAAAATTCATTGTGTGTTTTTCTCAAAACACCTTTGGTGTTTAAGCAATCATTTTGGTGAGTACATAGTGGGGCAAATGATTGCTGTTATTTTCAGCAAACTTTAGGTTTGTGGGCATCATGTATATATAAAATACATGCTCCAGTTTACAAGGTGTTCTAGTGTGCCAAGTATTTCTCCATCTAAGACTGTTTGCATACTTTGCCACATTGGCTGACTACAGTTTTCACATATCATAAAATAAAGGTTAGGATATGAAAAGATTAAGTCTATATTATCACTGGCTGTGCAAATGGCCTGTGTGTACATAATGTTTGTGGGGTTTTTTTCTAGACAGAGTTTTTCTATTATTAATTTAACTATGACATTAAAAATTCAAGTTCTTAACTCCGATGGGTTTTTTAACGGAGGGAGTAATTTAATAATAAAGTACTATCCTGGTCACAAATTTGTCTATATTAATTTCCTTTCTACAGGAAGAGGGAGGGACAGGAGAGCAGGGAGAAGGCAGTGTGTATGAACTCAAGGCTGCATTTGGCAATTCATCTGAGCACTTCCTGCCAGCACAACGTAAACCCCAGTATGCAATTTGTACAGAACGGGTAGATGATTTTCTTCATAAGCTTGGAGTACAAAGGGCACTTCATGATGCCATCTAATTGCTTAATCCCCAAGGAGTTCTTCAGGCATTTATTTAACACTAATTGCATGTGTAAATGTTCTTAATTTATAGCGTGTGAAAGTTGTGATGAATGCACACAACAGAGGATGTCAAAGTGACACTTCATGGAAAGATGCAGTTAAGGCAGTGCTAAGTTACTTCTAAATAGGATTAATCATTTATTAAAGTTCAAAGCTCATCAGAGCTCAGGGACAAGCGTATGATGACTTGTTATTGTTCAAAAGTAACTAGTGGAGCGGAGTCATGTCTCTCAAAATTTCTATGATATAACTTAGTACATTACAGTAAACGATGAACTTAAAGACTTAAAAAGCTAAGCAGGGCAAGCGATTCAGTTCAAGGCAAAGAGCTTGGCTTGGCAACCGTTGCACAAAGCCTGCTTGGGCTGTTAATTAGTGCTTGCATTGTGATAGAGCTCTGCAGTCCCAGGCACTGTACAGAGCTGTAGGCAAGGGGTGGGGGTGCTGGGGGTGTTCCTGCCCTAGAGCTTGCATAGCTTCAGCTCACAAGATGTGGGAACAAGTCAGTCCCGCAGGGCACAATTCATCCATAGAGTCTCAGGACAGGTAGGTGGCATTCTTTGGAAAGGAACCTGCAGCCCTGATGCCCAAGAGTACTGTCAGGTCTTTCCCAATGGCGGAGTTAAAACCTTGATCTTCCTCATGATCTTGAATTTTATTGTAGATATACGCACAGGAACATAAGCAACAGCTGGCACTTGAGTTTTCAGGAAAAACTCTTGAATGCTAAGTTCTCTCTGTGCTGGATGTCACAGGGAGGGCAAAGTAGCTCAGGAAATCACAAAATGAAGAAAATTATACTTTTTACGACACTATTATATGCTCTAGAACCATAATTGCCCGCAAGCCCTACTTTGTCCTGCACAGTACACAAGCACACAGAAATGACTTTGAAAGGGGGAAAACCTGTTGTTTTACATATCTATTGACAGGGGCAGAGTTCACGAGACCCGGGTTCAGTCAGGCGTCCCACCCACCTCAAGCACAAACAACCCTTAGTCACATACCTTTACACTGTGAGAGATGTATCAGCCCTGGTATTTCTGTATTTCTCTCTGGTTCTTCAGTCAATGCTGATGCTTATACCTGTATCTGAGTACTTTCAGAGAGGGAGTAATTGGCACAGGGAAGTAGAGTGTTCATCTAGAAAGGCAATCCAGCTAGAATGTGTCAGAAATAGTGGGAAAGATGAAGGCTTAGGTGTGAATTTTCTTGTCTATCTGTGAAAGGTCTTGAGCTTTTATCAGCTACAGAAATAATAATGATTGAATTTGAGACTGGGGACTTAAAATATTCATTTACTTTTTTTCTGAAAATTAGATAAGTGTATTCATGCCCTTTGTGAATCTGTATAAATTTTGTATAGTTTCATATCTTCAAGTTCAGTCTTGATTGTCCTCAGAATTAATAGGATTAGAATGTGATCACCTCTTCTTCAGCTATGCAGGGCTGTGAAGGCCTTATTTTCAGACATGGTAGAAAAAAAATTGAAGTGTCTAATTTGCCAGACTTCCATGGTAAAGACCAGAGCTGCATAAAGGGCTAAGCATTCTGTCACATTATGTCTCGGTGTTTCCTGCATAGTAGAATCCGTAACATAAAGTTCAGTGCCTTTGGCACAGACAGAATTGTATGTGTCAGAATGAGAATGACAATACTGAGGAACGGGGGGAGAGAGTCATCTCTGGGTCCTGGCAGGCCATGATAAAGACAGGCATGTGTTTCAAATTTAGCCCCACTTATGTACTTATAACTGAACACTAGAGTGTTTTTTCAGCCATCTTAAAGAAGGAACATGTGAAAATGGACAGGAGAAGAGTTAATCATATCTGAATGCCAAAACCAGAAGTTAAAGTGTATGTGAATTCTGGTCCAGGATTCAAGCCAGGTCTTTTGTTAGGTTAAATGGCTTCATCATCCCTGTGTGAAACTGCTGAAGAGAGCTGGAGGAAGTTTATGCATGATGAGGAAAACTTAACTTCTCTTGCATCTATCCTAATTATGATTAGAGCCCATTGATTCAAACATATACTTTTGGTCTCTAGGGGAAAAGTGTTCATGATTAAAAAATCCCCTTTCTCATAGTTTAATTTGCTCTGTCTTCCTCAGATGAGACCAAAAACTGAAAGGAGTATGAATGGCTCAAGCAATTTAATTTAAAATAAAACAGAATGGCCACAAATCTCTGCCTTTCCCTTATACTGAACTGCACTGGAAGGCTTTGGTACTCTGTGCAGGGTTAGTCTCCTTGCTTGTTGCTTATGTTTTGACAGGATTGGTGTGTCCTGAGCTTGCAAGTCTCCACAGTTTCCAGAGTAAGGAGACTGCAGAGGGAGAAGTCCACATCTTGCATAAAGTTCTCCATAGCCTGTGCTTCAGAAGCCCCATATGTGTTAAATGTCAAAGGTATAAGCCTGCTTTTCCTGTGAGGTAGGACCTGCAAGTGGAAGGATGACATGGTGAATTGGTGGGGCTGGCTGTGAACAGGAGGACACAGGGTATCTTCTGGACAAATCTGCTGTTGTGGGAGAAAACTGAAAGGCCAGACAGTCCTTGGATATCTTCAAATTAGGCCAGATAAAGAGAAACAACTCTGATCTTGCCAGCAGGTAGAGTGGCACCAGGACACATTTAAGTAATGTCTACTTGGGTACTGTTTTAAAACTGATTAAATTGTACCTGAACCCTAATGGAGGCCAGTTTCTCCCTTTCATTTCAAAAGTTCAGCCATTTGAACAGACCCAGCTTGTGCTGGGCTGTCTGTTCCATTGCACAGCAGAGGTGTGCACAGCACCTTTTGCTCCTGTCTGTGTCTGCCAAGGTATGTGATCCATCAGTAAAAAACAGGGAGGTACAGTGGTATCTTTGGAGGGAGAGGCACCTTCTCTTCTGATGGGATGCTGCTGAGCACATTGAAGGGGATCATAGGAACTGGAGAGCTAGCTCTGGCTTGGAGGCAGCTGAGAGGAACAAGGAGCAGATAGGTCTTGGAGTAGATGGGAGGACCCAGAGGAGACTGGGCACTGTTGCCACTCACAGTGTAACTGGACTATGCCTAACCAAGTGCCACTGCCCTAATGTCCCACCTGCATGGACACAGCTGTTGAAGGAAGAGCTGCATGTAAAATCTTCCCTCTTTTGTCCTGTCTGATCTATTTATTTGGAAGGGGTTATGCTTAAATAGTTAACATCCTAGATTTCATTATTTTATTTTATTTTTTAGTTCAGTTTTCAGTCTTTTTCAGTAAACAACTTCCAAGAGAAAGCACAGATAGAGCTAGCTTCAAAACTGGCTGGCCCAGTGTCTCACCATAAAGTACTATAAGAGCAAATGTGAGATGCCTCTTTGTACTCTCTTTAAAAACCCCTCATGTTTGCAACTGTGAGTTTGTGCAAAACCAAGCCTTTTGAACCCAGAAACCTATAAAAATAAAACTTACAAATAAAATAAAATTTGACTGTAAAAGTAAGATAGACTTAGTAAGGCCAAAGCCATCCCTCCTCTGGGGAGTTTATAATCTGAGCATTGTGAAGAACTGAAATCTGCCATTAGCAATATAAGCAGACTGACTTTCATTTCAGTACCTTATTAAGGACTATTCTTATTGACTGGATTAGGGTTATGCCTGAGGTAAAATATTATTCCAGATAAGAAGGAATATACAAAGTCATGTCATTAATGGTTTCTAAAATTTCATCATTACAGTGCGTATGCTTAAAGTTACCCCACCGACACTCTTTAAATGTCCCCAGTAAAATGTGATTTAAACTTTTAAGGTTCCCTAAATAAGCATCTAAATGGATCTATAATAAAGAACTTTAAAAACAGGGAGTTTAAGAGAAAATGTTATTTAGCATTGATTTTACCACCGGAGGACAAGGTTCTGAAGTGGACCTAGTTTTTACAAGACAGTTGCTGTGGATTTTCATGGAGTTTTGATAAGCTAACTTTTAAACAGCTGGCTCTTAAAATTCCTTTGTACCGTACAGGTGTGTACGTTTATCCTGGAGGGAAGAGGGACAAGAAGGACAATTACAGGATTTCTCTTTTCTCCTTTTATTTTCCCCTCCCTTGCCACTCCTGCTTTTGCCCAAAGGAAAAAGCATCGCATTTCAGGTCTTAGGAAGTCACACTTGCCCTGTTTGTTCTCTGATATAGGCCTATAAACAGAGACATTCAGTCTGTAAACAAGTCAAGCTTACAAAGTGACTGAAAGATAACAGTCCCCCATCTAGCAGTGGGAGAGTAGGGAGGGGGCAGGGGGAGGGATGATAGAGAGACTGCAATAAAAACAGGAAGGTCTCTGTTGGTCCTCTTGAAGTTAGTGGTTAAAAACATCAAAGCGTGGTGTGTGCTTTTTTCAACCAGACTGCTGTGTCACTTTATAATTCTTCATAAAGCAGCCATCCAGTCACTAACATACTGCAACTGTTAGTGTGAGCTGTGCTTTGATTTAGAGGAACTGTATCCTGCTCCAGGCATGTTAAGCTAAGGAATCTCTTGTAGGTTTACTTAGCGTGCTGTGTGCCATTGAAGAAACTGTAACTTTTCAGAGCTGCTAATTGCAAGCTGTTCAGGATTTTTTCCTTTCATTAAAAAAAAACAACTCATAAATAAATTGCATGCCCCTTCTCTCTCGCTCCCCAAATTCAAATACTTTTCCCAGGCTCTGAAGTCTTCAGAATTTCCTACACTGAAATTTTAAGTGGAAAACAAGATGGCAATGGAAAGGAAGGAAAAGCAACTATACCATATGTATCAAAGAAAAATGTACATATTCTCAGCTTGGTTCTAAGAAATATAAATTATTCAGCAGCTGCTTCAACAGAGAGATATTTTACAAATTTGAAGCCAGTAGAGTACATCAATTCTCTTAGATGGGGGAAGGTATTTTCTTCTCCAAAAATAAGAGACTCAGAAAATTGTATGTAGCTCATCTGCCCTTGGATAAGCAGACAAATAATGATAGGTGAGAAGAGGAGCAAAGAAAGGTGGGACCCTTTAAAGTGGGAAGAGCAGCAGCATTGGTTTGGGAGGGGAATAGTGACCTTGCCTGTAAATAGTGTTAGAAATTTCTCTGCAATGTGCTGCACAGACAAGTCACTCTGGTTTACTGTTGCACAAAAAGCTTACTTACACTGAACAGCATTTGGGTTTAGCATAGGAAGAAGAAAGGAGTAACAATTCCTTAGGTGAAGAGAGCAGTCAGACCAGAACCAGCCTTCAGCCTGTACTGGAGCATCCTGGTTTGAGGGTGGAGGCTAGATTTTTAATAGTTTTCCTCCAAGGAAATAGCTGCTGCAAGATTTTCCACTCCTGTAGGGATTAGTTGTGTAGGAGGTGCTGATGCAGTTGGGAGGGGAAGTGAAGGCAAGTGTTCTAGATGGGAGAAATGATTGGTGCTGATGTGCTCTGTTACCAGATATGATAGGTAAAATTTCACGTCTGGATGATGACTTAAATTTCCTCCAGCTGTGAATCAGGATTTTAGCCTTGATCCTTCACTACTGATCAAAGCTGGCAAGCACTCTCAGCAGTGGTTAAGCTGCAGTAGAGATTTTAGATGGAGGTCAGCAGTGCAGAGCTCATTCAGGGGACATAATTCCATGGGTTTCCATATACAGACGGAATTTGAACAGACTACCAGTTGCCTCCTCAAATTGAGACACCTGCAATGTTCTTTTCTCTGGCATATCTTAACGATACACAGTCCAGTACTTAAATGGATAACTAGTGATTTCTGAAGTTATGTTCCTCCTTGTAGTTTTTAACAACAGAAAAAAATAAATAAAAGGCAATTTAAACCTACAGATCACTTCAGGTGAATCTGTATTTCTATAAGGTGCTGATGCTTGTTTCCAAAATGTATATTCATTTTATGTTATCAGCTGTTTGTATGTTATCACCTGTACTAAAGGTGTCTGCTCCAAATAATATCACCAAGAGTTACAGTCACAGAATCACAGAATATGCTGAGTTGGAAGGGACCCATAAGGGCCATCGAGTCCAACCCTCAGCCCTGCACAGGATCATCCCCAAGAGTCACACTATGTGCCTGAGAGTATCACCCAAGCACTCCTTGAATTCTGGCAGACTTGGTGCTGTGACTGCTTCCCTGGTGTCCCTGTTCCAGTGGCCAACCACTGTCTGGGTGAAGAACCTTTTCTAATATCCAACCTAAACCTCTCCTGGCACAACTTCAGGCCATTCCCTTGGGTCCCGTCACTGATCACTACAGAGAAGAGATCAGTGCCTGCCCCTCCTTTTCCCCTCAAAAGGAAGTTCCTCTCCAGGCTGAACAGACCAAGCAACCTCATCTGCTCCTTGTATGGCATCCCGTCTTCATTGCCCTCCTTTGGACACTCTCTAATAGCTCTGTATCTTACATTGCAGTGACCAAAACTGCACACAATATTCAAGGTGAGGCTGCACTAGTGCATAGCAGAGTGGGACAATCACCTCTCTCAACATGAATGCAGCTTTTGTCTTTAGCATAGAATAAATCAAAAGACCTGCAAAATTATTAGGTAAAATCACTTATGAGTGGTAGTATACTGAAAGAGCTGCAATCATCCTCTGTCTAAGCTTCCATTCATATCATCTTAAATTGAGAGTTTTAACTGATGGGAAATGTGTCTAAGTGCTATACAGGTGCATGTGTGTGCACCCACACAGACAAACGTGTTAAAAAAAGAAGGTAAGTAAATGAAGGTTAAAGAGCTTTCCTTTTAGGGAACTTTGAAAGGCTTAAGTATTGGTTCTTCAAGAAAGGGGATTTAATGTCTACCTACTACACACCACGGGTTGAATACAATTCCCCAAAGTTCTCCCTTAGAGTCCCTTGCAACTTTTGCAAGAATGTCACAGTCTTGGTTACATCCCAACTGATGTAAAGGTTGACTAGTGTAACAGAGAGAAGAACTTATCATCACTGGCTAGTCCAGTGGCAGAAACTCTTTGTGACAGATCATGGAAACTACTTGAGTACAAGCCTAATTTTTGAACGCATACATATAATTATGTTTTAGAAACTTACTCAAGACACATCACTGCCCAAAGGGGCCAGTGGAAGATGAGAACTAAGGTTGCCTGGCAATTTAGAGATTTTATTTTGGTGGGTTTTTTTTTTCCCTGTAGAGGTTTACTGGCAGCGTGAAAAACTGGAGTGAATAATGAAACAAAGTATTGCAAGCACCTATCAGATAAAAGCCACGGTTACTTCAAAGATATTGGTGCATCTTTCTGTTTGCTTTTCATGCACATTCATATGCATGACGTTGTGTTTGGAAGACCATCCATGACAGAGAAATTCCAGAATGCTTGCATGAATAAATATGAGCAAATGTTCATCAGATGTTCATACCGCAAGTGGTTTGCTCAGTTCTCTTGTATGATTTTCAAAGCTTGTTGTTCATTTGGAGCAGACAAAACACAGAATTAATTTGAGGATTTGTTTTTTGTAATAAACCTCTAGGTAATGTTTGCAAGGATTCTTTTTTTGGACATACACCTTCTAAATATATTAATGGGATACATTCATAGAAATATAAGTAGCAAATGCACTGAATTTCATTTAAGTACCTCCATGAATAAAAAAGTCTATTTTCTACTGGTGGTTCATACCTATCTATGTTTGACCAGAAGTAGCTCTGAATATTTAAAGCTAACTTTAATTGGATGCCTCAGAAACCTGCCATATTTTAGGTAGCTGGGAGCCAAGAGTCCAATTTTCTTTTTCTATATGTAACCTTGGGGGGGATTGTTGTTTTTGTTTTGCTTTTTAAATTATTCTGAGGAAGATCAACACTTCAGAATTCAAGAAGGGTTTGGATAATGCTCTCAGGCATGTGATGTGATTCTTGGAGACTCTGCTGTGCAGGACCAGGAGTTGAACTCAATGATTCTTGTGGGTGCCTTCCAACTCAGGATATTTTATGATTCTATGAACAGTCATGAAAGTTTTCTTCAGGAAGAACAATTAATTCTAAGCTTAGGTGGTGCTAAATTGTAGGTATTGTGTAAATCTTACCTGCTGCAGTTTCTGTAGAAAAACTATTGAAGTTAATAGGGGCCTTTCTAGTAATTTATTGGACTGCACATATGTTATTGACAGAGCACTGTTTATTTCAATGTGTTATATACTCAGTTTCTTGTGTCTCCTCACCTCTGAACAGGTGCATTTGTGTGCACTGCAAGTCTGCAGTGCTGTGAGACAAGGCACAGTTGCTGCCAGGCTTGCACAGAAATCCACTGACTTTAACTAAGCTAAGGGAATACCATCACAAATTTGCATGTGTAAAACTAATCCATTCTAATTCCAGTATTTGGAAAATCTGTGGCACGTGAGTTGTTGGATAAAAGCAAGATCCCACATGTGATTATTCAGGAAAAAATATTGTGGGTGAACGAAAAGTTTTGATACTCCAATAAACTAATTTCTTACTTAGAAACCTGCATCAGAAAGCACATTTTTCTTCATTGCTGTCATATATCAAAAATACATATGTATGTATTTTATTGTTACTATTTTTATACTTAGCATCCAATAAATAAGAAAATTATTTATTAAGAAACTGATGGGTTAGCACATGTTTTTCTTGTTTATGAGCACCATCTGCAAGAGAGCACAAAATAATAACAACAGTGTCACTTCAGAAAGGTGAGCTGACTTCTCAGCAGGCATAGAGGAGAACAGAGAGGGCTGTATGGTTTGATTTCATCTCACTGAAAGCCTGGAGAGCTGTGGATTTTATATGGCCAGAGCTTGGCAGAACAGAGCTTTGTCTTGATAACTCAAAATGACTAGATCATGCCTGGTAGCTGGTCCTGGAAACCTGACCCTTGTCACAGGCTGACTACATCAATTTGCAGTAGATTGATGATGTATAGACTGTGGGTGCCCCAGGGGAGACCCAAGAAAGGTCTGAGAAACACTGTATTGTTAATCCATACCCCTCATTAGCTTCTGCTGTGCTGGATTTCAACTAGCTGGCAAGGCTAGAGAAGTTGGAGGGAGAATGTGGTGTTGCCTGGTGCTATTATTGTTAGTTGCCTTTTGAATGGAAGGATGTTTTAAAACACCTTTTCTCCAAAGTTTAATACATGAAAACTGGTAGGATTCTTTATTTTCCTCTCTACCCCTCTTGTCAAGTGCCTGGAATTCCTAGATTTTCTTTGTATATTGATTTAGTGCTCTCCCCTCAACAGCCCAAGCTTTATCTCTTCCTGATAACAGTCTCTCTCTATCCTATTCTAAGCAGTGGCAGGCAAATTATATGCGCTGTAATCAATTTGCATTTAACTACCATTCGTCATCTCTCATGTTGCTGAAGGAGACTGTAGCCCTGCCTTCACTGTTTCTTTATGTACTTCAGGACTTGTTGCTTAACCATTTGTGCTCAGGGCAGTGCAAGGTTTTGATTTGAAGAAGGCTATAGTTTTAAACATGGTTTCCATCAAACAGTAACATCTTTGTCAAACTTCAACAGAATTAACCTTAACTGCCAAGGAAGTTTTGACTGCCATCATAAAAATGTTTGATTAGTGTTAATAATTTATTAAATTGGTTTGTCCTGACACTGCCAGCATGTTGGAAATCTCTCAAGCATTAAAACATTAACAGAGGCTGTAATACAATGCTCCTTCTGTTCCACATTTTATTTCAAAACCACATTCTTATGAGCCTGGTTCTGTGGTGTTCCAATATGCTCTCATTAATACTGCATTAAAAGATGAAATATGACAAATATTAAAAAGCATGGGAATATAGAGTAGAGCATGGTGGGTGTACTTTTGTGGGTAACTCTGCTGCGATTAAATTTTTGCAAAGCAAACCTGTTTTTGCAATATGGGGAAATAAAATTGCCAGGCGAGTATTCAACTGAAACAGACCCAATATGCTTGATTGCTTTGTCCAACCTCCTAAAATACATAAGCTTAGTTAGAATTTCTACGAAAATGGGAAAGCTGATATCGGGCCTGCTTATGCTGAAGCATGCTGTTCAAGTACATAAGAAACAAAGTCCTATTTGAGAAAAGTATTAACACCTCGAGAATAGATTGATCAAATTTTTATTTGATAGTTTACATCTGCATTTGAATTGCCAGTGGTAGGAGCTCTCCTGTGTTCTACCAGAAACAGCTGTTTTGGTTCATGTGGCCTCAGGAATTGCATGTAATATATTTTGTATAAAAAGCCATTTAAACAATAACGAGAGTTTGCTTTACTTTCCAATTGGATGGAAGATAGTTGAAATGGAGGCTCAGTTTATCCTTTGCAATTTGCTGATAATATCAGTGAAATTAAGTAAGCAATTATTTTTTTCCTCTATTTAGTACCCATGTAGGAGCTCCACCATTGTCTCGAATGTGTTAGACTGATGTTGCACGCTGCATAAGTTAAGCACAGAGATGTTAACAAGTGAAAGGAAAACCTTCATTTCTCTATCCCAATTATGAATATATACTGAGTACAGTTTCAATATCTACCTTTGAAATTTAATCCAAGGCTTTTGAACTTCAGGAGTGAACTGTTCATAACAGCTCAATTTTTCTTGTTTCGGTACTTGAAAAGCTGTGATGGGTACATTAATGAAAAGTGTGTTTTATTTTATGAGAGGAAGTAATCTAAGCTAGTCATACCTGTATGTCCTAAACTCCATGTGTTTTCAAATGAAGAGAAAACTCTTTAGGCAAGATCTGCTAGTTTTTGTAATTTATCATTTCCAGGTACTCAGCTGTGTGGAATACAGACCTGATATAATTGACCTTGAATCAGAGGACAGTGAGTTCAATGGTAGTACAACTTTGCCCTTCTTCCATTTAGTCTCCGCTGATGTCTCCTTTCCGTTATGTGCAGAAAAGCTTTATGGAAATGATTACCATAGATCAACCTTTTTTCAGCTTTCTAAACTTAAGAATGTCATTCTTATGAAACTAAAAACATTGTAATTGCTAATTTGTTTTAGTATGTACTATGCCTTGTAAGATGTATGCACTATGCTTTGGCAAGAACTGTATAGCAACAGTACATCAAAGTGTAGAAAATAGTTGTTTCAACATCAGAAAGTCATAATCCATCAACTCAATAAATTCCCAAAAGATGTGTCAAATACATGTTTAGGGAACAGACTGAGTGCAAATGTTAAAATTGTGTCTCTTCAACTGTTAGGAGTAGTTACATTTGCTTTTTTTTATGCTGTTGTTTGTCTTTGTAATTGTTTCCTAACTATTTGCTGTGTTAATAATGAAAATTGTTGAATGTTCTGAAACCTCAACAGTTCTACATTTATTAATTACAACACGAAGATAAGCAGAGCAAATGACTACTGTGCTATGTGAGATATTTTAATATGAAGCTTCAAATGTCTCCAGTTCTTGGCCACAGTGGGATAAACTAAGACAAGCTCTCTTACTTAAGTGCCAAGAAATTTCCATCTTATTAAGAGCATCCTCAGTTCCTCCTGACAGTATGCTTGCTATGTGTAAATGATCTACAAGTTTTCCCAAATTTTAAACCAAAGGTTGTATATATCCTGCACAGGAAAGTGGCATCTGGTGTTCATGGTTAATGCATTTTATTCATGGTTAATACATTTCCATACAAGTTTTTTTTCCCCAGTAAAAAAAGGTTGGAAAATTTTGAATTAAGTCCATAAACTAATTATTTTCCATTCCAGTATTGTTTCTTTTCTAACAGAACTCCTGACTCAGTGATTTTGTAAATGGCCTGCAGTTACATGACCCTGATTGTGGTCTAATGAGGGTTGGAGGGTGCCTCTTAGATGATGTCGGAAAATTAAAGATACTTCTTTTCCTCTAGCTTTTAAAACTAATTGTTCTCTGATTTTATATGAGAACAAATGTTATATATACGTTGAAATCCGTTTCCCTCAATGGCTCTATTTTACTGTCCACAGCTTTGATGTACTGCACGTACTTACAAAAAGGCAATGTTTGGTGAACAGTGGAAAATATATCCCATCATGGTCCTAGTTGTTTAACAGTGAATTCAAGTACGGTAGTATGAATGAACTGAAATTCAACAGAGGAGGAGAATTTCTGTTCTGTTCAAAAGAAAAAGATGTATTTTTCATCTCCAGTTATTTGTATCCATCTTTTACCCACGTTTCCATCATTTAAGGACAGTACAGTTATTGAATAAATGGACCACAAATATCTCTGACCCACTTCTCTGCTTATGTACTATGACTTGATGCTTGAATTGATATCGCCTTTTACCTTTTACATATATTTAGTCTTAATATATGTGTATTTGGTGACTTTGTTTACCTGTCTGTTGCACGGGGTAATTCCATGGAAGGTCTCTAAAATAATGTATGAGCAAGATTGCGTAGTTTGCTTTTTTCACTGCCTTTCACCTATAGCTACAAAATCACATTATTTTAACACTTCTGACCAGCCACAATGCTAACAAAAGGAACTGTTGGCCAAACATCTGATAGTTCAAAGCAATGTGTTAGAATATTACTTTTGTATAGTTAACTTTTCCCAACATTGACCTGGAAAATTAGGGAGGCCAGCATTCATGTTCTTCGACTAAGATATGTAATCTCCAGATTTCTGCAACAGAAAAAATCCTGATAGTAATCCTGTATGCAACTCTGACACATTTTTGTCTAGGGGAGAGATTCTTCAGTTATTACATTAATAGATGTGTATTGTATAGCTATTGAAAATATTTGTATGACACTGGAGTTCAAGAGCATACTGGATGAAAAAAAACCAGCCCCCCAAAAATGCAACAAACCAACCCTTAGAAATGGAAATAGAAGATGAAATCTGACTAACTCAAAACTGTCTAAATTTTTAACTGTTATCTAGCCTCATCGAGAAACAGATAAAAGTACTAGGTAGAACAATCCAATACACAAACCACAATCTTGCACAAGACAAAGCAAGAGCTTGTGAAGGATAAGATGGCTCAAGACTGCTCATGAGGTGATAAATAAATGACAGTGTAGAAGAAAAAATATTGACAGGATGAGTAATGAAAACCAATATTAGAAATTAGTTTCAAAGATAGTTTTGAAAATCAGAACAGTGGACAACACGAAATGTGATGCCATCTGAAAATAAGAAAGCCAGGCTGAAGAAATAAGATACAGGAATACACTAAGTGTAGATCTTGTTGTCTGTTACTAGGAAGTAAAAGTCGTGCTTAGTGTGTTGTGCCGCTTGTTTTGTTTCCTAGTGTAGTAAGGTTAGTATTCCAACCTATTATAAGTCTGGATCCATATCTCTTCATATCTCTCTAGGTTTATGTCTTTCTAGATGTGAATTTAACTGCATGATAGGTAAAAAGTCACCAGACAAGATGGTTGCAAAGTAATAACAATGTCTGCATAAGTCATGGTTCCCAAGCCACTTAGGAGTTTAACATTTCCCACTTAGGAGTTTAACATTTCTAAATGCAAACATTGGATGTTTTATTACTCACAAAGCCTTCAAGTTGTTTGTGTCAGTCTTTTGTGGTTATGTGGCATCTTTTTTTTTTTTTTCTGCCTGTCCTCATTAATAAGTTTTACATCAAGAGCTAGGCAGGAAAAATAGAAATGTAGCTGTTGAATATTTTCTTACCCATATCTAAGCAAATTCTCCAGAGAATTTAGTTTTTCTTTTAAACTGTGATTCAACTTTTTCTTGAAAATGGAGTCAGAAAGAGCCATGGCAGAAAAGGATTCGCAATTTTATCCTGTTTCTGTATAAAGAGTTGTGTCTGACAGCTGGTGTGGCACAGTCTTGTGTTACATAAGTACATAATGTGTAGAGTTCAGGAATGAAAGCTGTTCCACAAATAGTCAACGTTTAGCTACAATTATTTAAGTTGCACTGGTATTGAATGGGCATCTTTAACAGGAAAAGATGAACTTTGTTCCTTTCTAGTAAAGATGTTATCTTTATTAGAAGATTCCTCAGACCTGTGGTACAGTTTTATATGTACCTGTGGTGTCCTTTTATATGCAGCTGCATTTGACCGGTTACAAAGCTCTGTAACATCACCAAACAATTAATTTTGTTGCTTGTTTTGGTTTGGGTTTTGCTATTTGTTTGGTATTTGGTTTTGGGATTTTTTATTTATTAAAAAAAGACTGTACTACCTTTCCTTTCTCCCCTTTACTCCATCTCACAACTGTGAATGACTTCCTGGTACCCCAGTTAGAGGAAATTTCTTCAGAGATATTACATCAGGTGATTTATGCATTTCTTTCTGGTATAATAAAGATAGGGAGGCTTTCAGCATAATTACTTAACTAGCCAAATATTTATTTTAGATATGTTGTAGGTTCTATTGCTCTATGACACATTAGACAAAGTATATATTGTGAGAGTGGCTGGAACCTTGCGGCTGCTTTTATCCCAGCCCCAGTCAGACTTTTATCAAAAACCACTCCATGGAGGCGAGACTTATCACTCCCATGGGAAATGACAGAAAATTTTTTTGTTATTGCTCTGGCAGGAGTCTAATGGAGGGTAGATTTTTACTGGTACAGGTGTTGACAGCACTGCATCCTGCATCCTTTCTGGAGCAGCTGATTGCACTACAGAACACTTCTTACTGGATTAACTCTGTTATGAGCCCTGGGGTGACTGATTTGCCTCACTTTTGTATTACAGCATTGTGTTACTTAAAGGAAAACAATGCTTAATAAGCAGTGAGATTGCAGCCACATCCTCTTTCCCAGTGGAGCGTGAGCCCAAGGACAGGATCAGATCTGCAGGCTAGGCAGACCAGCCCATGGAGGAAGGTTTCTGCAGCTTCCTCTGGTTTGCCTCTTTGCAGGGCTCTGGGGGGTACACCAAATTGTGAAAAGACTTAAGAGCAATATTGTTCTCCCACACAGACACCTTGTCCTTTAAGTGGAAAGACGCACTCTGCAAACTTTGGAGCACCATAGATATCTTAATTTACACCAATAACATATTTGAATTGATCAATCCTTGTGTTTCAGAGCACTTTGGAAAAATATCACATGGTATTTTCTACCTTGAGTTGGAAGGCACAAGAAGGAAAACAGGCTTGCTGCAAGTGGGAGAGCTGGGATGAGCTCTGTCTCCTGAGCTTTGTGGCGCTTTCAGTAGTATCCCAGCCCAATAAAAATGATACAGCCGTTCCCACTGGCTTTGCTTAGGTTGCTTAAAGTTATGTAAAGCAAGTACATAAATACATTTTTTTTTGTTTAGATGTTGTCACCACAGGCATGCCGTTAGAACCCAGTTATTAATACTTCTGAAAAAGAAACATGATATTATTTTGCGTATGTGCAAGAGAATTTTCCTCCTCTGGCAACATGCTGAGAAGTGGGTGGGGGTGGGAAAAGGATTAACGGGGTGGGGGAAGTAAAATGTATTTTAACTGAAGAAAGCATGGAGAGTTATAGTCTCAAAGGAAGAAATAAACATTGTAATCATAAACAAATGTAACCTTGAGAACAGAAGACAGGAATTTTATTGTATTGACATAGGACACTTGAGCAACAATGAAGGATTTGTTCTCTTACATTAGTCAGGACACACTGGTAGGAGGGCCCTTTCAGTGGCCATTGCTTCCAGATAGCGTGTGTCTAGGAATGTACAGACATGGGCAAAGAGAAGGCTTGCTTTGAGGGGAGATTGGAGAATCTCTTCACTATAAGGTCTGAGCATGAATGTTCTCAACAACACTGGAAACCAAAACAGCATTGAGGCTTGCTCTGCGTTTCAGATTTATATAAATGCTTACATTTACACTCTGCAGTTATCTGCATGTGGTATTTTGGTATACAATCCAAAGCCACTTCTGCAGATCTATGCAAACTGATGAGATAAACTAACTGTGCACTCCACATGAGACCATGCCCTGTTCTTGTCAGGTGTCTGCTTTCAGTGCCACCAGCTTAGATTCCTTCAGGTTCCTTACACAGATCCTGTGAGACTATGTTTCTAAACTGACTCTCAGTGAGAGATGGGAAATTATGTTTCTTGTAAAAGAAGCTACCCTGGAGGGAGACTTTTATTGTGTGCTTATGGACACAGTCTGAACAGCACAACAGGCGGACAGTGCTGCATAAGGATGTGGGAAGAGCCTTGGCCCTCCAAGAGTCACCAGCTGTTCAACTAAGCAAAATCAACAGTATATTTGCAAGGAAGTACTTGCTCTTTTTATTTCTCTTTCTATTCATCATATGTTAGCCATATTTTCAGGTTATTTGATAACTTGACTGCTGATGAGTTCATACTGTAATAGGACAGAGCTACTTTCCTATGGGATTCTCAGTCCTATGTATTTAGAAAGGCAAAGAGTGGCAAAAAGGTGATGTTATTTTTACCTTTTTATCGGGGAGAAGCAAGACAGAGGAAAACAAAATATCTTGGCCAAGGTCCTTTAGGGCATTCATGAAGAACTGGGAATTAGAGCAAAATCTCCAAGTCCAGTGAAGTGCCTATTTAATGTGTTGTTTGTATGTGCTTTAAGAGAATCTTCTAACTCTTCACTTGTTTGTTTAGAATCCAAACTAATTCTAAACAAACCCCTTGTTTTGTCAAGATCAAATTGCAAATGCTGGATGCAAACATAACACGAAGTGCAGATCCTGTTTGGGTTTTCGTTTGTTTGCTTGTTTTTAATTCTTGCCCTAGGAAGCTTTTAGGGATGTTAAAAACAAAAGCACACACACACAAAAAAATAAAACCAACTCAGAGTTGTTATATTCTACTGCAAGCATAAAGACAGTGGTCTCTGTTCTACCAATACAAGTGAAAAAAACCAAGGCCTGCATGTTCCTTTTCATGTAAAATGTTTCCTCTGAAGAAACATCCATGAAGGAACAGTTCCCATTTGAGACAATAAAACTATAGAATGTTTTTGTGCATTGCCAGAATGCACAAAACATTCTGAAGCAATTCTTCAACCCAGTAATGCTTCTTAATAACCCATTGGTGTATAGGACCCAGACAGAAGCATCTTAAAGGCGATACTTTGTTCGTTGTTCATGCTGTTAAGATCAGACCCTGTTTCTTGTGAAACACTTTTCTAAGAGAGCAGCCTCGTAGTAGCTCTCTCTGTCAGGGAATAACTCAGCCTGGAAGGGGTCTCTGGAGGCTACCTGGTCCAACAGCCATGTTTAGAGCAGGTCCAAATTTGAAATTAGATCCAACTACAAAGATAGCTTGGGCTGCTCAGGGCTGTGTCCAGTTGGGTTTTAAACATCTCCAAGAATGGAGAGTACTTGTCCCTGGGCACCTGTGACCACTCTCATTGGGAAAAAAAATTCCTAATATTTAATTGGAATTTCTTTGGCTGCACCCTGTGTCTATTACCTCTTTAACTGTGCAGCTCCAAAAGTTTACCGCTGTCTTCTTTAAAAGCACCTGTTACATAGATGAAGAAAATCATAATATCTCACTTCACCTTCTCTTCTTGAGACTTGACAAACCCAGTTCTCTCAGCCTCTCACCTTATGTTGTATGGTCCAAATACCACCAAGTCAGCAAACTGGTCACTTTATACAAAGCAAAAACTCAAATTAATTTGCCCTGGATATGTCTTGGCTTTCAAGATATCAGTGAAGGCCAGACACATGGGGTAAGCTATTTCCATGTTTGAAGGGAAATGTGTTGGCACAAACACAAGATACCTTGTCACTAGTGTAATTTTTGGCAGGTATCTTCACTAGGAGAAGTTTGTTAGGTGCCAAAAGCAAAGCATAGTGTTACTTATATTTCTCACATGTGGCCTCACAAGCAGCCCTGCGTTAAAATTTCCAGTCAGCCTATGTTACCTTAGCTTTTCTCCTGCCACATGGCAGTGCATATCTGAGAATAAAATTCAGCAAACCGTTTGGAAAACAGTAAAAGAAATAATTTTTGAGTACTCCGGTAACTTCTGAATGTAATTTCAATTTAGTTCTATGAATGACCAATTACATATTCCCTTTATTCCAAAACATTCAGAAGTGTTTGGGAAAAGAAAGTGTAGGGTTTGAATTAGTTTTCAGAGTGATTCTTCACTGATTTCCTAGATAAAATTGATTTCAGCTTATAAAAATCCATTCTGGACCTTGTCTGTCACTAACTTTTATCTCCTTTGCTCCATTGTAACCTGTCTTCATTGTAAACAAGGTTTCAAAGATGTTGTGATGACAGATTGAATGTCCAAACAGAGAAAACAAAACCTAATTATGTAGGAAGTTTGCTTTGGGGTTTTTTTTAGATGGATTTTTTTTTTTCCCCTCACAGTGTCAAATGGACCTTTACTTGAATGAATATAATTGTTGTAAAAAGGTTTTTTTCTATATACCCTGCTGGGTATCTTGGTTATCTTTCTCTAGTTTGTGCTTTCGTGCCAGGCAAGTGTGGGGAAGCACTTTCTCAAGGAATTTGCTGGCATTAG